>NC_072735.1:3116137-3443637 GCF_026930045.1 Uloborus diversus
GTGTAATATGTCACTAGTTTGATTTCTGATACGTTTGCAGCAACTACGTATATTATATGAGTTCTACTATTGATTTGAATTCTACAGAATATACTGTTAAATTTTTAAGAGAAACAATAAAAAACAAATATGTTTTCCCATCAGTCAGACATTGCGGCTGAGAATATGTTCATTTTTTAGGATCCCATTTTTACTTCCTTTTACAAAAAAGGAATTATTGTATTCGCGAAAAAGTTTTCACTCAGAAATCGGCCTTAATGTCCATTTTGCTCACCCCCAAATGAATGTTGAGTTTTTTTTTCGACCCTACCACACGTACATATGTACCTAAGAACATATAGACGCCCGAAATATCCATTTTGAAGTTTCCCGAGTTAATTACAACGAGTTTTCTCGTGACGTCTGTATGTACGTATGTATGTGCGTATGTGTATAGGTATGTCGCATAACTCAAGAACGGTATGTCCTAAAAAGTTGAAATTTGGTGCGTAGACTCCTAGTAGGGTTTGGTTGAGCACCTCCTTTTTTGGTTGCATTCGGGTGTTTCTAAAGGTGTCTTTTGCACCTTTTTGGAGTTAAATCATTGTTAATTTCGATGCAAACTCAAGTGGTGTTATAATTTGGCGGACACTTGGCGATATATCGCCAGCCCTTTGATCGCCAAGTTTTGTCGATAACTTAGCGACAAATTTAGCAATTTTTTTTTTTAAAATCTGGTTTCAATGTGGCCATTGTTGGTGATATTTAGAGAGTTACAGAGAGAATCACATTAAAAATGCAATAATAGGGAAATAACGTTAAATTGGTGTAAAAGGAAGTCATGTGATGCACACATCAGCTCGTTTCCCTTGGAGTCATCAGGTCAATGTTCCTTTTTCTGTGGAAACAGCTATAATTCGTAAAATCGAAACTGCATACCGATAATGAAACAGCAATAATCTCGATATTTTTTATGCAACACTCCAAATTTATTTTTATTTCTCTAAAATACTTTTTGAACGTCAAGATGTATGATTAAACATTAATTTATGAAAAATTACATACTTTAAATTAACATTAATTATGTTTCTTATGATGATAACATTTGTATGTAATCTAAAAGTTTAAAAATAAAGTGATTTTTTAGTTCTATTAACATGTGCCAATTACTGGATCACAAGGTGTCATACACTGAGGTATCAGGTGCCAATTACTGGTGATTTTGGTAACTTTATATATATATATTTTTTTATAAAAATACCAATTCAAATATTTTTGGTTTAGTGAACTAAATAGACGCACAGATGTGCATTCTTTAATACAAAAATATTTGCAAGTGAATATTTTTTCCTAAGTAATGAAAACAGAGGTAAGTTTAAGGACAAACTCTTAAAGTGCCAATTACAGGATTCGTTATCCTATTCTCCATCACATCAATAAAATATTTACAACCTTTATTAGAAAACACGCGAAGCATTGTTGAATAAATTCACTTTAGTTTCTTTGTAATCTATAATCCGTCCACGTCGTCAAAAAACAAAACTTAAAAAGGTTTTATAGTAATTATAACAATGTCTCTAATAAATAAAACGCTCATTTTTTAGCAATCGGGTGAAACTACGTAGGGATCGATTAAATTCGTACTAAATCACCTTAAATTGCTTAAAAAAATATATTTGTCTTTTATATTCCATGTAAATTCTACATTGGTATATCTGTAAATCATTATAAAAAAAAAACATTTTAAAAGAAGCTCTTGAAAGTGGAAAACTGTTTACTCTCTGGTTTAACCTTTTTTTTTTTCACATAGGATAGAGGACGGGGGGTGGGCAAAAAATCATACGACCTCTTGGATGAAAATACATTTAATATTTCAAACCTACCCCCCCCCCCCCCCTCTCCGGTCCCTCCTAAATGACGACTGTACCTCTGTTTAACTCTCCAAAAACTTTCGGCTTCAATTTTCGGCACAAATTCCAACTTTTTGTTTACTTTCTCTTCTTTACAACAGATGGTGCTACGTGCTTCAAAGTATCTTCATGCTTTAAGAAATAGCTGTTATACGGCGTTATTCAATAATATTCCACACCGCAAATAAATTTATTTATTTATTTATTTTTTATAATCATGTCAATGAAATTGAAAATTTTTTATTCTTGGTCAAACTCTTTCCCAGAACGTTTGATTCAGACACCAGCACGTCGGTTACTTTTACGCCTTCACAACAGATGGCGCTGCATGTTGAGATTTATGCGATTTTTACGCCGTTATTCTGAAATATCATTCCACACCCAGAATGAATTTATTATTTTTTTTTGTTTTTATAATCAAGTCAGTTAAATCGAAGAAATTTTATTTGCTACTTCGAGTTATCGAGAGTTGCGTGCGTTTAATAATAGTAGCAGGGAGCTCAAAGCGTTTTTGGAGATTTACTAGAGCGCGTTAGATAAACATATGGGAGATACCTTACATCCTGTCGAGTACCTACACCAAATGTTGACTTTTTATGCTGTTTAATGCGTCTAGGACACATTGTCAGCTCAGAAAAAAAAAATATCATCAGATTTATGGAAGCGTGGCAGATTAAGATAAGGCGGGTTAATTACAAGCTAAAGAAAGGGTACATTTAGAAAATGTGACGATTTGAGTGTAACGCGAGGAGGGTGTGGAAGAGTTACAAAGGTGTTTAAAAAAAAAACGTTGTCTGGACATTCTTGAGCGCCGTTAATTAATTTTTTTATTTTTTTTATTTTAAAGGAAACAATGCAAGCATCACGAAAAGCATATAATCTGTCGATTTTGACATGACGAACTATCAAAAATCGGCTACGAGGATTGGTAGTACGAGATTCTATATAATGTGTTTTTGAAGATTTACTAAAGCACGTCAGATTAAGGCAGGGTATCCTGTTGAGTATCTACACCAAATGCAAGCGTTTTTTTTTTTTTTTGGTGAATGCGTCTAGGACAGCCCGTCAGATTAGTAAAAAAAAATGATTATCAGATTTATTGAAGCGCGTCAAATTAAGATAAGGTGATGGTTTTATCACAAGCTAAAGAGTGTACGGGTGAATATCAGGAAAAAAATGCCAAATTGATCATGAAAATTTTCGATTTTTAAAGATACTCAGAAATTAAAGTTAATAGGGTAGTTTAATTACACATCTGTAAAATATTTTTTTTTTTATTTGGGCAAGGTCAAAGTGAACATTTAACCCCCATTTTTTTGGGGGGGGGGGATTGTATTTGACTGTTACAAATCTGACAAATATTACAAATTTTTATACTTAATTGGTATGTTACATTACCTTTAAAATTTATATGAGTAATATAATATAATATGTAGTGAATATATGTATTTTTTAGAGATATTTTAGTTTATATTGATAGCTGATAGCCATTGAATTATACCATCATAATATCTCACGTTCAAAATTTCAGTTAAAAAATATTTTCAGGAACTCAAATTATATATATAATAAATGGAGGAAAAAATATCACATAAGTTAATACAGCCTCAAAGTAAATAAGGATATTCATTAAGCAAACAAAAGCAAAGCGGTTTTGGCTATTTTGGGCCGGATTCAAGTGAAACACACACAATCGCAAAAAAGACAATCGCAATCGCCGAGATTTGCAATCGCTGTTGGCAGTCGAATTCAAGTGAAACAATTTGGACAATCGCAAGTGAGAAGTCGGGGTAGGAGCTACTGGTCGATGATAATCGCATGTACTTGGAGCGATTAACTGATGTCAACCAATGAGAGAATTAGGTTTGTGCTCCCTGGGTTTGAGATGGTTAAAATCGTGATGCAATATTTGTTTTGATGTTGAATTCATGTTCGCTCGCGTAATGGATATGTTCCGTGCTATTTTTTTTTTTTTTCAACTTTCAGTTCTACAGTTAGAAAAGAAAGCAAACTGGATAAAAAATGTTGCCGTTTAAGAAATGCTTTATATGTTCCATATGCATATTGTATTTGTTTTGAATAAAACGCATGATGTTTAAAGGAAAATTACGATTTGATAATCATCCGATGAGAATGAATTTGATGAGGATCAAAGATTTTCAAATAATCTTCTCACAACGACAATTGAATAATACTTAGAGAATTTTGAATTTAAACTGCCTATTGTAATATCTGTTTGATTTGAACATGTTTGTTTCCCTACGTTGAATACATTTGCACAAGTAGTAAGTAAAAATATGTTTACTTATGAAGCAAAATGAGAGTTTTTGTTAATAGTTTGGGTTATGTACAAGTTTAAATTCAAAAGTTGGAGCCAATTTCTAGAATAGTTACAAATAATCACATTGATAAGATACATCGAGTTTTGAAATGCTGATACACATTGTGCAGAGATAAGTTCTTTTTACTTCAACTAAACACATTTTTACTGTATTTTACTTATTTTAGTTCATCTAGATCATAATAGGTCTCTTTGATTTCGTTTAAACAGGTGTGATTGCAGTATATCTTCTTTGTTATTAAGGGAAGTCAGTTGTTTTTCCATCAGTAAAATGTAAACTAATTTCTTGTTACCCTGAAATAAGTGTAGCTTCAAAAAAGAAATTTTATTCAAATACAAAATTATAAAACTAATTACACCTACATGTACTGTAATACGAACAATGAAAGAACACAGTATGACCAAGGCCGGGCCCGAATCTATCAATTTTGAGGCCCCCTGTCAAAAATCAGCACGGCGGCTAACTGCCTACTAAATTTCTATGCAACTAAGCGCCGGGGGGGGGGGCACTTTCAGTGGCATGCCCCCCTCCCCACACACACTGCAGGGTCTGCGAGTATGTAGATCCGGGGCTGACCAAGGCCGCACAGAGGGTAGGAAAGCAGGGGCAGGGCCGTCCAAAGAGACTGACCATGTTATCTTTCCTTTTATTAAAAAAGACAGGAATGTGTTAGTATTTTAAATTAAATCTGTACTAATAATAAAGCTGAAAGTCTCTCTGTCTGGATCTCTATGACTCGCATAGCACCTAGACCATTTGACCAATTTTCATGAAATTTAGCAAAGTTTGTAGCATGAGGGTGTGCACCTCGAAGCGATTTTTAAAAAATTCAATTTTGTTCTTTTTCTATTCCAATTTTCAGAAAATTTCTCCGAACAAATTATCACAATGTGGAATAGTAAATTACGAAATCATCATAACGCGGAACTGTAACATGGGCAAGCGAATTGGAGAGAAATTCACCATACATTATTTAAATATAAAGGCGAACCAAATGATCTTTTAATTTTCTACTATAGGCAAAGCCGTGTGGGTACCACTAGTACTGAATAAAAGTAAAAAGAATACATTTTAATGCAGCTAAAGCTCAGTTTAGAGCTCGCTGTCATGTCTTCACTCCCACCCGGCGGGGGATGCCCTGCTCATCCTTCTCTTTGGACAGCCATGTGCCAGGCAAAAACTTTGAAGCTGGCTCACAAGGGGCCTGCTAGCCCTGGAAATGGACACAAAGGGGTGTTTTTGGGCATTGTAGCATAACGAGAAATTTTTTATATGGAGGTGAAGGTTTACTTATAACCGGGCTTGCAGTGTCAGGACGATTTTAGGTTAGGAGATACAAGTTGGAAGCTTTGAAATTCTAGGAATTTGGAATCTTTTTCCCTCTAGACTATAGCTGTTTCAGGGATACGGAGTAATAGTGGAAATTGGTTTGCTTTTGGGGTAAAAGCAGGGCAGCTGAGAGCCAAGGCGAACCTGTTGTTAGTTTGGTCCCCAGCCCCCACTCTCCTCATAAAACTCTGAGCTGTGACCCCTAGTTTTCGACTAGGCTGCAATGGTCTCTCGTTGGCCCTGCGTAAACAAGTCTGAGATTTAAAAATTCAAATGCATTGCTGTAATACAATTTTCCCATCACTGCCGCACGTAAAGGCATACATTGGCCTTAAACCAGCCATATGTACTTCATGTAGTATTACAGAGCTACATGCTGTATAACCCACCACATGTCAACCGCACCATGCTGCGGACACTCACTGGTGAGATAAATTTACTTTGTCTACCAGTTTGTTGGCGTTCTCAGCTCCAATGAGTTGATATCTGCCTCCAGCTCGGTTGTTCACACTATTCCAGACTGATGAGTTCTAACAAGAACCAAACTGCAGTCTTTGGATGTGATAAACAGACTGTCTGGTACAATTGCAGGTTATTCTCTTGTACATCAAGTGCCGGATCCAGGGCGAAGGAAGCATGTTGTAATATAACTAGATGCAAAACTCAGCTGCAGCCACCGACTGTGCAAATTTTGAAGTAAATGGGCAAAAACATAGCCATCGAGGATACAATGCTGTTTCCATCCTATCAGAGGTTACGGCAGAAGTTGTTTCTGCACATCTTCGAGCACTTGCCTATTTCCTAAAAGGTCTAAATTACCTACGGAACCATTTCTTGTAGTGTATCTGGTTAATACAGTCGAATTTGCTTATAACGAGCCCTGTTTTAACGAGAACTTGGATTTAGCGAGGGAATCAAAAAGCTTTGGCTGGTACTTTGGCTGGCCTATAAGAGCGTAACTCACCTTATCGAGCAAACCCCGCTTTAAGCGAGCAATATTTTTGTCAGTCATAAAATTTCTGTCAATTTCCACTGCAGAAAACATTATTCTATTTCTCGAAAAATTTCATTAACATTTTAAATTAAAAAAAAAAAGACATAAATCCTGAGAAAAAGTGACACAGCCTTTTTAAAAAAAATTTGTGGAGTTTAGGAGGATTTAGAAATTGTTGAAGCGAATGTTAAATCATTTCCGAGATATACTTCCAAGGATATTGTAGCTCTAAGCCTTAAGCCTTGGACATACTGTCAGACCGGCTTAATCGAATATCGTCGGTTCCAAGAAATATTATTTGATTAAGCGGGGAAATTTTATTTATCTTTTTAAATTTACAACTTGTCTTAAAACATAATAATAAAAAACAAGTTTTTAAGGGAAATAATTAGTGTTATTTCTTAAGTTTTAGAAATAAGCTAAATAAACAACAAAATAATTTCTTATATAAACAAGTATATTACAAGCACGTATGAAAATTATGAAAAGTAGCTTACAACTTCAGTAATGAAATCTTTATTTTTGGCACTTTTTTTTTCAGAACAACATTGTTTTTTGAAAAATTCCATAATAGGCGATTGCTCGCTCAAGATCTTCTGGGAACACTTTCTGACACCCTTTTCCCCCTCCTTGTCTACCGTATCTTACTTTAAATATTTGTCAATTTATCATCGTCTAAATTGTGTACAATATTTATTTGTGTTATTTAATCAGGTTATCGACTGCACTATTTTTCTTAATGTAAAGATAGTTGGCAATAAATATTACTTTAAAGTTTAACTCGATGCTTTCTTGCAACCGACTCAACCAGTTAACCGATCATGTGCTTTAATCAACCAATCATCAGCTTAAAATGGTAACCGAAAGATGATAGAACGTTACGGTTAGTAACCCGTTACTCACCGGTCGACCGGTGAGGTTCGTCGAATGCAAACAATAAGTGTTCATACTTAATTTTTTTCTAATGAATTCAAAACGTTTCTCATCAAAATTGTTTGTGAAAGCTGATTAATATTTTTCGATTATCCAGGGAAATTATTCGACTAAGCGGGGATCTTTAGTATTGCATCTATGGGGAAATATTCGGTTCCAGGAGGTTTTATTCGTATAAACGGGTTATTCGTTTATCCGTTACCCGATTAAGCGGGGCTTACAGTATTCAATAGTTTCTAAAGTGCAGAAAAAAGTTAAACTATTTTAAGCCGCAGATGCCATTGGCGATGTTCTTCATATCATGAAATCCTTGAAAAAATAACAAGAAAGAGAGAAATAAGACAGTTCAAAGAAAATAGCTAACTTTGGTGTTATATTGAAATATAAAAATAACTCAGTATGTATAAATTTTTATGATTTTTTCCACAAACCCTTTTTTTTACGAGCACTCTGGTATATATAACAAGCAAATGCTGCAGTCTCTTTGCGCTTGTTTTTAGTGAGTTGGACTGTACTACATATATGGGAGCAAGCCCTTGCTACAGGTGGCAACTTCTGAAAGGCGGCAAAATTCACCATAATTATTTTCTTCAAATTTGTTCAAACTTGATATAAAACCTTGAAGGTAGACGGGTAAGGACTAGTGATGGGCATAATCGAATCACTTGAGAACTCTTATTGTCACGAATTCTTGGTTATTGATTGACTCAGCTGGAGTTCTCGATTTCAAAAGATCTGGTTTATCAATCGCTCAAGTACTCGATTTGGAAAGATATTGATTATCAAAAGGTCTCGATAATGCCCATCACTAGTGAGGGCATCAGTTTCAACATTTGCCACAGACATATAAAAATTACAGAAAAATTAAACATCTGGCACTGCTCGCTTTTCACTATCACCCCCTCCCAAACCAGTATTGAACGACTGAATTCGAAATTTGCCCCCCTTGTCTGACTACGTTTTGCATATGCACCTTTGTGAAGTATTGCCATTATTTTTTTCCTCATTGGAAAAAAAAAAACAACAGGATTTGAATCTTCATTTATTTACAGCGAAATGTTTCTGCCAATTACTTTTTTTTTTTCATGGATATGCAGTACATATATGTTACTGCAAAACACCAAAATTAAAGAATGTCGACTTTTACTGACGATTCACCAGAAATATTAAGTATATCACCGATGCCTTTGGTATGTGTATGTTGATATGCACCGACTAGTGTCGACATTTACCAGTTTTCAGACTTTCACAATTTACCTTTTGATGGGAGTACAATACATGTCATAGTAGGAACTTATGCCGGGGCCATGTAGCTAAGTTTGATGCATTTTGTTATTGTACCATAATGCGCAAGTAAATGCAATTTTAGCAAATAATTGAAAAATACTAGCCTAGAATTGAGATTTTATATTAGTAAGATAGTGAACATTAAACAAATTTACTCACTTTCAACAATCCCTTTTCTTTTCCTTTCTCAACTAGTATAGTACTAACTAGTAAAATTACAACAATGAAGAGAATTTAATTATAATTCCTCATCACAGTCGTAATTCAACTTGTATTGTTGTTCAGCCGGAAAAAAATTCCGTTGATTTCTTCGAAACGACGAAGTAGTATAATGACTATGCAGAATATTATGCCATCAAGTATTAAGTCATAATTAAAATAAGTACTGCATTTGTGGATGAAAACAATGTTAAATTGAAGAAGTATCGCATATTTTAAGTAAATAAAACCAATTTTACTTCCAATGTAAAATGAAGGCTACTGCAAAAATGCTATGGTAAACAAAAAAACGAGTCTTGCATTGAGTTGCCAATTTAGAATTGAAAATTTTCAACAATAACATTCCATTAATTCTAAAATCAACTTTGCATTCAAAACAGACGCCATTGATGTTTTTCTGCACTTGCGAGAGATTTTCCAGACTTACAAGAGCTCGAGAGCAATTGCAAATTTTGCGAGGGAATCGGGACTGAAGACAATCGCAATGTTACACTTGAATTCAAATTGGGGAAATAGCGATCGCATCGGTGCATTGCGATCGGCCGTGTTTCACTTGAATCCCTGTGTTTAACTACTTTTATAAGGCGAAGTTATTTCGTTTAATATTATGGTTACTGAAAGTTGTACATGAGTAAATGAATCTTCTATAGTTCTTAGTTTCAAATTATTCTTACCACATTTATATTTCTTTTGTTATTCCAATAACAAAAAAATAGCAAACTATAAAATTTCTTACTTAAAAAAAAAACAAGTTTACTCTTTTTGCATTGCTTTCTGTTGCATTTTCAAAACATTGCACTTCGAAACACAAACTTTACATAATTATTTAAACGAACAGACTTCTTTTGGCATATAATTAAAGAATTTTTTAAATTGCAGTGCCCTGTTAATATTTTCATGACCGAAATCACAGAGATCACTTGTTATTTGCTTGGTTTTGCAGATGATGAATGTGTTCCTCCTGAAAAAGTAAAAACTCCTAAGCACGGCCGTGACTAAAAGATGGCTTTTAGGTTTTCAATCCCTTCCCAAAGGATAAACGCTTTAAAAAAAGAAGAGAAAAAAAACATTAAACAAATTTTTTTGCTGCAGTTTACGATTGTCTTTGCTTCATCAACTAAAGTCATACATAACAGAGGTGGAAAAACAGAGTTGGAAGAACCATTTGAACGATGTGTCAATACAAAGCACAAACTGCATTTAATATTGCTTTTTATAAGGAGCTTGTCAAGCACCTTATAAGAAAACTTTAGCATTTCACAAAAAGAAAAGATGAGTGTTTTTCCTATGAAGAAGCATCATCTGCAATGAATTCCTTCGTGTTTTGTTTGTTAAGGGGGTCCGGGACACAAAAATCGTCAACTTTTGCAAAATTTTTTTTATTTATTATTATTTAAAAAATTATTCTGTTTTTTCTGCTTAAAAGGACGTTTGAATCGTGTTTATATCTTTATTAGAACAAAAGATGTAATTATTTTTGTTGCCCGCACCTAACTAATGTGTATTTAGCTTTAAAACTTTAAACGCGTTTTTCTCCATGATGCAATTTTTCCCGATTTCTTGCATTCAAACTCTTATAAGTCAGGAACCAATGAAGATAAAGTAATGAAATTTGGAGCATGTCTTTTTCAAACAGTTTACTTTAATTTTTATTCGACGATTTTGAAAAAAAAAAAAAACATTTACTGCAAAAAATATAATTTTTTTTAAAAAAAAGTATCTCGAATTTTTCGAAATTTTTCTTCAAATATTTCTTATTTTTTATTAAATCAATATTTTTAAAATCGCCGAACAAAAATTAAAGCTTAGATATTCGTGCATACTTTTTTGAAAAAAAATTGAAAATTGATCAACAATATTTTGAGTTATAGCAATTTAAAGCAACCCCATTAAAAAAAAATTAAACCTAAATAAATTTTTTTTTTCATATTTATGTTGTAATTTTGCTTATTAATTAGATGGTGAATCAGTGTAAAAAAATTCAAAACTGTTAAGTATGTAATAAAATTTTTTTCAAAATGTGTCCCGGACCACCTTAAGCGTTATCTGAGAGCATCAAGTCTGATTTACATATGTCACTAAAGAAATTGAAATTTTTTTAATACTTGTTGCAATATACGGTGCAGTAAACAGATAATAAAGTTTGAATCGAAGTAAGCTGTAAAATGAATGAATATTGTGGTCACTAGCACAGCAAAAAAATACATTCCGGAGAGAGGGACCCCTAACAATCCTTACATGTATATAAAATACCGTACTAGGATTGGTCATTCCAAAACAAGGCTTTATGGATTTAACCCCCCCCCCCTCTCCCTGCTACGCCCCTTCATGTGACCATTAAACAGAAATGAATTATTTGGCATTCTCGCGTGTTTTCCTGACAGTGCAAAAGAGTGAAGAAACCAAAACCCTTCCAAAATCCACCCACCAATACCAAAACCCCTCCCTTAAATCATGTGAACGCACCTGGTTACCATGCAAAGATGTTCTACAACTGCGCGTGACTTTAATTTTGACACATTTGCCCGGAATGACCTCTGAACATCCCTTCCCTCTAACAGCACCAAAGATTTTGTCCAAAATTGCGTTTTTATTTCTAAAATTTCGATAATTTACGTATGCAGAGTTTCCATGCCCCAGTTTTTGCACGAATATTACTTTAGGTCTAAGTTCATATTGCTAATCCTTTTTTCCCTCATTTAATTCACAACGCAATTCTCGCTGATTTATATGCTTGTAACTCTGGTAATAACCCCATCCTAAAAGGGCTGCTCTGTCTCTCTTTCTGTATAGGTGCGCTTGAAAAAAAAAAAAGAAGGGTGGTTAAAGTCACACCAT
Organism: Uloborus diversus; assembly: GCF_026930045.1. Lineage (NCBI taxonomy): Eukaryota > Metazoa > Arthropoda > Arachnida > Araneae > Uloboridae > Uloborus > Uloborus diversus. The sequence goes on from NC_072735.1 coordinate 3,127,969, forward strand.
TTTCAACATAGTGAGCGCCATGGGCTATCATTAAGATGCGTGAAACTCTCTCAAATAACAAAATTCCTGGGTGCCCTGCACGCAAGTGTAGTGCCCTACCTTAATATGAATGCCTATTAGCTACAGCCCTGGAAGGTTTTTAATACAAAGCATTGATATATTGTTTCTTATAACTTATGATAAATTTGAAAATTCTCAAAAAATTAGGATATTATTACTACATATGAAGATGCATAGTAATTGTATTGCGTTACGTAATTTGCATATACAATAATTCCTTGTTTAGTTCAACTATCAACTATCGAAGGGACCTCTGGTCCTCAAACAATGAAGGACTGCGTGCCAGGCGCCTTGCCTTCAGAAAACAACACAATAGATGGTGGTGCCATCTATGGAGAATTCGAGAATTTAGAACCAGGCCAGGAGACGAATAACTTTCTGGTCTCTGGCACCCCTAGAGGTATCGTTTCACTTGGAGGACATTGTGACCACTAGCATATTTAACGTCGCCCAGTCACCATTAATGACGACGGTGGATCCTCCACCAGCGACGATCGAACCCAAGACCATCCGGTCCCAAGTTTAATGTCTTACCGATCAGGCGACTTGTTTAGTTCATAAGCGGATTCACAAGCATGCCAGGGGTCCCCACACCCCTAATATTTTTGGTGGGATTTTATTAATATAATAAATAACTCTATACATCAAATACGTCAACCATTCCCAAGTAACACTGAAACGTTACGTCATCGTTATATCACGTTGCAATTAGTTGAAACGTCGTTACCGTTTCCCACACAACGTGATATCACGTTGCTTTATCGATTCGTTACAAAAAGCGTAATTTTGAAACGTTACATCACGTTGCAAATTTCTTAAATTTGTAACGTTGACAAACAGTTGCAAAAGAAACGTTACTTATCGTTACTTTTCGTTGCACCTTGCCTCGTCTTCGGCAACCTCCGAATCCTAGTGGCCATTTTCAGTAAACAACTTCTGGCTTGCTATGCCGCCATTGTTTGCAGCTTCGCAATCGCGATCTCTCATCACTTTTAGCGGTAAGTACTTTGTATTATTGTCAGTGTATTATTGTTGATATGCTTATTTAATTTAAAAAAAGTGTTATTACATATTTTTATGATGTTAATGAACTGCCGTTGGTCGGAGTTTGAGTATTTTTCCCACCGTACTTTTATTTATAATATTTTGAAAGAATAATGTTAGATGTTTTTATTTGAGTATTTATTCATTGATTTCTTAAAAAAATGCTGAAGCTTGGGGATATGTTCCATTAATAAGCTATAAAAGCGATAAATGATACCACTTTTTACTCATTTAATCGGCTTTTTGCAGAATGATTTTGACGAAATAATTATAGCAATTTTTTGAAAAAAATTTTGTCATATAACTGAAATTATCTTCAGTAATAATACTTCAAATTTTAGTTAAAGCACTGAAGTAAGAGGATTTTTTTAAAACTTTCATGCCTTTCGAAAAATATTTCTGGAGTTCTTTAGTAATAATAATATTTTTTTAAGGATTTATTTATGAAAAAAGTTTTTATTTAATTTTCAGTAATATCGTTAATTTTGACTATTAATTGATGTAAATTCTGCTATGCTATGTTATGCTCTGTTTATTTTTAAATGTCAGGAGTGCTCTTACAAAATATTGTGAATGAAGCGAGAATGCTCGAACGCCTTTAAACGGAATGAGACATTTTATAAATTAAAAAAAAGAAAAAAAACAAAGATTTTATAAAAGTATATTAACACTAATTGCATTAACAAAAAATACAGAATACTTACTGTATCAAAAATTAAGGGTTCAATGAACCCACCTCCATTCTCACCAAGAAAAAAAAACTTTATTCAAGCTTTGAAAAAAAAAAAAAATCTTAATACAACGTTTAAAAGCAACGTGATGTAACGTGATAAATAAAGGTTGATGTAACGCTTCAAAAATTGTTGATGTAACGTTACTGAAACCGTTGATGTAACGTTACTAAAACCGTTGCTTTTGCGTTTTGCAACGAGACATATTTTCGCTCTATCAACGTTACCAGTAACGTAATGTCAACGATTCAGAGCAACGTGATGTAACGTGATTTATGTTACTTGGGTTTCTTAGTGATGTATTATAGAAAAATTGTTTAGTGTGTCTGTGTGTGTGTGATTGGGCTTTTATAGGAGCAGTCGAACTCGTTTAGACCGAGAGTGAAGGAACAACGATTTTGCTTGTTATAACCAGTGCTTGTAAAAAATGGGTTCGCAAAAAAAAAAAAAAAAAATATTCATTTGTTTTCATCAGAGATGAAATTTATCTCTGGGGGGTATTTTTTCACGGGCTTTTGAATGAAATGAAAAACGAGACGACACCATAAGTATTTTCCCAGACAACCACAGCCATCCTCTGGATGACCGAAATTAATCCCAAAGCTCCAATGATAGGACGATCCTACAACTGACTCCTTTAGGAGTCCAACGGGTAACAGTGGCAGGAATACTCCCATAACACTCTTTCTCCGGAGTTCTCCTGGAACGAGCGAATTTTCGCGCATGCGTGTATTAGTTATTGCAACGCCATTTCCGATCTCCGCATTTTTGACTGCACGTGGTGACCGCGATCCGTTGAAATCCTAAATGTCTGAAAGTTAGTTAAAAGTTACTTATTTGCTTTGGTTTTATTGTTTAATGGAGAATAAACTACTATTTTTCAGTTTGGAACCTTTTTTAGATTTGTTATGAATTTGTATTTTCTTGCGGACGGATATTTCTTAAGTTTACATTTGTTTGGGCGAATGTTTTTTTTACTGATGAATTGTTAAGTAAAGAAAATAGGATAAACACTATGTTTCTTCATCGTTTTGAAGAAACCATGAAGAAGAGAAAGCAAAGAACAATACTAGTTGAGCTACGACTTTGATGAGAAATTGTAATTAAATTCTCTTCAATGTTGAAACTTTGCTGGTATCTACTACTTCAGTTGGGCATGAAAAAAAGTAAGTAAGTAAATTTTTTCGACATTCACTGTACTTACTAATATCTTAATTATGTGGTGTTTAAAAATTTTTGCTAACGTTGTAATTACTTGTTGTTAAATATGTTGATTGACATCAAGTTATCAGTGGGACAGTTTCTGGATCAACAGTCATCCAGAAACTGTATAATAAGATACCAATAGGATCGTTTCTGGACTAGGATGAAAATGATTATCCAGAAACTATATTATAAGATTCGTATAGGAAACTTTCTGGATTATCCAGAAGCTGTATTATAAGGTATCAGTAGGAGAGTTTTTGGATCAATAGTCATCCAGAAACTGTATTATAAGATACCGCTGGGATTATTTCTGGATTAAAATTGTCCAAAAGACATCCTTAAGGATAGTTTTTGGAAAAAGAGGTGTTCCGTGCATCCTAAAATTGTCCTATTACTATCCAACAAGTGTCAGATGCAGGATGTCTTGTGGATGACAACAGGAGTGTACTTTTTGACAAAGTTACGACAGGTGTAGGAGCATTATCGGACTGCCAGCGGATGTCAGATCATCCTGAAAATGATATCCGCAGGAGTCTCTAAGGATATCCTTGTGTTGTTAGGGTTGGGTCATTTTAAAAACTTTAAGCTATTTTTGGGTCTTAAAATCAAAATTCGAACGGTTCAGATCTTCTAAATAAAATGGACCCTATGTTATATTCAGCACTCCTGACTACGTGTAAAATTAGTTACATGAAGCGATTGAAATGAAACTTGATACTTCCAACAGCAAGAAGAGAACATGTAGTAGCGCCATCTATTATGCAGTTTTTATTTCGCGTTTCAATCATTGGGGGCGCGGTTATCAGATAACGCATTTGGGATTTGCATATTCGCGTATACATCACTACTTCCGTGGTAAGATAAAGCACATTTGCTCAATATCTGCAGAAATAAGTTTTGAAGCTATTTGAAGAAACGGATTCCATACTAAAAATAGGCAAATGTTGAAGCCTGACGCTTTCTTCTCTATAGAGATACTGTACTTTATTTTTCCATTAAACAATTGAAATAATTTTCCCATTTAGTGTTCTTGCAAAAATAATCATGAAAAATTCACAATGAAGTATTTTTGTTGTACTGCTTGGGATGCGCTAATTGTGATAGGAAGATGACACTGGTGGATGTTACTCTGACTTTAGGTCTATCATTTAGCCCACCGTAACTTGAATAACAAATAAAAAAAGTTTTTTCATTCAAAAAGTCACTTTAATTTTGATATAATAGAAATAAAAACTAAGCAACCACAACGACGATACCACGTGACCTACAACGATTGATGAAATTGTTGCGAGCGTTTGACTTTGACCGTGTCTGTAAAATATGTAAACAAAGAAAATTTGCAAAAATGTTTTCAAAATTAAACATACATTCGATATTTGAACGGAGATTTCAAGCAAATCTTATAAAGAATATTGCTAAGTTTAAAGCGAATAGATTCGTAAATTCTTTCAATTTGTCACGAACATGCTTTACAGACAGTTTCTCAGTCATTGGTACGGAGCCCGACAGAAATTCATCCGATTATCAGGTGATGGCTATTTCATTTCAAGTTCCTGCCAAACGTTTGGAAAGGGTGACTCTAAATATGTCGCTAACTTTTAATATTTATTTATTTTACCTGAGGTGTAGAGTTTTATTTTATCACTGTTACGGACGTCTGTCACCATAAGGCTTTTAAACGGCTGGACCGATTTTGATCAAATTTTTTGTGTGTAATTAAGTTGTGGCAAGCATGGTTTATAGAAGTGCGATGAATCGAATCGGAAACTTTTTTCTTAATTAATTAATTTAAACATTGGATGGTTATATCTCCCAAATCATTAATATTTATTTTAACCTATTGTTGAGCAAGAACTGAAATAAATATTTAACCCGTTGCCAAACGGCAATAAGAAAGCCAGCTCTGCTTTTTGTAAATCCTACTGTTTTAAAGTCAAGTATTGGAAGAAATCAGGTTTCTTTCACTAACCAAAAGTACTGTACCTAGCAACATTTGTTTCTAGGCTCACAAATCCATACGAGTTTTGACACCAATGGCAAGAATACTTTAAGGATTATCAAACTAATCAGTACATTATTAAAGGAAAAGACGGTGGAATTTAAACCCGAAACAAATTTTATTTTCGTCCAGATAAATTACGACAGGGTAGTTCTGTACGCAAAAGATCAGTGCAGTGGAAAATTTTTATCTTTGGCAGGTAGAACAGATTTGGCAATATATGAAGATCATTCAAGTACGCAGAGAAAGATAGCAAGTGAGAATGCTCAGGGAGAGAGCGGGATTTAAAAGTTCTCGTTCAAAAGATCGGACTGCTAATCGGTCGGAATTCGCTTCACTCATTGATCGGATGGATTACAGTAACGTAGTGGCTTGGCGACTTTGACCATAAACAATAGGGTTGCGGGATTATTTGTTTGCATTTTGAAGCTACTGTTAATGTAATTTAGTATCTTTTGTTTATTACGCAAAAAAAAATTAATTGCAAAGAATTGTTTTTTGATTTTTAAAGAGTTTAGTCATGTAAGTTGAATGCTTATTTTATATCGGGGGGGGGGGGGGGGAGGGGGCAGAGGGGGAGTGGTTTTCACTTATTCAGTGAACTGTTTTTACCTTTATCATTTTTTCAAATGATATCCTTTCGATTGTTTTATTCTTTTTCATATGGGGGACGTTTCAGCGGGATTTGCCGTTTGTTTTAGATGGGTAGTTAGTTTTTACACTTAATATCTGAGGACAATTTTTATCCTTTGAGTATGGCTGAAGGAATAAATCATAAATTTTATAAAGGTCTTTCAAGTACACAAGAAAAAATAGGAAATAAAACAGCTGCTCAGTGGGCATATAAATCAAGTTGTAATAAATGTATGCATTCTGACACCAAGCAGCTTAAAACATTTTCTTTTTACTTACTTTTGTCAACTAAAAGGTTCAAACACTTGATAGTTTATTGAAAATTTTCAATTTACAAAGTTTGAACAGAACAACATCTGTCGGGTCCTCTAGTAAACATATAATTAGTTGCAAAATTATTTTTGCATTTATTCAGCAGATTGCATTTGAAGTTTAAAAGTAGACTCATAATTATGGAGAATATTTTGGCTAGTGAGATTTTGAAGCAATCCCCAAATTTTCAGCAATTTGCGTTTTATTCCGGCAAGATTGGCAAGACCAAATAAAGTTTAGTAGCCCTAAAGTATTATTATTATGAGTTTTATTGAATCTGCTCTTGGTAAACTATAATGATGGAGTTAGTATGTAGTTCAGGATAGGGAAAAGATAGATCGTGAACGGATCTGAATAGATCTGCTTGCAGTTCCAATATGCTGGTTAGCTTATAGTAAATCTTGTAGTTTTCAATTGTTGTCAACTCAACACAAATCATACAACTGTATAAAGAATGAGCAAAGCTATCTTGGCAGCACTGTGAAGGTTACATATATCCCTAATCACCAGGGTATGATTGCTGAATAAGCCTTGGGCTAGGACCCCTGCTGTTTAGGGGTCTCCAAAATGCTATTATTATTTTAGCTAATGGCTAAAGCTGTAAGGTTTGACTGGGGGGGGGTCGAGAAAGTATTTGTTCTTTTTGGTATCTTAATCGGGCTCTGCTAATCACACCATTTGGTATGCTGTCATTATGCCCCATTAGATTTGCCCCAATTATAGTTCATAGTATGATACCTACGTAACATTTTTTTTATTCACTCTCATGCAAGCTGTTGTGTTTCTAGGTGTATGCCACTGGTCGTCGATTAGTCATGTCCACGATGTTGCGGATGTGACCAATTAAAAAAAATTCTAAATGTAAAACATGATGTATATTTTTTTTCATTAATGTATGTAGTACACCAAATTTATATTGACAAAACTGAATGAAAGAAAGTTTAAGTGAAAGGTGTCGTTATATCTATATAATAGATTGCTCTCAATTTAATTTTTTAACATTGAACCAAAAATAATTTTAATCAAATAAAGAAAAATTCAGATAGTATTGAATTTCTTGTTTTCAATATATTATTTGAAAAGTTCAACTATTATTTCATATTGCTCATTATTATTATTTTTCAATTTTTAGGAAAACTACTCAAAAATGAAAAAATTAGTAACAGATCTCAAGCAAATTGTCGAGAACGTTTCTAAAGGTACTTTAGTTAAAAACATTATTTTATTTTAATCTTTTAAATAAAAATGCAGGATTCGTATGTTTGTAACTGCTAAGCTCGAAAAGTAGTGGATTTACTTGAAAATTTCTCACAATGTGCCTTTTCTACTTAAGAGTTCTTTATCATACTTTCTAGCCCAAAAATTTAAATGTTTTGTGCAGGACTTATATTAGTTTTAACCTATTCTTAAGATAGAATTGAAGTAAATATTTATTCTGTCCCAGAAAACAGAAAGACATTCAGCCCTTTCAATCATCTAGACATAAAGGAACTGATGTCTGTTTGTATGTGATATCAGGAGACCCTACAGCACCTTCAGTTTTGAAATTTCATTCAAAATTAAATGCTAGGCTAAACTCATTTTAATAATTGAGCTACTGACCATAATGTTTTTGGTCTGCAATTTGATATCAAAAATTTTCAGACTTAACTGGTATCTGACTGTTTTGTTATACTAAAAGGCTATTGTACTATAAAGAATATAGATTGAAGGTAGACTCTTATTTTTTCTAGAACGGAATTTTTTGTTTTTAGAGGATGGTTTTTATTATTCAATATTGTTCTCTGATTACAATTTGTATTTTAATTAAATTCTTTTTTCTATGGGAGGACAGATTTTTGTTTTGTTCAAGTGTGATGCATTGTTAAAATTTAGTTCTCTCTTTTTGTAAGAGAAAGTTTAACTGACTTTAAGGGATAGTTGTCATATATCTAATAGAAAATTTACAGTATGAGATGCCATTTTCAGGATGCAGAAATCCAGAACTTTTTCAATACTGAAAAAAAACTTATTTTTTACCAAAAAGATTTTTTTCCTTTTCAGTTTTAAAGGTTGAAAATTATTCAGGTTTGGCAATTACTTGTTGAAAACACAGTACTTTCAGTTCTGCTTTAAAAAAAAAATTTTGTTTTTGATGCTATGCGTTATGCGTTAATACGCGTTTCGCTGCAATTGTGCAGAAATTTTTTAACATCCACTTTCAGTTTACAATGATTCTTTTTCTTTTTTTTTCAGAAGTATGCAATACAAATTCTATTGAACAGAAGTACAAAATTATTTTTAGTCAAAATATAATTTACAGTAGACCCTCGTTTTACGTGGGAGTTACGTTTCACAGAAATGCCGGATAAATCAAAACCACGTAAATTGAGACCTAATAATAGACTTAATAATCCCGAGCATTCCGGATTAGGGATCCCATACTATACTGTCGTGCTAAGCACAGATGTGGTATCTGCACATTTTATCAAATTTGAGTTATTGTCACCAGGTGAAAGTTAGTAATTTAATTTGCCTAAATCTCAAGTTTTTTGGCGATTTGTAAACGCGAAATATTAAAATAAGCTTTAAAAAAAAAGTCGTAACTGCAAATTTGCTTAGTTTGCTAAGGCAATTTGAACGTAAGTGACAAATACTAAGCCTTTAAAGTGGTATCTGCGCAGTTACCATTTTTTTCTTAGTAATTTGTAGATACGACTATTATACCTTAGTAAAGCAGCATATTTAATAACATAGCAGTTTATTGTAACAGAGTACTAAAATGAATTTATCGTTAAATAGTTGATATAGATCGAAAATAAAAACTAACACTACTTTGGATGAATGTTCAAGTAAATGTTCAGCTTTTTTTTTCAAATTTTTATTTAAAAAGCAAATTCTTAAAAATGAAATGCATTCAAAATGTTCTTATCTAATTCTTTAATGGGAAAAAAAGAAAAAAAAAATGCATTCCATTTCATTCTATGCCCAATTATATTTTTATTTAAGTATTGTCTGCTGTCAAAATCATCTTCATGCTGGGTAAAAATGAATCAAGAAAATAAAACATAAATCAATACATTCTTTGAATATAAAACAGAAAATTATTATGGTTTACATTTTTAAATGTCCAAAATGTTGAAAAATGGTATTTTTCAGGAGGTAGATTCCGTTAGATTGGTATTAACAAAATAAAGCAGAAGCTAAGTCCAAGTAAAGCAGAGTATTATTTAAAGATACATTAAGTGAGTTTTAATAAGCTATTTTTGTCGTATCTGTGCAGATACCCCTAAAAATGCTTAAGTAATAGTCACTTAAGGTGAAATTAACCTAGCACATGAAAAGGTTTTGAAGAGAAAATTTGTCGTAACTGCATTTATTAATTTTAAATTAAGACTTTTACAAAAATACGCTCTTAAGTAGGTTAGATAAGTTATTTGCCGAACAACTACCGCGAGTTGAACATTTAATTAAGTCACAAATCAAAGAAACGTGTTGTAAAACTTTAATCATGAATTTCTCATTTTGAGCTGCACTGCAGATACCACTTTTGCACTTAGCACAGCAGTATACATGTAATATGCTTGGAGCTTGGTTTAAAAGCTATCTGCATTTTAACTAGCACAAAAGTTTTTTTAAAACTATTCAATTAATTAATTTTTATAACTTAGGGAGGAGATTTTTATTAGCTTAATAGAATCATTTTCAAATCTTAGCATAAGCATGGCCGAGTGGATACAGCTGGTTAGAAATAAGAATACCTTAGTCCTGAAATTAATTTTTTTATTGTTTAAATTAATTTTTAGATTTTAAATATTTTCCTCTTATGCTCTTGCTAAAAGCTATAACTACATTCTATTGCTTTTATTTATGACATTTCATATATGTTTTGAAAAATATAGTGAATTTCAATGGGTTTTTTTTCTTTGTCATTAACATTATTATTTTTATTTTCTATTTCAATTTTTCTTATTTTCTATTTATTCTATGTCAAATAAATCTAAAGAAGTTCTTCTGCCCTTTTATAGAAGTTTGGTAAGACCCCATTTGGAGTATGCTGTTCAGTTTTGGTCTCCTTATCTTAAGAAAGATATTTGTGTATTGGAAAGGGTTCAAAGGCGGGGATACAAGGCTAATAAATGATATTTCTCATTTAGACTACAATTCCAGGCTTAGAATGCTAAAAATGTACAGTCTTGAGCAAAGAAGAAACCGAGGGGACACAATTCAGTTGTTTAAATTTATTAAAATGAAAGATGTTACGGGGCTAAAGTTTAGCAATGAGAACAGGACAAGGGGTCATTGTTTTAAGTTATTTAAATCTCAGGCTAACATGGATATTAGGAAAAATTATTATTTTAGCAGGGTAGTGGAACCTTGGAACAGCTTACCGGAAGAGGTGGTAATGAGCAAAGTAGTAGACAGTTTGAAGAGGGCCATTGATCTTCACTGGGGATTGTAAATTGACTAGGACCAGTCTAGCTGGGCCCAGAGCCTGTTGCTGGTCGCCACTTTTGTATTTGTGTATTTCATAGCTGCCAAGTGCTCCGTTTTTCCCGGAGTTTCTCCGATTTTTATTGCGTACTCCAAAAATCCGATTTATTCCAAAAAACTCCGTTTTTTTGACTTCGCTTGTACACTTTTCGATTTCTGAGGAAAAAGGAGAAATTTCCTTATCCTGGAAGGCAGGAATTGTGCACAAACTCAACAAAAGAGGAGGCGATTTGATGCTGTGGAAGCATTAGTGTAGGATAAACACTGAGGGGGAGCGTTGATTTATCGGAGAACATCGTTTTTTCATCGAGCATTTCAGCTACGTGCAAAACGTAGCCGCCATGTTTGGTCATTCACAAGATGGAAGTAGACGATGAAAAGTGCTTTCGTTTTCAAAGACAACGCAGAATTGGGGGTTTCTTTTGCGTGCAAACAAATAAAAATAAGCAAAATATGCTGCAAAATGTTTTTTCTGGTAATTTTAAATAATTTTATTGAGAAATAATAACAATTTTACTATTTAAAATTTCATCTTATCCCTATTGCTTTGGACTCAAATGTGCTAAAACTTCTCAATTAAATTGTAGTTTCATGGGGATTTTTTATTTTTAAATTATTTTCATGCAACAAATTCAAAATTTTATATTTGAATTTTTGACTTAGTCGCCATATTCGATCATTTGCGAGATTTAAGTACACAAGACTCTTTAAGTGGCCAAGTTTTCAAAATCGGAATTAGATGTTTATTTCAATGCAAACTATTGAAAATAAGGCAAAATGAGCTTCTTTTTTTTCCGCAAAATTCTTCTTGAGAAATGCAAAATTTTTTTCTTCAGAATCTATATATATAATTCTCTTACGTGCCGGCAAATGAAGGGGTGAATTTCTAAACCTCTGTTGGCAACACTTCGCCGATAAATCATGTAAACAAACTTCTACGTTGTTTTGAAATCTTGAATCACAGAATACTCAACGAACTTTTTTTTTTTTGAGATGAGTTTGAGTCGGGCTGTGGCCCATTTCAACCTTAATCAGCAAAGAAAAGCTCAAAGAAGGCAGGAAACCGTTCTTGAATCCAATTTAAGACGAGCCATTTCCAGAGTTGTATTCTCTGATTCGCTGCCGATAATTTTTAGCGGCTGGGGAATTTTCAGTCAGCAGTTCCTTCAACAGATCAGGTGCGTCACACAATGCCGGTAACCGCACCTTTCCGTCATGGCAACATTTAGTATATTTATTTGCAGTATTACGCTCTTTCTGCCAATAAAGAGCACCACAAAATTCGCATTCTTCACACATTGCTCCACAATCATGTTCATCAGCAATGTTGTTTTGAACGCGTAGGCGCTTTGAGCGTCGTCTATTCTCTGCTTCAGTACGACAGTTCAGTTCAAAATGAATAACTGAGAAAGAATTTACTTTATTCCTTTTATTCTCAGCTGAAAGGTTTCGCCAAATTTGTTTAGGGTTATAGTAGTTTTAGTATTGTGCAAGCAAAGTAGCCTTGGCGAGTTTTCGCGTTTTTAGTTAAACCATTTTTTGTTCGTGACGTGGCAAGGATTCAGAATAACAACAAGAAGGACAAACGTTTGAGAAAATATGTTTGGTGCTCTCTGAGCCTGTTTTTAGTCATGGCCAGCTCTATGTGGCATTATCAAGAACAAGATCTTTTGAAGCAGTGTCAGTTGTGGCTCCCAAACGGGACATTTTTAATTGTGTATATGAGGAAGTTTTCTCAGATTAGAATATATAAGAGTGTAAATATGTAAATATATAAGAGTGTAAATAATGTAAATACATCCCTCGGGGGAGCCTGTAACCCCTAGAGGGCGCGTCCCCAGGTGGCGGATAGGGGAATGCCTTCATTGGTTTTCCAATGGGTGGTAGAAGGGAAATAAAATACCTTCCGCGGACCAACAGGTAGAAGTGCAATCTCTCCAAAGCAATGACAGACACTTTTGTATCTATAATGGTAAAGTTGTGCACATTGCCAAGGCAGTCATCTTACATACAGCAAAGTTAAACTGTCGAAAATCTGGCTAAAGCAGACAAATTAACATTATGAACGTAATTTTCATATTGGTTAAATGGATGGTGACCTAAATGCAATTACCAACTTTAATTTTTACGGAAAATTTTAGCTAGGCTAATGTATTGGCATACAGCGAGCGAGCGAAGCGAGCATGGATCGCGAAGCGATCCACAGGGAACTGCGTAAGCAGTTCCGGGGGTTGGCGAGCGATAGCGAGCAGGGGGCGATAGCCCCCTAGTATTATTTTATCTTCATTGGTTTAGACGCTAATGTGCTAAAAACTGTCTATTTCATCTAAATTTTAGTTTTTTAAGGATTTTTTATAATTACTTTTAATGCAATAAATTCAAAAATCTATCATCTTAAATTTTTCGCATTGTTGCCATGTTTGGTCATTTGCAACATGGAAGTAGACAAGACTATTATTAGCCTAAGTTTCCGAAAACAGAACTGGTTGTTTGTCTCAATGTAAACTATTAAAAATAACAAAGGGCAAAAAGTTATGTTTTTTTTTTAATTTTTTTTCAAAGGGAAATTTTATCTGTATTTGATTCTTATTGTCTCGGAGGCTTTGTTATAAGCTGAAACTATTTCATCTAAAATAAAGGTTCCTGCTGACTTCTCATTTATTTATTTATTTATTTAAATAAATCAGAAACCTGTTTTAACTTGAATTTTCCATGTGCAGAAAAAGTACTGAATAACGCTATTTTAGAATGTGCAAAGTCCTATTCATCTATTTTTTTTAAATGAAAGTTGTAAAAACTGCCCCCCCCCCCTTCCAGTTTGTGTTTCAAAACTTGGCGACAGTGGTGGCCACTAAGTTTTTGGAGTCTAGTGGCCACTGGCCACTTAGAAGATTTCTGAGTCTTGACCTTTACTATGAAGTTGCTTTACTTCCAGGTGTAAAAAGTAATCATGTTTTTTTTTTTTTAATTTTCAATATGTTCATATGCAATGCATTTTCAATACATGTAGGATATGTATGAAAAAATATTTTTAAAACGGGTTGCAGTTTTATTAAATCAAACAGTAATCTTGTTTTTTTTTCACTTTTCAATATGTACCTACATAATGATGCTTTTTTAATGTAAAATAATTTTATTTTAGACTTGGTTGTAGTTTTGTTGAAAATATAACATGTAAATTCAGAAACGCATTGTAATGTTGCTTAGAACTTATAGAAGCTTATGGTACAGAAGGAAGGTTTAGCACAGGCCACGATTTGGTGTTCCTATTTTTTCCCTTAAGTGCTCCTATTTTTTTTATCTTGAGGTTGGCAGCTATGGTATCTGTATTTGTAATTAATACTTTTCACTTTCCTATTTTTCTTTTGAGCTCTACTAAACTGTTTGTTTCTTGTATTGAAATTAATAAAAAATATTAACTTTGCAGGAGGTGGAGAGAAAGCTATATTGCGTCATACATCCAAAGGAAAAATGCTGGTTCGAGATAGAATCACTAATCTACTTGACACTGGGTCTGTACTTTTTTCCCTATTTAATAAAGATCCATTATTAATGTGTATTTATATACATATTTGTAACATGTTAAGTTAAAATAATAATTTTTTCAATTCGAAAGGGTTAAAGTAAAAGAATTGAGCCCTATTTTTAAGAACTGCTGTGTTCATTGGACTAGGTAATTGGTACCCTATTATTTAATTATGAATTATTGCTGAGTCATGATGCTTGAAATATAACATATTTTATCGATTTAAAGCATTTTATTATGCCGGATACCAATATTTTATGACATCTTTTTGCTCTATTGAGGCTGCAATTCTAAGTGGTATATACTTGAAAAACTTTTTGCCTTAGTCAGAATAACTGAAGTTGAGGAAACATCCCTAATTCGTAAATTACTTTCTTATCAGCTGTCAATCACTCTCAACTTCACAATTCAGTGTAGACAGTTCCTAAAGCTACTGTATGATAATCAGCGTTACTCTACCACCCTGAAGTGTAATAAAAATATGTAGTTATTAGTAATTTAAAGGTAAAAATACTCTTATGCTAATTAAGATACAAATTTTACTGCATTTATTTGCTTAGGTCTAATAATATGTCATACCACTGTTTATTTCATAATATTCTAACTAGGTCATTTGCTTCTCTAGATCCCCTTTTCTAGAAATCGGACAACTAGCTGCATATAATGTATATGGAATGGAAGAAGTACCAGCAGCAGGAATAATTACTGGCATTGGGCTCATTAATGGGTAAATTGCTATTTTGATTGTTAAACAAGATATTTTAAGTTGAAGTTTTATTTTGAAATTTTGTGTTTTTAATTCTTATTTATGCTCATACAGTCACAGGGTTTGTATGCTCCTTCAAAACTCCTCCAATACTCCTTCATTTAGGAATTTTTTTTGAAGGGCCCTTCAAACTCCTTCATTTTGGTTTTAACTCCTTCGAAACTCCTTCTTTTTTAGATCAAGACTACATAATCGTCCTCTATGACAGTAATTTAAAATACTTCAAACGACAACTTAACTTTGTCACAGGGGCGAAGGTATAAGCAGGGACGTAACTAGAGGGGGGCAGACGGGGCTTCTGCCCCGGGCGCCAGATTTTAGGGGCGCTAAACTGACTAAATAAATCCTTTTTTTTTTTAAAGGACAAGCTAATAGAAGTCACTGCCCCCCCCCCCCCCTCCCAAAAAAAAAAAAGAAAAAAAAATGCTGTGCAGGCTCTGGCAGAAAGTTTGCATGGTTTAATGTGGAAAAAGAGTGGAAAGGATGGACAGAGAGAGAGAGTAGGAGGGCGCAGTAAATAGCATGAATGTTTTTTCTCAGAGTAGAGAGTTTTTTCTTCCAGTACTTGTTATATCTTATGTAAGAATTTTCCCCTCACAGGGGAAATGCTCAAATGTCCTTTTTCTACAATTAAACGTCATAAAGCTGTCAACATGATGTCTTCCTCTCAGCTTTTACAATGATGAGAACTTGTCTACCACACCCCAAGGGCCTAAGGGAAAATCGTTACACCGTTCCCTTGGCCGATGGCCGTAGCCCATGGCTTAGGAATTGGAGCCACTATACTATCTTTATCCAACAGAACCATTCTCTAAAGAGTATCTTCTCTAGCTCGTACCACGAACTTTTTTTCTGCTTTTTACTCCGTTCTCAGGATATTTTTTGCTCAACTTGTATAGTTTTAAATCAATTTTAAGATATGTCGAAAAAACTATTTGAAGCTGAATTCAGAAAGAGAGCGAAAGACCACGAAAAAGAGGTCCCCAACAATCTTCATCTTATTTATCATCGTGGTTAAATGCTAAAGACGTTAGGAGAGTAGATAATGCATCGTTTATATATTTGAATGATGTAATACAAATTTGTTGAATTTTATAGTTTTTCTCATTCTTGGAAAAAAATCTCGCACTATAATAATGGAGATTCAATTTAAAGTTCGGGAGGCTGCCAATTTTTCTTTAGAAAATACTAGGGTTATTTTGAGGTTGAATTGAACTAAAACGATAAATTTTTGACTTAGTTTCAATATATTTTTTCCACCCACACAATATTTTAAATATGCTTAAATCATCAGCGTCAATCAATGTGTCAGAAATCAGCTATTTTTTATGGCTCTAAACTTAAATTTTTCTTTGGTACTTTTGATGCATATTTATAATTACAGTAGAACCTCGTTTATCTTGCTCCCGTTTATCAAGATCTACGGCACAAATTTTAAACTTAAAAAATAAATTCACTGAAATGATATAATTCTAAATTATGATAGCCGGAATGAAACTGTCAATGTACCAAATATTTGCTCTTTATTTTGATTAAATACACAACTCCTGCATAGGACGTGGAATAAATTATAGTCATCTAATAAACAACATGGCATATTTGGAGTGTCATTCCTACACCACAGCAGCTGAACTATAAATGATTAAGTGTTTGCGAGTAACAGTCCTGTATAATTTTGTTACAGCATTTTTTGCTGTTATAAAAGATAAGTCTGCTTATTTAAGAATGTGTTTTACAAATTACCCGGATTTTCGTTATCCGGATTGCCTTTGGTCCCCGCTAGTTCGGAAAAATGAAGTTGTACTGTAAATGAAAATAACCTGAACGGAAGCGCACTGAAAACATATAATATTTAACATTTTTAAGATGTGTTTTTTTTTAAAGGTTAACAGAAAGAGTTTTGATCTCAAGCACATTAGGTTTCTGTTTTTCTATTAACTGTTTTTCAGATGTATACTATATACCAAATTTCGGGGGACGTGCGTCCTTTATAAAAATTAGCTCTTGTAATAATTAATATTTAACTGTATAGATTGCGAAAATTTAAAATGTGTTGCACATAAAATTATTAAGATAGAGTTTAAAGAAGATAATCTGTCCTTTTGAACTACAGTAAAATGTAAGTTTAAAGTCAGGATAAGCCAAGAAAAGTAATATCAAGTAAGAAACAAAAACAAATAACCTACTAAATTTTTTATTGGAATGAAAATTATTTCACGCATTATTGCGATATGTTGCTCTTTTGTAGTTGAATATTGTTATTTTTCTTGCGAATTTCTTCATAGTAGTATATTAAAATACGGAAAAATAAATAATTGAAAATATTTGTTTTATTGAAGTTATAATTTTTAATTAATTTTTTTAAAGCAATATTGCAACAAGTTGTGAATTACTCTTTTGTGGAAGTACAAAAATATTTTTCCTTGAATAACTTTGTATGTAAAATAATAAATAAATTAATTAATAATTTTTACCCCCTATCGCTATTTTTAAAAAAAGCAATACAGTGATAAAGCTATATAAAAATTTATAATTATGTAAAAGTCGCATTTATAAGGCTTATGGCATTATAGGGAGCGGACTCCTTTATCACTGCCTAATTCAAACATGACTTCCAGTGGTGAAACAGTTCAAAAATGATACCAAATGGATTGTTATTTATCTATTTGTTCTACTGGTTAAAGAGTACTCCATCACGGTGTATCGAAAAGTTACATTACAAGACATGTATAAATTGCGAATGCATTTCGTGTAAAATTCGTCCTTGGCTCATATGAGGCAGTGAGAAGCAAAGGGATGTAAGTGGACATTTTCAAGTTTTGAGTAAAACGCGTATAGCCTAGGTAGGCTTTCATTGATTTTGTTTTCTAAATCATGCTGTACAGCAGCACCTACCAGGACTACTAGTACTATCTCTTGCCTCAAGACAGAGGAGGGGTTCATCTACTATGTGTACTGGTTATCTCCAAATTTTTAATTTTGCCACTTGCATCCCTTTGCTTCTCACTGCCTCAAATGTAACCGTCTCCTCCGTGATTCTGCTCCATTTGCGTTGAAATTTGATAGTTAGAATTAAATTTAAGATTTATTTAAGATCTTAATTTTAGAGAAAGTTCCTGTTTATTGCAAATAGTTTACCATGTGTTGCGTTTAGCCCAATATGATATTCTGTTGTGCATATACTGGAGCTTAAACACCCTCTTTTTAGTTTGTAGTTTAATTTTTTTGGTCTTTTGACCATACTTATTGAATCCTCCACGGCTGATAAGCTCTTGATTCAACCTTTCAACTTTTTCTATCCTTGTATTTTTTTTTCTCATCATCATTATTCTTAAAAATAGTTTAAAACTTAAACAGGGTTAGTAAACAGGGTTATTGGTTTGAGCTCTTGTATATTGTTTATGGTTTAGCAAGTGGTGCATTTGCCCAATGTTACTCTATATTGCATGTACTGGAGCTTAAACATTCTCTTTCAGTTCATAGTTAAAGTTTTGGTCTTTTGACCATAATTAATGAATCTTCCACGGCTGATGAGCTCTGGATTCATACTTTATCTTTTCCTATTAAATAGCTATTTGCAATTTTCCTTTTTATCATCATTATTTTTATATAACTTGTTTAATATCTGAAATTTTGTTTGCTTATATATATATATATATATATATATATATATATATATATATTTATATAAATAAAAAAGGTATTACCAAAAGCAAGAAGCAAAGTTTAAAGGGGGCAAAGGCAACTTTGAAACAGAAAAGTATTTAACTGCAGCTGACATATGGTAGAGAAGAGATGGATTCTTAACAGATTGTTGGGTCATCCATTATATTATATAATGTAAGATGTCAAAGATTTTTGTTTTGTTTAATGGGTATACAGACTAGTGGGGATAAAAAGTACTTCATTTAAGAGAAAAAATGGCTGACTAGTACTTGAAAGGATTTTTTTTTAAACTTTTATGTTTTGAGGCATTTTAAAAAAGTAATTACTGGCTGTAATGTTTTCAGTGTTTTTTAGATCTCTAATGTATACACAACTTTCATTCTCACTGAAATAAGATTGGTATGAAACCATGTCGGGAACTCCGTTTGTGTGTATCAGGATAGAGCTCCACTCAGGGTCTGATTTGGAAGTGTGGAGGCCCCGGGGAAACAAAGGAATGGAGGCCCCTAATCAGGGTTCGAAAAGGTCATCATATTTTCGAAAATATCCGATACTTTGATATATATCTGAATATTTTGATATACATGTATATATCCGATATTTTTGACCTGTGAAAGTTGGGATATTTTGTAAAATTTTTTTATTGTGTGGGCCCCTTTGTTGTGGAGTCCCCGGGGCAGTAACCCCGCCTGTCCTCCCCTAAATCCGGCCCTGTCTCCACTTGTCCAGGTGATCCCGTTTATGTACAGGGGTTATATTTTAAGTAATGAGAATATTTTTGTAAGGACGTGACTGTACGCCAGAGGGCGCTCTGACCAGTTGAAGTTGGTAGTGGGGCCTTCGACCTTGATAACGCTCTACTCAGCAGTCGCCTGCTGGCTTTGGTTGAGGCAGGATCAAGCGTAGACGCAGGGGCGGCATTTCAGCATTTAATTTGGGGGGTCGAGTTTCTTAAATATGTATTGCAACAGTGCGGTCCCAAACACACATTAGCTAAGAGGAAGTGGTCACGAAATCAGTTTAATATGAATAAAAATTTGTGTTTAGAAACAATTGAAATTTTGATTCACTTTTTAATAAGTTATCATACAAAACATTTCGAAAGTTTTTATACCTTTTGTAAAAGTTTTATTGCATGACTTTTGGAATTCAGAAGAGCAGGGAATTGTGTTACTAATCTATCAGTGCCCAGTGTCGTGCTGTTTTGCCAGTACAACTAAATAGAAAAGTTTTTTTTTTGCCCATTGTACTTCAGAAATAATTCTCTAACCTCCTGAGACATAAAAAAAAACTTTCTCTACTAGCTGAGCTCATTCAAATAGTTAAAAGATAATTCAAGTAATAAAGTTATGGATGAAAACATTTTTATATCTTGCTCTTCAAAATCACCCAGGCAACTTAAAAAGTTGTGAGGGGTTTAATTTTTCATCATTGAATAATCTAGTCTCGTTGGCGCTCTCAGCTTCAATGAGATGTCATCTGCCTCCAGCTCTGTTATTCACGATTCCAGACTGATGATGAGTCCATAACAAGGACGAAACTGCAATCTCTGGATGTGATAACCGGTCTGTCAGTTTATTGCTTGTAATTTTACTTGCCTCATGCTAAAAATTTTACTCATATTTGAAACATTTTATTTTTTGTTTTCAAAAACCAATCCAGATAATATAGAGCCAACCATGCAGAAAAATAACTATCATCAAATCTTGTGTTAATTTCATTCGAAACTGAATCTATTACTTCATACAAATATTAAAAACTCAATGTTTGACTTCACATCATAATGTGGATTTTTGTCACTTTTTTTTTTGATTGAATTGTGGTTTGAATAGTCAGAAAATTAAGGGCAGCAGATTGGAGATGTTTTGATAAGGTGAACTTTTTTAAAAACGTTCCTCAATACAAACAAATTGAACAAACATTCAAACAAAGTCATACATGCTAAAGGGCATGAGCTTTTCAACCATTGAAGGAATCGTTTTGCAATAATTCTTCCAGTCGTCAATTCACTGCTTTGAAGTTATGGAGACATGTTTTTATGTTATGTTATGAAGATCATCTTATGTCACTCCGAGATTGCATAATTATAGAGCCCCATAAAAGGTACTTGTATATATATATATATATATATATATATATATATATATATATTTAAATTCAATAACCACGTGCATTTTTAAGAAATATTTATGAAAGCATATGATGCATGAGCAGCTGAAACGTGTTTCTAGCAGAAGAAAGCGATGAACACTAATTAAATAAATATACACTTAAAAAATGAGCGTAAAAGTGAATGTAAAATATCATGGAATTTCCTTGTGAAAACCGTGCAGCCACACCACTTCGCATGAGCCTCTCATATTGGACGTACCATTGATACACTGGACACACAAGTATGAAATATTTAGCCTATATGAGGAAATGTCTTTTTTAGTCAAAATTAACCATGGTTCTCTATCAGTTTTTTATTTTTTTATAAGGCCGGAAAATACTTCATGAATTTCTAAGTCATCATCCAAATAACAAAAAATGCTTTTTCTAGTCTCAGAATGTGTGGAGTTTCATCAAATAGTTACTGAGAACCAGTGCATTTTTTTAATGAACATTGATTACCGACTTACCTAAATTGAATTCACCCATTTTCTATCATTCTGCTCAAAAAATTTGGGGGTGCAACCGCCCCCTCTTGACCCCCCTATTTGCCGCCCCGCGTAGACGCCCTCAAAAAGTGTGTGCAAGTTCAAAATGCAATTAAGTATTGAACAGCATTATGCAATCAAACTTTGTGTTTGCTTTGGAAAATCGGGTGCATCAATGCTGGAAATGATTCAGCAAGCTTACGGCAGGGATAGCTTATCGCAAGCTTATGTTTTTAGAGGTTAGGAGAGCGTGGTGGACGAGCCCTGTGCTGGTCGCCTGCCAACATCAAGAACCGCAGAAAACGAACAACGTGTGCTACATTTGCTGAACACGGACCGGCATTTTAGTGTTTGCATGCTCGTAGAACAGCTGGGAATGAATAAAATGGTTGAGCACAAAATCATCAGTGATGATTTTGGGATGAGGAAGGTTTGCGCCAAACTTGTGCTTTGTGATTGCCGAGCGCTTGACAAAAAATGGCATCATAACAATTCCACAGCCTCCCTACAGCCCTGACCTTGCCCCAGCAGACTTTTTCCTCTTCCCCGAAGTAAAAACCGCCCTCACGGGACCCTAGATGATGTAAAAAAGGGCTTGCACGCATTCCCTGAAGGATGTTTCAGTTGGTGACTTCCAGAGAGCGGGCAAAGCGTGGAAACGTAGCCTGCAAAAGTGTGTTGATGCTCAAGGAGCATATTTTGAAGACTACTAAAATTTTGTCGCGATATCTCTAATAAATTATTTTTTGTGGACCTATTCTCATTACTTAAAAAACACACGTATTATGTTGCTGAGGTATATCTAGTTATAAAAGTATATGTGGCATGATTTAATATTAGTACTATTTAAAAATTTAATGGGGACTATTTTAGATACTATTTTTCTTGTTTGGCAACTATTTTGCAGAATATTTTTCACTTAAACGGCTACTAAAACAACTATTTTTAGGACCATAACACATTGGCAGCCCCATGATATTTATTTTAAAGCCTTTTATTTGATGTATGACCTTTTTTAAAAATTTATGTAGTGTCTTATTTTCTTAATTGTGGAAAATTATTACTTCAGCAGTTTTATAGGCATTTTTCAATAGTTTACTAAAAGCAGCTATAGCAGTGAGGTAAATAGATTCAAAAGGTTGTATTTGGAATTGTGCTGAACTATGTATGGGTTAATGAATGTTTTCAATTATGAATAACTAACATGTTTTTTAAGGAGTTTTTTCAAAACTTATAAAGTGTTCATAAAGTATTTTTCATATATTTTTCAATTCTTATAAATGTATTTATTAATAATTTTTGCTTGCATTACAGAGTTGAATGCATGGTTGTAGCTAATGATGCTACTGTCAAAGGAGGAACCTATTACCCTTTAACAGTGAAAAAGCATTTGCGTGCCCAAGAAATTGCTGAAGAAAATAATCTTCCATGCATATATTTAGGTCAGGAATACAAATTTTTTGTACCAATTTATGTAAGTTTTCTGTAGGTAATTTTTAGCACCTTTTGCATGGAATTTATATTTAAGATTTATTAAAAGTATATTTTTTTTTATCAAGGATCTGTCAGTTCAGTTTCTAAAATAACTTTTAATTCTAAAGATGTACTTATTGGTTAAATAAAAATGGAATTTTAAGTCATCCTTCAAGCTGTACTGTTTATTTCATGAATTTTATTTAACTTTATGTAGAATGTCATTTTATTATTTTTACTTTAACATAAACTAAGGAGGAATAAAGATATTGGTTGGTTCAAAAGTTTATAAAATCCTTCCTTTCTATTACCTAAAGCCCCTCTCTCAGTTTTGTAATTCAATTGAACTCTAAATACCTTTAGAAAAATTGCATGAAGTAATCATAAGACAGATAGAAAAATTTAGATCAATGTCATATTAAGTAACTTGCGCAATTTCTATAAGGCATGCTGAAAATTTGCGAATGATTTTTATAGTTTTAAATTTCATGAATGGAGTCAAAATACAAGACAGTTCAACTGTTGGAACTGTTTAAGAAATGTCATAGGATTCTTTGTTGTGTGAACTCTCACATGTAGCAATCACACAGCAAGAGATCTGGTGTGCTGGGAGATCGTTTTGCATGATTGTCGTTTCTCACGAGGATTTTATGCGATTTCATTTGATTTCTACTTGTACGAATTCGTAAAGGATCATGTATGTGTGCTTTCACTATGAAGTGACCTACCCAACCTACAAAACAGGATTATGGCAGCTGTTGCATCTATTCCGTACAAACACTAAACAACATGTGGGAAGAATTGAACTATCGGCTCTTTGTGAACTGTTACTGCGTGATAAAAACGCTCACATTGAGCACTTCTAATCTTGTACATATAACTTTGAGTAACTCTTTCATTTTATGTGTTTTATACCTGCCAAAGCTATGGTTTTTCCCAGGAGCTTTCCCTTTTTTAAAATTGTCTCCAGTTTCTCCCTTAAGTATAATTTTCTTTCGCTTTTTAAAATTTAAATGATTAAAAATAAAACTGCTGCAAACACTCTAGAAATTTAACTTGTCAAAAAGTGATAAATTCCCCCAAATTAGAGAATTTTCTTTCCATTATTTTTTAATCTGTGAAAAAGAAAAAATTATCATGCCAGTTATTATTAATATTGTTCACCATGGCCAGATTAAAATAAATTACTGAAATTATTTTATTCATCAAAAGGTTATTTTTACTTTCCTTTTTCATCCTTCTTATAAAATAATACAATATTTTTGCATCTGTGCTCGGAATTGAATTTTTTTTTCTTTTGTATTTTCAATTATTATTAAGCTTTGTTAAAAAAATAGAGTGAATAAAATGTTTGTTTATTTTCAGTAAACCACAAATTAGAAATGTTTAAACAAAATTCTTTAATCATTTTGAGTGTGAGTTTTTAAATGTCCAGAAGTTAAATGCTAAACCGAATAAAATGTGATTTAAAAAACTTTACTCAAAATATTTTCCATGTAAAATCTCACTTTTTTTATTTTTCTCCTGTTTTTTGATGTAAAACTCGATTGTTTTTCCCATTTTTTTTAAAAGTAAAATCTACTGTTTTTGTTTTGTCAAAAAAAAAAAAAAAAAGGCAGGTATGATATTTTGTCAGACATCACACTATTAGAAGTTTTCTTTCTTGCTTTCTATTTCTCCTCAGTCTTGCCCTTTGTTTTCTTGTCTTTCTTTTTGCAATAGTTTTTTTGTTTGCTTATGAGATAATGCTTGTATTCAAGCTTTGTGACACACTTCAACAATTTTAGAGTAATATCTTTCACCAATCTCACTTACAGTGTTGATTTAACAAAGCATGTCTCAGGTACTGAAATAACTTCATGGTACCTTTGTAAGTAAAAAAAATTAGACACTCATTTCTTGGGCCGAACCAGAGTTATTCAATTTGTTGAATGCCTGGCTTTTACCATGCAAAGACATATTTGAGAAAATAGTTAAAATTACCTAATCAATCAGTTTTAACTGAAGACAGGAACTATAAAATACATTTTGTTTTTTGTAGTTTCTATATAGATTAACATTTTCTACATAGATAATTCATTTTTTCTTCAAATGGAGGCTTGGTTGAGAGTGTTCTTAATCATTCCTCATCTTTGTAGAACAGAAAACAAAATTTTCTGCATCTGATGGAATTTGTTTAAAATTTCCAACTTACATAGAACACAAATTCTGACCTTTTTTTAGTCGATTTTAAATACAATTCTCAGCCTTTATTCTCCTGATTGGTAACAATTTCATTCATGGCTGACAAGGAAGGAAAGCTATATGATTTAAAATTTTTATCTGTTGTCAGTTTTTATTTGTTAAAAAAACAAATTACTTGTAATTCATTTTAGCATATTAAAAATGCTTTATAAAAATTTTCAACTTTCTCTCTTGTTTCTGCTTTTGCAAGTAGCAGATTTTAGTCATTGTGATTATCTTTCCTTTCCCGCATTTCCTATGTCATCTAGGAAAAACATAAATATATTTAAATTTTATATGTGTTCTGACTTGCAAAATTCATTTTAATACGAAGTCGGCAATCAGGGTCTAAATTTAAAATAATTAATCTTAGATCTCGTATCTTGATTCATTCAATTGTTTTGTGTCGGAAGCTTGCAACACATGTGAAATATTTGTCATTGTGTATGCAGCCAAAGAGAGAAAAACGTTGAGCATCACTGTCTTAATTTTGTCTCTCAAGACAAAATTTGTTATTCAGTAGTATTTTTATTATTATTGTTTTTTTATATAGTGGACTCTGGCGGAGCCAATTTACCTCGTCAAGCTGATGTTTTCCCGGATATTACTCATTTTGGTAGAATATTTTACAATCAAGCAGTCATGTCTTCAAAGTGTGTACCACAAGTGAGTTGATTCTTTCATTCATTTTGCGTTACGTTATTTTACTATCTTTCTAAAAGGCCTTCTGTTTTATGATTTGAAAAGATTTGTTCAAAATTATTTCAATAGTGAGCAAAAGAAGGAAAAAACTCATAGTTTTTGTTTAAGGACAGAGGCTGTGAAAAATAAATATTTGAAGTAATAGTAATTACAAATTCTATAAAAGTAGATGCAAAATTTTGTGAAACAAGTAATCCAACTCTGCCAAATAGCAAATAATGACCTATCACTAATTGCCTAGTAGAAGAAACGATTGACTTGAGATAAAACAAACTAGCAACACTACCGGTAAGAATATTGGCACAGTAAAGTTGAGCTATTTCAACGCCTGTAATTATTCCATTATCTGGATAACTAACTGAAATTATAAAGGAAATGTTCTTTGAATAGTAAATGTGTTTTTAACTATTTGATTTATTCCCAGTGTGATAGCAACCTTCTTCGGTGTTTTTAGTCTTCTGAAGTTTTTAAGAATTGTTGTTACTTTCTTCTATATCTAATATATAGAAGAAAGTATTGGATTCGTGCAAATTTTCGAATTTCGAATTTTGACGGATTCGAACGTTTTGAAGTGTGCCGAGTCCATTTCGACTATTTTTGGAAAATGTCTGTCTGTGTGTGTGTATGTGTGTGTGTATGTCGGTGTGTGTGTCACGTCTGTGTGTGAACAGTTTTTTGTGACCGCTGTACAGCAAAAACTACCGCATGAAATCGAACGAAATT
The DNA here is from genome assembly GCF_026930045.1 of Uloborus diversus. Taxonomy (NCBI): domain Eukaryota; kingdom Metazoa; phylum Arthropoda; class Arachnida; order Araneae; family Uloboridae; genus Uloborus; species Uloborus diversus. Next base: position 3,154,145 of record NC_072735.1, read on the forward strand.
TGGTACACATATGTGCCCATATGTGAACTTGTGCACATTGGTTTTTGGCGCGAATTCCTCCAGGGGGTGGGGGTAGAGCAATCAGATGTTTTTGAGTTACGCGTGCTTGCTATTCCTCAGGAAGTAACTGGCGGAATCAAACAAAATTTGGTCCATATGTTGCCATTAACAGGAACAGGTGCTGATTCAATTTTGGTGTCAATAACTCAAACGGGGGTTGAGCTATAGAACGTTTTTTGTCGTCAATTGTAACTGTTGTATCTCAAGAAATAATGAACGGAATGAAAGAAAAATTGATCGGCAAGTAGTCCTTAGTAGGGATAAGAGCTGATTTCATTTTGGCGTCAACAGCTAAAAAGGGGGGTAGCGCAATCGCCGTTCTTTTTTTCCATTGTGAGTGCCTTATCTCAAGAAGTAATGCTACGTTCTGGTTGAAATTTGGAATATATGTGAATCCATATGTAAACAGGCTTTGGTTCAATTTTGACGCCAATCGCTCCAAGAGGTGTTGATTTTTTCTTTGAATAAAAATAGCTTTATTAATGCAACAATAAGAAAGATAAATCGTAATAGATTGTCGTCTGCGTATTTCTCGTGATTTTAATTGTATGGAAATGATCGGAAATATTATCTCAATGATTTAAAATTTTTAACTGTTGCCATCTTATGTTTGTTAACAAATAAAATATTTGTAATTAATTCAAGCATGGCTTTTAAAATAACTTTCAATTTTCGCTCTTTGCTTTGCTTTTGCAATAATTCAGACATTGGGATGGTTGTCAAGTTTTTGCATGTGTGATTTTGTTTTTGTTGGGAATGTTGCTTCCTTGTCAAGCATGGGGAGGAATCAGAAAAAAAAAAAAATATAGAAGAAAGTTTCGTGATGGCCACAACATACTAGTTTTCTAATATTTTTTCTGAAAAATATTGTTATTATTATACATTTTTTTTTTTACAACCCAGCGAGTGTTACAATCTGCTTCTTTCTTTACAATTTTTAGTTCTACTTAAAAGTGCTCTTATAACTTTTCGTACTGTATTTTTTTTCCTTCCTCTCAAAAACGATTTGTATTTTTTGTGTAAAGAATATAATTTTATTCAAAGAGGTAAGATGAGCTGTCAACTCTTAGGATGTAGTCATAAGAAATTTGTGTCAGTTTATGGACCCTTCACAAAACTTATCTGAATTAAAATGTACTTTTTGCAATTTTAACGAAGTAGCTAGAAATCTAAAATCCCTGATACTTTACTATTGATTTAAATTTTGAAATTAAAAAAAAATATTTGATTTTTCTTGCAAATATTTTTTTTTCAAAATAATTGGCCAACTCAAAATTTTGTGAAAAATTCTGTATAGCTCCCTTTTCCCAAACATGTTAAAAAAATTCATAACTATTGCAGGGTACAAGCTGAATTCTGGTCTTGAACTTTTTAACATTTGTGATATTTTGAGGCTCCTTAAACAAAACACAAATAAGTTTGTGTATAAGGAAAGAATTTGTCTAAGTAAGAGACTTAATACTGTTTACCCAATAAAAAAAAATTGAGGAAAATTAATTTTCAACATTGTTAACACTAGAACGACTGACATTTTCTGTATACCTAGAAAGACTGAAGGGACCAGTGTGGCCCCTAACCATTTTTGGGGTGAATTATTTTAAAAATTCTTCTTGAGTGTGTCCACATGCCCAATGCACCTTCTTTCATGACTAAATAAAAACTTAGTATGCAATTATTTGTACTGTTTCTCTCTATACTGGCCAAAAGCTTGGATCAGTTTTTCTTTGAAAGAGCAATGGCTACCATTAACTTAAAAGCTTTAATGTTTTTATGTCCTGCATTACTTGCATAACTTAATTCTTTTTGCATAAATAAAAATTTGCTATATCTCTGAAATTTTTGTTTCATTTTTACTTTCCAGATTGCTGTTGTAATGGGCAGCTGTACTGCTGGTGGAGCTTATGTACCGGCTATGGCAGATGAAAGTGTGATTGTGAAAGAACAAGGGACAATATTTTTAGGAGGACCACCTTTGGTATTATGGCAATTTTTGATGATTCTAAAGTGTATTTGAAAGTATAATTAGATATTTAAGTTTTGTGTTACAACCGAAAAACAGAATACTTTACGATGTTCTGCAATGTAAAATCATTTGACCAAAATTGTTCTGCAATCACTTCAAGTGTTGTACGCGAAAAAAACGTGAAATTTTCCACAAATTGGGTGCTAAAAATCAAAATCGTTTCAAATAAGAGTTTTTTTTTTTAATAAACTGGACTGTTGCTATTTATTTCTGTGGCAATGGGATATTTCCGGAAATGTCACAGCTTTCAACCAAATGACTAATTAAAGAGCACTGAACTTGGAAAACTAGTTGATCATAATAACTATAAAATCAAAAAAACTTTAACTAGGTGTCAAACCTAAACCGATTGAGATTCGCCAAAAATAGTTTATATGCTTTGTCAAACCACATTTTTTTTTGGTTAATTTTACATGGCATAAAGGAGCAATCAGAATAATGTTACTAAATAAATAAACTACTAAAATAATAAATGAGTCAAGTTTGGGTTGCATATAATAAAGCACTTCAAAACTTTCTAAATAAATGAAATTTTTTCTGGATGCAAATGGATTGAAATCTTAAACGACACGCAATTTACGGTGATGGAGGTGTTTCAATATTGGCATGTTTCTAAAACATACATGTATGGCGGAAATTGCAGTGGATGAACATTGATTGGGAAAGTCCTACAAAGGACTTATCGAATTCAACATCATGAGCTTTTCGTCAAATTATAGTAATTTGTGAGAATTTTGGATTTTCTCTTAATTTTAAAAAACCTGCAGAATTTCTGCAAAATTCTATCTTGAGTTGAAAGGAAGATATTTGTAGAAAAGCTGCAGTTTTTACAGATTTTGCACCGCAGTTTTTGCAGATTTTCGGCACCTCGGTTTCTGTAGGTTTTCTGCACTGCAGTTTCTGCAGATTTTCGTCACTGCAGTTTTCGCAGATTTTCTGCACCGCGGTTTCTGCAGATTTTCTGCACCGCAGTTTCTGCTGTTTCTGTGCAGAAATGTCCCTGAAATTTACAGAATTTCTGCAGAAAATTTGTCAGTTTTCCTCTCACATTTGAACAGAATTGTTCTGCAGCTCTGGCATCTGTCCTGTGACGTACGTTGCAAATTTAGTAGTATTCTGCTTTGGGGATGCTAAGCTACAAAATACCAGCATTTTTTTGGAAAATCAAACTGTGCATAACTTTTGGTGTGTCATAAAAAAATATAAGAAAAAAATTATATATTGAAATCAAGGTATTAATAATAATGTAAAGTGGGATAATTTTCATGATCAGTGACATAGCTACAGTGTTTGCCGCCCGGGACGGTTCCCCAATTTGCCGCCCTTTCCTTCTGAAATAGATACATGCTAAATTTACGTAAAAAATGGAAAATTTAAGCAGTTTTTTGTAAAGTAAAGGGAAAGGGCGGGTTAGGTTTGCTTCAGATTTTTTTCAAAACTAAAAGTCTATTTTAGTGTATCTTTGTTGACATTAAAGGATCGGTGGACACTGCAAGAAAATGTTTGAAAATCAAAGTTTTAGGCTAGTTTGAGGCAGCTTAAGCTACTTTGTGAAGAGGTTAAGAAAATTGGGAATGGTAGGATACTCAAATCGAAAATTTTCAGCTGGTATCTGGGTGATATACTGGAATGGTAAAGGTTTGGCTTATTTCTTTGAAAATTGTTCAGCACCAAAATCTCAAAAATGCAATTCTGGGCTATCTTTGAAAACTTTGAATGGTTCCCTAACACCTAATAGCACCAAAAATGTTACAAAGCCAGCGGCTCTCTCATGGAAAATTTCTGCAATTGACGCCCGACTTTCGGCTTTGTTTGATATTGATAATGTTCGGAGCAAAAGGGTACAAAGGGAGGATTGCCTCCCAAAATCTTTCTTCAATCTGAAGTTCATTTTAGGCTATCTTAAAGAGGGAAGAATTAGCGAGCTCTCCCACATACAAAAATTTCTATGAGTGAAATTTTGGGCTATAAATGGGGATGTTGGGAAATGGTCTGAGGGGTTTGTATTTCCTTCCTTGGAAATTTTTCAAAATTTAAGTTTCCAAAATGTTGTTTTAATCATTGGAGATGTTAGATGAGAAGGGGAGTGGGGGGGGGGGGGTTAAAGTATCTTTCTCGGAAGAGTTCCGAAATTGAAGTTCAAAAAACGTCTTTTAAGCTATCTTTGATCACGTTAGGAGATGAAGCATAGTCAAGGTTTAAATGCTGTTTTCAAAAACTTCGGTTTTAAAAACGTGGTTTTAGGCTATATGTTGAGTCTTTAGAAGAGAGGGTAGGAGATTTCTCAAGGAAAGTTTCCAGAATTAAAGTCCTAAATATGTCCTTTTTGACTGTGTTTGCTACGTTAGTGCAAAAGACAAGACTCGGGGGTTCTGCCTAGAAAATTTTAAACATTGAGGTCTAAAAATTTATTTCCTAGCTATCTTTGGTGATATCAGAAAAAGAGATGAAAGATTCAAGAGCTCTCCCTCTTAAAAACATTCTTTCATGCGGTTAGACTACAGAGTGGAGGTAGGAGGGGTTCCAAACCGGAATTATTTGAAACTGAATACGCTAAAATCAATTCTAGACTAAGCTTGGCCAAGTTGAGGGACCAAACCAAATGCTGAATGAAATTCGCTTACCTTCCATAAGAAATGTGGTCTAAAGTTGTCAGATAGATTTTCTACTCTCAAAAGAGAGAAAACAGAAATCCTTTTTACTTCTTTTGAAATAGAGAACTCTTGTAATGAATCAGAAATCAAAGTAAACCATGAAACATATGAAGCCACCCCTGTGATAAGCAATAAATTGTTTCATTTACCATTTTCAGGGTTCGTACGCCCTTGAAAAACCTTGAAAAGTGCTTGAAAAAAAAAAGTTCATTTTCAAGTGCTTGAAAACCTTGAAAAAGTTTTAAAACCTTGAAAAAGTTTCTTAGTGCTTAAATTCTCTCAAAAATTAACGAATTGTGCTTAGAAGTTTTAAAAAAGTATTTCACCAATGCAATTTTCTGAACATGTATTCAGTATGCAACATCGCGAAAAATTGCTTCCGTGTTTGGGATTTCAATCCTTTTGCATCTTGTAAATATTTTGATGTTTTTTACAACCGAAAGATATTTTGACATATGGTACCTTAGATTAGTTTATTTTTTGTTTAATTTCATTAATTAACAAAGAAATTAATTTGGGAACCATGACAACATTGAACTTACTCGGGTTTCACGGAAAATTGCTCTTGTGTTTGAAATTTCAATCTTTTTGCATCCTGCAAATATTTAAATATTTTGGCTAATCAAATGTTAGTTTCGCATATGCTACCTTAGATTAATATATTTTTTGTTTAATTTTAATAAAAATCAAATAAATTTATTTCATGGGAAACATGCCACGTCGAACGAACTAAGACTTTGCGAAAAATTGCTTTTCGTGTTTGAAATTTCAATCTTTTTGCATCTTGCAAATATTTAAATATATTCACTAATCAGATGTTATTTTCATATTTGCTACCGTAGATTAGCATATTTTATGTTTAATTTCAGTAAAATATAAGTTTATTTTATGGGAAACATGACAACATTAAACTTAATTCGCAAAAATTTGCTTCCCTTGTTTGAGATTTCAATCCTTTTGCATTTTGTGAATATTTTTATATTTTTGGCAATTAGTTGTTATTTTGACACTGCTACATCAGATTTGCTCATTTTATGTTTTATTTTAATAACTAAAGAGTTAAAGAATTTATTACCTTGGTCTTGTTTAATTATTTGCTTATTTATTTTTGCAATTTTGAATGATTATCTTTACCTAATTTTTGGTCATAATAGATTTTTTTTTTAAAAATTTAAATTTCAGCAGTTGAGCACCTAACAAATTAACTTAAAGTTTGTATTTTAAATATAAAGTTGATTTATATAATTTTATTTATAAGTACATCATTTTTTTATGTCTGCTAAAATAAATAAGGTGTATAACAGGGGTGGTTGTGTTATGATTATTCACTTGAAATCCAGTAGTGTTCGTTTTTATGCTTTTACCTTCCTATATCTCCAATTTTCCCCTTTTCCTCAAATGTTCAAAATTACTACTTTATTAAGGTTGTGGGTGCTTGGAGCTTACTGAAAGAGGCTTTAATCAGCAAAGGGGTAGATAGTTTAAGGAGGGTCATTCATCTTCATTTGGATCTAATAAATTGACCAGTACCAGCCTAGCTAGGCCCAGTGCCTGTTGCTGGTTATCAACAGGCAGTGGGCATTGGGCATGGTATTTCTATACAGAATATTTCGACTTAATAAACTATTTTATGAATTGTATGCATAGCAAAAATTATTTTTGTACGTATGTAGATTCAAGTAATAGGGGTTTTAGTTTTAAAAATTATTCCCCCCCCCCTCGCCCCATTTTGCTTTTTGAAACTTTCAGGTAATTTTTTATGAACTCACAAATCACCTGAATATTATTGCCTTTCTAAATTTAAATTCTAATTTCAACAATAACCCATTTTTTTCCCAAAATAAAACTACTTTTGTCATAATATATGTCAACTTCTTGTGAATCTTTTCAATTTCGAAATATGGCTCTATAAATCTGAACTTGCACATTTATTGTCTATTGCAAGTTAATCAATGAAAGCTGAATAGGCTCAAGTTTGCATTCAGAGTATTTATCACTGCTTAAGCTGCTTTTGTATATTTTGAGGTGTAGAGACTGGACTGTGGACTTTCATAAACTTTTCTTACTTCCTAATTTTTAAATTTACTTGAGGACAGTTGAAATGCCTTATTGGCTGAACAGCTAATAAATACATACGAATAATTGATTTGCATACTTATAAATGATTTGCAAACCTAATATTATTAGAACCTAATAGTGCAAACTGAAATAACTTTCTGGGTAGTGTTTTTGTCCTAACTGCACTTATATTGTAATAAACCACTGTATAGATATTGGAAATAAATGTTGAAATCGGGGGGGGGGGGGAGTAACTTCAAAAACTCCTCTCTGGCAATGCCATTGAACTTGGGTATTTTAGTTTCTTCCCATAAAAGTTAAAAGCACTTATGAAAGTTTTTTTTTTAAAGTATTAATTTGCTGATTCTAGAAAATATACAAACCTCTGACTGCTGCAACCTTTAAAAAACCCCAAAATTAAACCTCTTGGTATCTGCTTCTCTTTATGACCAAACTTTTCAAAATTTTCAGAAAAACTTTCAACGCAGTAGATCTTTCATCAAATCGTCTCTCGTTGTAGAAAAAGCAATTTTGTTTTCCTATACTTTTTATATTATTGCCTTATTTCTATGTGTTTGTAGTAAATGAAATCTGCATACTATATTTTTAGTACAAATTTATGATATTGCCTTGAAAACAACATTTTTTACCTTGAAAAGTACTTGAAAAGTGCTTGAATTTTTTTCTGCCTAAAGGGTATGAACCCTGATTTTTTACATCCACCTCCCTTTCTTACTCTTGTCAACCTTTTCTTGAAGTTAGAAGAAAAGTTTTTGTTTCACTAGGAGGTTTTTAAGAAACTATCTTAAAATCTAGTGTTAACTCTTTCTTTTAATGAAAATTGCAAAACTTCATTGTTTTTTTCCTCCTGGAGTTAACTTCTACGATCTTAAAAAAAACATTGGTCCTCTGCTTTCCCCTCAGAAAAAAAAAAAAAAAAAAAAAAAAACAAGGAATAGCACTGATAGGCTATCAAGAAAGACTTTTGAAAGTTAAAGAAAGCATAAGGTATTGTATAAAACTAATTTTTATCTGGTAGCGACACAAAATTCTTACAATTCTTTTTGCCTGCAGTAACAGTTTAAAACCATAATTTCCTTATTTGAAAAATACATTTATATTTTTTCCACATCAAAAGGGTTAATTTGCCGCCCCTCAAAAAGTGCCACCCGGGGCCAGCCGCACCCTCCGCCCCACCCAAGCTACGACTCTGATCATAATTATGTCAAATAATTAGCAAATGCATTCTTCATTATAATTCAGTACGTAAACTAATTGTTGCCATAAATGAAAAATAAAACAAAGATGATTAAGGCGAGAACATTTATTAAATGCTTGATGTAAACAATAATTTCATTCAAGTAATCAACATACAGAGATCAATTATTATATTTTAAATATCAATTTGGGCCATTTCCAATTATTATTGTATAAAACATAATGCTGAGATCAATTTTTGCATTTTCTGCTTGTGTGACCAGTGGCGTAGCTACACTTTAGCCGCCCAGGGCGGTTCTTCAATTTGCCGTCCTTTTGATGGGAAATAGTTAATACATTAAAAAGTCAAAAGTATTTTAATAAAGAAGAAAATAAACTTTTTTTTCCTTCTTATTTTTCTTGCAGAAGAAAAAAAAAATTCAGAACCCCACCGAAAAATTCCAAAAATTCAGTCAAAATTTGGAAATTTAAAGCAAATTTAGTAACAGGGCTTGTAGTTTTAGGCTTGGAGCTCCCTCCAGTTTTTTTTTTTTTCAAAATTAAAATCAGTTTTATGCTTTCTTTGACGAAGTTAGGGGATCGGGACTTTTCAAGGAATTTTTCCGAAATTGAAGTGTTAAAAAAGCAATTTCAGGCTATCTTTGGGTACATGAAGATATTGGGGAAGGTTGGGAGGCACTGTCTGGTAAACTTTTTAACTAAACTGAAAAACACATAAATGTAGGCTGTTAGTGGTGTAAAGACCTTCCAACTCCAACAAAGACTGGATTTTCATCCCGAAATGTTTTCGAACTTGAAATAAATTTTACGCTATTTTTCTTATGACATTAAAGAGAAGAAGGAATGTTTGGGAGCTCTGACAATTTTCTGATGCCGAAGTTTCAAAAACCCAGTTGTAGGCTATCTTTGACGGCATATGTTCCAAATGTTTCCAAAAATGTTGGGAAGTCAGATGGTTCGGAAGGGGGTTTCCCACCCGAAATCTGATTTGAAACGGTTGCTCATTTTAAGCACTTCATCACTGAGAAAAAAAAAGGCTTTGTGATCTACCCTCAGAAATTTCTAAAAACGAAATCTGGAGCCAATTATGATGACCTTAAGTGATTTCGTGTGCATTCGGGGTCCATACCTTAGAATTTATCTGAAATTTAAGTTTAAAAAACCCAACTTTAAGCTATTTTTAGAGACATTGGATGCAATTGAGATTTTAAAGTTCAAATATGATGTCCTAAATGCACATTTTAGACTATCTTTAATCACGTTACAGGAAGGGTCAGGGGATGACAGCCCTCAGGAATTTATTGGTATTGAAGTTTTTAAAACTCAATATTAGGCGTGCAGGGTTATATGAGATGTACAGAGTTTGGGTGGGCAATATCCCTCAGAAATGTTTCAAGACTCAAGAACTAAAACTGCCCTTTTTTTTGCCTCCAGTAATAGATCAAAAGCATGATTTCTTTATTGGGAAAACGCGTTAAATTTTTTCGCATCAAAAGTGTGAAATTGTCGCCCTCCAAAAAGTTCCGCCCGGGGCGAACCGCCTCCCTTCGCCCCTCCGTAGCTATGCCACTGTGTGTGACACTTATGATCAATAATTTAAACATTCTTTGTATTTAATATGAATCATGTTTCTTACCTTCTCAGTGCATATGTAATAAATACCTTCTAAAAATTATTTATCTCTCGTGCCAATACTTGCTTTAAATATAATAAACACGCGGAAATACATTGCACTCGCTACAAGCCCCCTCCCCCCCAGAAAAATAACTTTAAAAATGGAAATGAGATAGAAACTTGAAATCTTGGTTGTTGAAAATGGCAAAATGAGTTCTACTCTCTTTAATAAAGTAATTGCTTTCTTGAATTTCAGGAAGAATACTTATCTCCTAATGAATATTTTTAAACCAGCATAAATGTTTCTAGTGTAATTATTCTCTTTGAACCTACTAAGTTTCTTTGTTTTTATTGAAATATTTTGAATTTTGCAGTTTATTGCTTGCATATTAAATGTAACAAATTTCATAATTATTAAGGTAAAGGCTGCTACTGGTGAAGAAATAAGTGCCGAAAACTTAGGAGGTGCTGATTTACATTGCAGGTAGTTTATAAAAAGTGTTTCAACTTACATATTTAATGCTGAAAAGACTTGAGTGTAAAATATAATAATAATGTTGTGCTCATGTGTAATTTACTTTTTGCATTTTAAAAGTGCCATTAGAAATGTAGCAGTTTGAAAAATATGTTCAGTTGAGGTCCCTGAATCCTTAAACGTTTTTCTTCCCAAAAGTTTTTTAAAAATGATTTTGGTCCAAGAACTGGATTCTTGAGTTATAAATTTACACTGCTGAATTTTTTCTCAGCAAATTTTTTCATAAGGGTCGAGGAATACACTGCAAAAGTTGTGCTCATAGAACTTTAAAAAAGTAATGCAACACCAAGAGAAAAGAATTGTTGAAATAGAAATACCACACAGCTTTTTTTAACACGGCTGCGGAATCAGACTAATTTTGAGGTAAAGGTATTTGAGTCAAGAGTGGAAGTTTTAAAATTTCAAGAGTAGGAGCTTTTTTATTTTCTCTCAACATCTGCAACTCTTGCAGTGCTTTCAGAGTCGGACTGATTTTGGGGTAAAAGAATTCGAGTCAAAGGCCCTAAAATTCCAGCAGTCAGAGTTGATTTTTCCTCCGACTCCGCAGCATGTTTTAAAGCTAGGTGGAGTCACAACTTCATTACACAGTTTTTAGAAATACTAAGAAATTATTAAATATATTGGGCTTCACCAGTACTGAGGATTTTTACTTATTTTGTACCTATAAGTTTTTTATACGTATCGCTAATTTTTTATAGCAGGAAATTTTTTATCAAAAAAGTAACTTGTGAAAGTTTGTTGTCTTTCTTTCCTTCATTAGTGTAAATAATTTGCTATATTTGTTTATAAGAATATTATATTGATTTGGCTGTTCAATTTAAAACAGAAAATCTGGGGTTACTGATTATTATGCAATTGATGATGAACATGCTTTGCATCTGACTAGGAGAATAGTAAAGAATTTAAATAGGAAGAAAACTCCTGATGTATGTACTGTTTAACATTTATTTAGTAGTATGTATTTCTTTTGAAAAGTGTTTGTGAAAGTCTAGACAAATTACTATACTAGGATTTTGTAAAAGCATAAAATATCATGGTACCTTCAAGTATCAATTGAAAATTTCAACTAAAATAATTTAGTTTTATGAAACTTTTGCTCAAAGATTCAAGTATTTGAACAGTGTTCCTCAATTATTTTTTCTATCACTGTATAAATTTCTATGTACTGCATTTAATTCTTTGAAAATATGGTTAAACAGTTAACCATATTATCAAATATATATAATATCATAAATAATTATGATATATACATAATATCATAAATAATTATGATATATACATAATATCATAAATAATTATGATATATCAATATAAATCATAATTATTTACTTAAAGTGTATTTCTCAGAATGATTTTGCATAATAAACATGAAAGCTTTTTTAAAAATTTAATAAGTTAAGAAATTATGAAATGCATCTGTGATTAAATCAAACAGGCAATTTATGTGCAGCAAATGTAAAAAAGTAATGCTTACATTATTCTCTGATAACAAAGCATTATATATTACTTTTTAAATTGTGCATATAACTTTATTTCATTGATTGACATTTTAAGACTGAATGTGGCAACATAAGACAACTAAGACATATATTACTTGGGACATATAGCTTGTCCAGTTCTTTCTACATTTCACACTCCAGGCTCCTTCGAACCACCATTTGTGGTTCAACCAGTTAGATGGGACCCTGAAGACAGCTTTGATTTTTTGATCCAGACCAGAAGCCGAGCAGTTCCTGGTCCAGCACCCCCCTGCCCGGGTATAATTACTTTTACTTGGAGAACTTTGTAACTATGAGCATGTTTAACGTCCCCCAGTCACCATTAATGAAGGTGGTGGATCCTCGATCGGCTAGGTTCGAACCTGCGATCCTCCAGTCACAAGGCCGATGCCTTACCGATCAGGCCACCAGGGCCAGTTCTTTCTACTGGAGGGAAGGGTTTGGCTGAGGCTGCTTATGTTTCTGTGCAGATATAAAATATCTCTCATAGTTCCCATTTTAGCCAATAAGAATCTTTGACAGTATATGACATTGACTCTTCCTGGTATTGTACTTTTGTTCTCTATTCAAAAAAATCAGTAGGTGCTTCCTCCTACTATTGCTTTAAGATGCACCCCTCTTGTTAAAAAAAAATAGATACTAACAAAATATTCAGTAAGTTACTGAATATTTTGAACTTACTGAATATTTACTTACTGAATATACCTGCCTTGCCTTCGATATTCAAGCTGAACCGAATCATTGTTTCGGTCACTGGTCTGGTCAGTGCTAATTCTGTATTAGCTACCAGTTTGTTTAGCACTCTTGACTTCCTAAAGAGGTTTTCCACCTCCAGCTCAATCACTCCTATGCCTGGCTGATGAGTGCTAATAGGCACGAAACTGCAGTCCTCGGCTGGAATTGACTGAGCTGACGGTGTATTTCATGTACTAGCAAAATATTTTATGCCTTTTTTCCACACATAATCATGTACTTTTCAACTATAAACTCATTATGTAATTACTTTCAAGACTTTAGAATTTTTTATTGAATGTGTCATGTTTTTGTAAATGTTCAGCTCATTACATTGAAATGAATCAAGTTTGAAATTTCATAAATTTCTATTAAGAAATCTTAATTTTTCTCCTTAGTGAAAAAAAATATATTTCAAAATGAATTTTGTAACTTTGAAAAAATATATTGTTTGTATGTTCTTTTCAATCTCATAGGTTAGTTTACTGAAGCCAGTTGAACCTAAATTTGCAATAGATGATATTTATGGAATAGTGGGGGAGAATCTCAAAAGAACATTTGATGTTCGAGAAGTAAGTATTTATTTTTTCGTTTGTAAAAAAGTCAGATGTTAATAGTTTTCTTTTGTGGCTAAAGTTTCAAACTTAACTTAGTGCAATTCATTTTACGTTGCAAATTTTAATATTGATGGAAAAGAGTGCATTAGTTACTTTATAGTCAGATGGTTGACAATTTTTTGTCAAAATGTGTCAAGGCGGGAGGAAATGTTGAGTATCTCTCCACTTAGGAGACCTCTCCATTTGTGAGTGCCTCTTCGCTTGTGAGATGGCGCTGGCTGTTAGTTGCCATAGTTACCATATTTAATTTTTGCTTTTTTCTGCTCTAAAGATGTGAATGAAAGTTTTCAAATGGTCCATCGATGATTTTATTAATGTTGCCTGTGCAACATAATTTTGGTCCGTCGAGCCGGAGGACTAGATCTATGGATAATTACGAGAATATTAGTTAAATATTCTAAGTTCATTATGTGCTGTGTGATCTTCGAGTGACTTGGGTTTGAGTTTGCCGATTTACGTCGAAACATTGTGCTTACAGTTCAAGAGAATCCGAATGGTAATGTTGTTACGCAACTTATTTCTGGATCATTTATAATAATTAGTGATTTTTGAGTCAATAGTGCTACCTGCTTTGAGGTTAGGCTCATGAATAATGACTTCAAACTACATTTTGAAGAACAGCTGGATTAAAATTTTTATTTTTCTTCGCTAGGGGTTTATTTATTATTAGTAGGTTGAAATCTCCAAATTGTCATTTTATACTTTTGAAAAAATCAAAATTATTGAATTTCTCTGTTTCAAAAATAGCAGTTTCTCTGAACCAGCCATATTGATGCTTTATAACTTCGTTTTGTGATCTTCGCTTGCCTACCATGTGAACCAATGCTCGAACATGTTGGAACATAAGGATTGACAATAAACAGATAGTCAAATTGTCCGTTCTTTATTTTAATACATAATTCAAACTCAGACAAGTTACTGCTACAATTAATACACCTGAGAGGAATTCCAGAAAAACTTACCCCCCGTGGCTAGCCAGCTCAAGTCCACCAGCTTCTTGTCTACCGGTCGCATCCCATCTGTCTTCTTCTCTCTTTCTCATTCCACCCTCCAAGGCTCGGGGTTGCTCGAAGGAGGTGAGGGGGGTTCCGAGCTGTCTCGTGCTCGCTTCTTTGGTTCATGTCTTTGCAACACATGCATGAGTTTTCCCTTTTATTCAAGTACATTCTATTATGCCAAATATTGATCTAGACAAGCATTTTTACCCCCATAGTTAATGTATTGACCCTCTTAGATTTGTGACCCCAATTATTTTTCTGCAGCCTGTCAACCCTCTCAATTTAAGGTGCACATTCATTCGTTTCTTTGCAATATCACGTGGTCATTAAAAAGTTTAATTGTTATGAAATTTCAATAAACCAGTTGGATATTCCCTTTAACTTCTTTGAAAAATATTAGTAAGTTTTATTTTATTTTTTTTTAAATTTATTTATTTATTTATTTATTTTTTGATAAATAAGGTAATTGCACCAGCAGTTGTCAGTGCTTCAGTAGTGACCACTTCAAGATTTAAAATACATATTTTTAAACTGTGGATCTACAATATTAATTTCCTCTCTTGAAACTTAGTGGTATATTATAGCTTAACTCTTCCTTAATTGTTTCATTTTCTAAAAATGCCAGAATTTTAAATTGTTCAGTTTTTATACATTTTTTTCCCAAACCTCAAATTTGACCCATTAGTAGCCACTCCAAGTTCAGAAAATTTTAGTAATGGCCATCTGACATTCTCCCATCCGAGGAAGTTACATTACTCACTTTAAATTCAAATAACTGACGAATAAAATTGATTCAATATAATAGTTGCATTAAGTACCAATATATTGATCACATTATTATTGTTAATTTCTTTCTCCAAAGCATATAAGCAATCTTGTAGTGGCCACTACTGGCGTTTTGCCTTATAGCATCTCTATATCCCCCCCCTGTTTTTTTAGTTTTTAAATGAGTTAGAGTTTATTTAGTTTTTAAGTGACAACTCTAAGGATGCTAAATTTTATTCACATTGTTCTACTTCATCTTGCCGCAGACGGACGAAGGATTAAAAAAAATTTTTTTTTCCTTATAAGACAAATTGAAAAGTAAACCAAATCACATAAATTCAAACCACACCGTTTGCTTAAAATATAATGGAGGACAAAAGCCCATTTAAGCTTGTTTTAATGCATAAGTTTTTCCCATTTAAAAGAGGGGTAGAAGTGAATGCAATGCCAAATACAGATGAGTTCGGGCTCATTTTTGAGAGCCCAGGCCCGCCCGAGCCCGGAAATTTGTAACCGAGCCAAAAGAAAACTTTCTTGTATCAAAAACCGAGCTCTCTACAGTCTGACATGATCTTTATTGACCTCCGCACCCAGCCGTGCAGGGGGGGGGGGGGCGGGGCTATGCGGACCCCCCGGACGGTGGAACCTAAGACTTACAGCTATGTGGTGTGGTGTGTACAGAGAAAAGTCTGACATGATCTCTTTGTTAATGAAAAATGTTAAGTCAAATGTTTTTTATTAGCAGAGGTTTCTAAATTTTCTCAAAAGGCTCCACTTCAAATGCATTACTTAATGACATACTGCAGTAGTAATCGCAAAAAACACTGTAAATAAACGTTAATTTTCTTTGGGGGGAGGGGAAATTTTCACAATGATTGAACTGATTTAAATGCTCCTTTCATTTTCTCACAGTAGGAAAATGTTTATTTTCTGTGAATTTATTTGGAGATTGACGATTGAATATCTTTGCTTGAATCAGAGCCTGCCCGAGCCCGGAAACCTATTTTTGGTTTTAGAGCCCGAGCCAGCTTCGGGCCCGGGCTGAACCCGTCTCATCTCTAATGCCAAACTCTCTCAGCAATGGAGCAGTTTCTTTTCATAAAAACAAAGAGTGTATTTCACTCTATTCCTAAGTAAGTCCTTCCATGATTTAGTCCTTTCTCTGTTACAAAAGCTCTTGTGGAGTGTGCAAGCTTCGGAAATAGAAAAGTTGTAGTTCAGTAGTGAAAAATAAAAATTATAACAATTGGTAATAACGTGCTTTAGTGTAATGGTTCCCAAACTTTTTGACTCAATTACCCATGAATTGGGTTCTATATTAACAAATACCCCCAAAAATTTTGTATAAAAGTAAATTAGCTATTGTATTTTCCCCTTACATTATAAAAAGTAAATAATACTTTTAAATAATTTTATTCATTTCGACAAAGAAAACATGTTTTTTTTTCAGACATTTGATATTAAATGAAGAAGCAGTTTTTAAAATAGTTGATACGTAGGCTGCTATTTATATTTCTGGCCTAATAGTGAAAAAACAAATTCTTATCACCAAAATTGGTTTTATTGTTTTTCAAAATATTCTCCATGAAGTTCTATACACTTTTGCATACGTTTGAATCAATTTTCAAAGCAATTTTTCCACTCTGATTTAGGTAACTCCAAAACATGCATTTTGAATGCATCAACCGCTTCTTCAGGTGTTGAAAATCGTTGTCCACGTAATTTATTTTTGATCTAAGGGAATTAAAAAAGTCATTGGGTGTTAAGTCAGGGCTATACGGCGGATGACCCATTAATTCAAAGTTTTCGCCTTTCAGAAATTCCTTTGTTTGAGCTTATGTGTGAGAGCTCGCATCTGCATGATACAGAATGATTCACCTTTTGTTCTGCTTTTTTCGAATTTCTCCGATGACTTCTGGCAAACAAATGGTCATGTACCATTCAGAATTGACTGTCCTGCGTTGCTCTAATGCCACTGTTGCCACGTTACTGATAATTCCGAAGAAACCGGCAACCATTTGTTTCGATGTGCTACCCTGTCGAACAACTTTTGTTGGATTGGGCTTGTCTTAGAAGACCCATACAGTCGATTGCTGTTTTGTTTCCGGTTCATATGCATAGATCCATGATTCGTCATCTGTGCAGATATTATAAACAGCCTTTGATACCCCTTTAACATATTTTGTCAACATTTCTTTGCACCAATTGGCACGAGCCTTCTTTTGAACATTTGTCAGATTATGCGGGATCTAACGCAAACAAATTTTTCTTTTACGACCAAGTGTTCATGTAAAATTTTGTTGATGCTTGTCATACTAATGTCCAGAGGTCCCTCAATCTCATGGTATGTCACATGATGATCTTTCTTTATCAGTTCACGCAGAGCTTCGATCCTTTCTGGCACAACAACCGTTTTAGGACGACCTGCGAGAAATTCGTCCTGGATCGAACATCGACCACGATTAAATTCGTTATACCAGTTTTTTACAGTGATGTAGGATGGTGCTTTATCGCTGTATAAAGAATTAAGTTCATCAAAGCAATCTTGTCTTGACAATCCACGTCGAAAGTTATAAAAAATAATCGTACGAAAATGTTCACGAGTCAATTCCATTTTTTAGCGAGATGAATTTTTACTTTTACTGTAAACAGCACAAATCAAGCAAAAATGGCAAATCTTTCAGAAGAGTATGTTTAAAAACATCAAACTTCCTATTTAAATCATCTGCTGTTTGCCTAGCATCGATTTCTGTTGAAAAGGCCAGAAATATAAATAGCAGCCCTCGTATTACTTAGGACTAAGAATTAGTTTGGTATTCAGTTTCATCCGATGCATATTGTACGTTGTGCTCCAAAATTATAATCTAGAAACTGAAATTTCCTAATGCTATTTTTGTTTTCTAATCGTTAATGATCACAATTGGGTAGTTATATTCAATGCATATGATTTTGTTTATAATTTTGGTTTTGTTATCTGAAAGACAAACCAATCTTTGTACAGTGAAAATTCTCTTGAGCGACGATCTCCGGTCTTGAAAAAAGTTTTCATTAAAGGAGGCTGGCCACTCTTAGAGGTAAATTTCGAACAATAAATAAAATCAGCACCAATACCAATTGCTTAAAGCCTACAGTGTATTAATTAAGAACATTATGATAAGAATACATTTAAATAGAAAAACTTTTTTTTTTAAATATATTTTCTTTTTAAATTTCTAATGCAAAATATACTTATTTTTACATTGTCTTTCCATTTAAAAACTAATTTGCTCAGTAATATGAGAAGAGGTTTACATGTTTCAAATTTTTTTCTGAAGCAGTTTTTGTTTCTAATATATCTTTTAGCTGAAAAAATAAATTATTAATTATTTTATTAGTGCTGTCCGAGTACAACATGAGCTTATCTATTTCTTAACTGTTCATTCGAGCTGGAAATAGATTGTAACCACTAGAATGACGCATTAATGCCCTCCTTAAATTTCGAGAAACAATCTTTTGGGAAAACTACTGTCCTTATCCATGACGGAAATCCTACAATGACAACCCACCCCTGACCTGCCATGAGATATACAAGAGTGTCATCTTTTCGCAATTCAAGGGTTCAAAAAACTACGCCCTCCTTCAAGGGCGCCCATATGCAAAATTTTAGGGGGGGGGGGGCTCAGATATTTTCCCCATGGTTTAGCAGGATATTTTCCCCATAGAAACTGATTTCAGTACAGATTAGAGTTATTAAAGTTTGACATTTTTAATAAATTATTCATTAATGGCTGAAGAAGATATGTTTTTACGTTTTTGCAAAGAAAAAAGTAGTACCAAAAGCAAGGAAGTTCTAATTTCCAAGGGGGGCTTGAGCCCCCCTTCCTCTCCCCCACCCATATGGATACCCTTGGGCATTATGTCCCCCCAATAAATGCATTATTGAGGATTGGAGATTTGTAAGGTTTCTGAAGTCAAACTTGTGTTTTTTCAATGATAAGTATGATTCTAAATTTTTTATTTCAAGTCAAGTCCAAATTCTAGGAGGGGGGGGGGGGCTTGAGCCCCCTCTTTCTCCCCTATATTGATTCAATATAATAGTTGCATTAATTACCAATATATTGATCACATTATTATTGTTAATTTCTTTCTTCAACGCAAAAAGTAACCTTGAAGTGGCAACTACTGAAGCACTGGCCACTACTGGTGTTTTACCTTATAGCATCTCTATATTTTTTCCCGTGTTTTTTTAGTTTTTAATGAGTTAGAATTTATTTAGTTTTTAAATGACAACTCTATGGATGCTAAATTTTATTCACATTATTGTTCTACTTCATCTTGCCGCAGACGGGCGAAGGATAAAATTTTTTTTCCCCCTTATAAGACAAAGGGTCCTTGCCCTCCTTTTTGTAATATTTTTGCGACTCTAAAAAGCGGAGGCCCTCAAAGTAGAATACTACTAAATTTGCGACGTACGTCGCAGAACAGATGCCTGAGCTGCAGAACAATTCTGTTTAAATGTGAGAGGAAAACTGACAAATTTTCTGCAGAAATTCTGTAAATTTCTGCAGAAATCGCGGTGCAGAAAATCTGCAGAAACTGCGGTGAGGAAAATATGTAGAAACTGCAGATTTTCTACAGGTATCTTCCAACACAAGATAGAATTTTGCAGAAATTCTGCATAATTCTTAAAATTAGAAGAAAATCTAAAATTCTTGCAAATTACGATAATTTGGCGGAAAGCTCGCGATGTTGAATTCGATAAGTCCTTTGTAGCACTTTCCCATTCGATCTTCATCCATTTCATTTTCCGCCACACACGTATGTTTTGGAAACATGCCAACATTGAAACACGTCCATTGCCAGAAATTGCGTGTCACATTTGAGATTTCAATCCCTTTGCATCCAGAAAATATTTCAAATATTTAGAAAGTTTTGAAGTGTTTTATTATATACAACCAAAACTCTACTCATTTTATTTATTATTTCAGTAATTTTTTTTATTTAAAAGCATTATTTTAATTACTCTTTCATGCCATGCAAAATTAACCAAAAAAATGTGGTTTGATACCTAGGTTCAGATTTATAGAAACTTTGTATCTTTGCTCTTTCTATGCTTTTTAGAAAGCATATAAATTATTGTTTGGAGAATCTCTATCGGTTTAGGTTTGACACCTTGTTAAAGTTGTTTTTGATTGTTTTTAGTTTTGCATGATCAGTAATTTATACAAATTCAGTGCTCTTTAATTAGTCATTTGGTTGAAAGCTGGTGAAGTTTCCGGAAATATATCTCATTTCCACAGAAATAAATAGCAACAGTCCAGTTATATATATATAAAAAAAAACCTCCTATAGGTAACGATTTTGATTTTTGGCACGCAATTTGTGGAAAATGTCACGTTTTTTTCGCGTACAATGCTTGAAGTACTTGCAGAACAATTTTGGTCAAATGATTTTACGTTGCAGAACATTGTAAAGTATTCTGCTTTAGGGGTGGAGGCATAAGGCATGAAAGGAATTCATCTGTATCCCCTGTAAGATAAGATTTTATCCTTTTCTGTCCATCTTCCCAAGCAAAAGAACACTGATGCGTCTACAGCGCTCTTCTTTCGTTATCTTTCTTTTGGCTTTCTCTTATCGAAAATTCCTTCGTTTGTAGGTGCTGAATTTTGTGATTTTCCGGTCATTGTGAGCAGTGGCGTAGCCATGGGGGTGATAGGGGGGTTAGAACCCCCCCATGAACCCCAAAAAATTCTATATATATATATATATATATATATATATATATATATATGTGTGTGTGTGTGTATAAACTCGAGGGCATAGCTTTACTTTAAACTTCAGAAAAATTAACCCCTCCCAAGGCTTTTTTCTCGCTACACCACTGATTGTGAGTGGGTTTGATAGTCTCTCCTGTAGAATTTTTAACATTGAGTAGAGGGGTAAGGGGGGGGGGGGAGGATCGAGGCCTTAGAAAATTGGTCCTTAATGGAGTTGGTTGCTATACACAGGTGGTTGCTTTTAGAAGTTTCATTGTGTTTATCTTTCCTCTTCTGAAAATTCCACTTAATCTTTTCGTTCCATTTTCCCCATTACCCCCACGTTTGGAACCGCTACTTTAGAGGGATCAAAAACTTCTTGAATGAAACAACTAGAGAACTGAATTTCTTTAAAAGGAAACTTGACTTGAACATAATAGAAGTGAATTGGAGAAAGAAAAATCAATATATTAAGTTTAAAACTTTTAAAGCAGATTTTACTCTGTAATCTATCTGTCATTCCAGCATATTATTTAGAAATAACATTTGTAATAAATCGGTGGATTATGTTGATGCAGTTTGTTTCATTTTAGGTAATTGCTCGTATTGTAGATGGAAGCCAGTTTGATGAGTTTAAAGCACTTTATGGAGATACTTTAGTTACAGGTAAATATATATATACATTAATAGCATGCTCATTTTTGCATATTTTATTTATTTAATACAATTTGATTTCATTGTTACATTTTTATGTTTATTGGGTAATCTTAATTTTTGGCAATAAGATTTATAACATGTTGAGAAATATATTTCTAACATTGTCGTTTTGATTTTGAGTGTTTTTAGCATTATTAATTAAATTAATAATTTTTAAGCATTATTAATTCATTAAACATCATTATTAAAGATTAACTTATCAAGCTTCTGAATTTGTATCTTCATTCTAACAACTCATAAGTAACTCAAAGGAAAAAAATGATACATGTACTAATAACTTTTGCTTGATGAAATAACCCGAAAATAATATTTAGAAAACAAAAAAGTTTTAAGGCATTCATTATGCTAAAAAAAATATTGAGAGCATTGAAGGAAAAAAAAGCGGAAAAATGTGTAAAATGATGAGGGAAGCCTCATTTATTATTATTATTATTATTTTTTTTTTGTGCAAGATTGCAATTGAAACTACATTAGTTAATGTTGTTTTCTGAGGGAACAAAAAAGGTTTATGCTTTCTATTTTAGTTAATTAATATTCAACTTATCAAATAATAAACACGAATAAAGAAAGAAAAAATCAATTTTTTTAAGAAGCAATTTGTTTGTTTTAAGTTTGTTCATGGTTTAAATTCTTGCTGTTTTGTTACCACTTCAAAAATAGGATTTGGTCGTCTTTATGGTTATCCTGTTGGAATTATTGGAAATAATGGTGTATTGTTTTCTGAATCAGCTTTAAAAGTAAGTAAACTGTTGTTATTTTTTCTCTGATTGTGATACAAATTTATTATGTGCATAAAATAATATTTTCCTTTTGGTTTGAATTGCACTACATATGTTTTGTATCTATATAACTATTTATTTAAAATTATTAATTTGATGTCGATCTAAATGTTAGAAACATGTATCCCACAAGTTTGTGATCATGTCAAGCAATTATGGGACTGGAAGGAACTTTAGTAATTCAGTGTAGTTTGCAATTCTCTCTTTTCTTAGACAAACTTTTTTTTTTCACTTTTCAAACAAAATAATTGACCAAGTATAACAGGAAATCTTTGATCTCATATTTTTTTCTCTGTTGCGTTGTAAGTGGTTATGGTAATGTCTTTCTTTGGTACTTTTTTTCTGTCTTTACGTTTCTATTTTATGTTTTATTTTGTACTTGTTTAACTTTTTGTTTTTTTCCAACTTCTTTCTGTTTTCCTGAATTATGTTTATTCTTCCTTTCGCTAAATGTAGCAGTTGAAGTTGATTCCTAGTAAAATTTTTTCGGACATAAATTTATTGCTAATTTATTAATAAGCGGTTTCATTTTGACAGCAACATGTATTTTATGGGTCTTTTTACTGAAATTAATTGCTTACCGGTTTTCTCTGGGAGGGAATCATGCAATAAATCTTGACTTTGAGTTCCGTTTTGTCTTGTTTTACTTTTGTTATTGCTTTTTTTGATATTTAAACTGTCTGCTGTCCATTTTCATTGCTTTTACTGGGTGTCTTTACATGTAGAAGCTTACACCTTTGAATTGAAAAAGGGGTTCCTTGAAACCCCAAAACACGTGTATTCTGAAATCTGTTTATTTGTGCTAAACAATGTTGGATATTTCCTGTTATTTCTCGGCACAAAGGTATTTATTTATTGCTTAATTGACCAAGTGTTCCTATTCTGTCAGTTTTTTCATTTTGAGGTCTTCAAAATGAAAAAAAAAAAACATTTCAAAGGATTTTTTAAATTATTTTCTGTACTTCTTCTGGTTTTGTTCCCCTTCTAGCAAAACTTTCTTTTAGTACTCTACATATAAGTGTTAAGTAATCTCAGAAAGTTGTATTCAATATGATTGTTGTAGTTAGAGTTATTTACTCCAAATTCTTCTTTAAACATTAGTGACTTTTAAAATGCAATTTAAAATTTTTTTATCTATAGTTGGCATTCAAGGAAAAGTTATTTAGTCCACAAAAAACATTTGACTGCCTAGTGCTGTCGATTTGAAATTTCCATTACTTATTTCATGACCTACACCAAAAATAGGAGTGTAAAGTTATGTCAGTAAATTAGTTTGTAAACAAAAATAATTTTTATTATTTTTAGATTGACTAAAAGCTTTAAATTGACTATGTTTCAAAACTGAAGTTTTGGTCTTCGATACTTTTTCTTGAATATTCATATAGCTATTCAAGTATCCCTCATCTAACATGGTTCATTCATACTGTGTTATATCAAAATTATGCTGTTCAACATCTTTTTTAGTTAATTAATTTATATTATTTTATTCATTCATTAAATAAATATGTCCGTACACTATATATAAATCCAGGCAGTATTTTGTGTTTCATCAAAAACAGTGTCATAAAAAACTTTGAAATAATAGAAATTAAAGGCAATGTGTGCTGTCTTTATTGAAGTCAATTTTTGAGGTGTGAAGTTTTATGATAGCTGATATTTCATTGGAATAAATCATACAAATGAAGAAATAAGTCAATATCAATTTTTCAATAAAAAACAAAAATATAAAATGGAGCATTTTTGAGAAAATACAAAAACTAAAAATTCAGCAAAAATTATATGCAAACTGTGTGACATAATTTTTCTAACATGAATACTATCATGTGCATTGAGTTACTTATTTAATTGTAACCAAAATTGCCAAATGATTTGGGTGTCTAACACGCAGTGGCGGATTCAGATGATCCTGTTGGGAGGGGCGAATGAGTAATGCATTATAAGGAGAAGGGGGACTAATGAAAAGAAAACTTTAAAAAAGTTTAAGAACTAAAACATGACATGTTTTTTTCTTTTTTTTTTAGAATAATGTATTTCAAAGAGTTTGAAGAATTTTCCTCAGTCGTATTTACATATCTTTAGTCATGCTAAAAACCAGGGGGTTCAGGGGCTTTCCCCCGGAATTTTTTTTCGAAATTGAAGCCTTAAAAACGCAATTGTATAGGCCACCTACCACCTTTGATGACGTAGCAGAAGACATGGGGTTCATAACTTTTTTCCAGAAATGTTTCGATGTAGAAGTTCCAAAAACACAATTTTAGATGATCTTTGAATGATGTTGAAAGATGAGGAAAAAGGGACATGGGGGTTCCTCTCCGGAAATTTTTCGAAAATGAAGTCCTGAAAATGCAGTTATAAGCCATCTTTTATGATGTTGGGGGAAGATACATAGTTCGGAACTTTCCATCGGAAATAATTCAAAATAGGAGCCTTGAAATTGCGTTGGTTGACCATCTTTGGTTGCGTTAAGGAAAGGGATGGGGTCAGGAGCTATCCCTCAACTTTTCGATATTGAAGCATCAAAAAGCGCAATGTTAGTGGATTTTTATTGATGTTAGGGAAAGGGCTCGGGCTCAAGGGCTCTTCACTCAGATATTTTCGAAATTGAAGTCCTAAAAATGTAATGCAATTATCTTCTTTAAAGACATTAAGGCATGGGGTTCAAAACTCTCTCGGAAACTGGCGAGCTACGGTAGGGTTTTGAGGTTAAAACCCCTCCCATAACTACAAAACATTCATTTCTCCCCCCTCCCTCCCAAAAAAAAAAAAAAATCACAGAGGGGAAAACAGTATTTAAACTTTTCTAAGCAAGGTAGGTTTGAACAAAATATTTTACTGCTCATTGATTGGGAAACAGTCACAAATCACTTTCTAAATCTTAAAATATGAGTTATTTTTCTTTATGAGCTCCCCTACTTTTATAAGAGAGCAAAAATGATCTTAATACAGCACAAAAAGGGATCATGCTCATCAGCACTTCTGGCGCTTCAGAAATCATTTTTAGAGAAACTTTTTTCATAGAGAGAGGAAGCCTATACTTTATTTTCTGTGGCTCCCTCCAAATTCTCACTGAAAAATTGGAACAATTAGTAGCTAACATTTGATGTTCATAAAGACATTGATCTATAAAAAGATGATTTTTTGAATGACTTCACAAAAAATGTTTATAAGATTAAAATAAAGATAATAAAAACTGTATTGTGCATGTTCACGCATCCCCCTTTTCTTCTTTTCATAGTAATTGTAATATCAATATGTGAGTTAGTTATTTTAGAGCAAATAAAATAAATGAATAAATATTAAGCCACAGAGACTACTTGATTTAATGAATTGAAATATTTTTGCATTATTAAATGAAGGACAAAGAAAACAAAAAATATTTTTCGATTTCGAAAAGCCCTCCCAGAATATTTTTTTGAATACGCCACTTCCCGGAAGTATGTTGATATTCAATTTCCAAAAACATAGTTTAAAATTTTTTATTGATGTTAGGAAGAGGTGAGGTTTTTGAAGTCTTAAAAACGTATGGAATTCAAAGAAATCTTCCTCGACGATTTTGTCGAAATTGAAGCTCCAAAAATTCAAAATTTTTGACGATCTTTGAACACATTGGCAAGAGGGGATTCATGGATGCTCCCCTGGAAATTTTTTGGAATTAAAGTTGTAAAAATACCGTTGTAGGCAATTTTTTGTAATGTGTTGGGGGAAGGGAGCAGAGAGTTTGGTGACCTTCCCCCAGAAATTTTTCGAATTTACAAACCTTCCCATGTGGATCGCCACTGCTAACACGTCACATTTCTAAGTTATAGCTTCTATAACATTTTCATGCACCCTCACTTATAATGTGATAAAAAGAATTTACTCCCATACATATTTCAATAATTAGAAGTATAAAACAGCCTATTACTATATACTGTGAAAAATATCATCTGCAACAGTTATTGTGTAATAGAATATTTTATTTTAATTAGAATTGCTGTAAGTTTTTGAAGTGGCAACACTTAATATTTTAATTCACAACTTATTATATAAGAAAATTTTTTTTCCACTCTTACATATAAAAGTTGGTTTGACGAAATGTTTTTTCAAACCTATGGTTGAAAATGACAAAGGATTTTTGCATTTGAAAAGTATTTTTCACAAATTGAGTGATGCTTAATTAAAAGAAGGCATTTTTGTCGGTCATGAAAGAACAATGAACTTAACAAAAATCTCACCAGAAAAGAACTAGCACCTTGTTTGTCTCTAAAGGAGGTAACTTGAGGATTTTCAGTTGGTTGTAAAGCTATAAAACTAAAAATGCAAAATTTTTAGTGAAAACCTTGTTGCAAAAATATGAAACGATGGAGTGCAGAATGCTATTTACATTTCTTACATTCTCACTTTATTTCCTTCTACTCTTGAATTGATGAGCGATGAGCAAGGTGAATGCTTTCATGAAGATATTAGACGTAAAGAATAATAATAAGGGTACTGTAAAAAAATTGGATGAAAAAATGGTGGGATATTACTGTTGGTTTCTAATTCAAGAGGATTTCACTATTTACAAAAGGAAAAGTTAAATTTTCATCATTTTCTTTTATAATATGCAGCCTTTTTTTCAACTCGGTGATAAAACCTGGGCTATTTTTCTTTACAATGTATGTATGAGTGTACATAATTACTACGATTGCATTAATATTTAAAATTTAAGTAGATAAATATGTTTAGATTTGATTTAAAAATTTAAGTTTTTAGCTATTTATGAAAATTAATTTGTCATAATTTTAAATTGGTAAGTGTTACAAGAATTTAGTTTATATATTCATGCAAGCCCAACTTAATCTAAATCACGTTTTCCTCAATGTTACAGAAAAGAAGTAAAATGTTGTTGCACAGTGCTATTATTATAAAATATGTAATATACTGTATTTGAGCAGTACATATAAAATGTGTACTGCTCAAGAACACATTTTAAATTGCTGTAAATATTTAAAAAATATTGTCTGTGACTACATTTTGTGTTTTAAATACAGTACAACCTCGATATCTCAAATCTCTCGGGACGGGGGAAAAATTCGAGACATCGAGTTTTTGAGCTATAAAGGTTTTAAAAAAATTACACTAGCAACTCTCACAATTACACATACGTACTCTATATGCATTTATATATGTACTATGAGACCACTTTGAATTACGATCAATAAAGTAGTCTTCAATATTTTACTGGATTTGAAATTTTATAATTGTTGAAAGTGCACAGGAAGAGATTTTGAAATGAACAACAATTTCAACCTGGTTTTTCACCGAAAAATTTAAAAATTCTTATCTTCAACTAGTTGCTCCTCACATTCAAAAAATGTTTTCAGCAGCCATTTTATAGGAGTTAAAAAAGCAGGATGATGAAAATGAGGAACGCATTTTCCGTTTTCACTTGAAAACTGACTGGCGAAAAATCAACCCACTTTCCTCAAAGTGGACAACATCATGTTCGAGAGAAATGCACAAAGATTCTAAACTCTGGGAAAACACAGCACCCCTTTCATACCAACACTTCCCTAGTATCTTACTTCAATCCCCTAATCACAAAGTTTCCAAGAAGAGAGATGAAAACTGGTCCCTGAAACTGGTTTTACTACAAAAATTGCCAGAGAAAAAGGACTACTGAAACTTGCTTCTGTGAAAAACTTTTGACATATCAAGGGTTTCGAAAAATAAATTCGAGATAACTGGATAATACATAGGGGTTTTTATAGAAAATGCAGGGAAAAAAAGTTTTTTTGAGACATTAAGGGTTTCAAGATAAGGAGGTTCGAGATATCAAGGTTCGACTGTATATTTTGTACAATTCAATTCAGTAGAAAGTAAGTCATCTTAAGCAGGGCCCAATACAGGCTGATTTTGCGCCGTTTTTTCGGTACCTTCCCAAAAATCTTGTTTTGAAATAGGTCCTTTCACAAAAATCAAGTAATAAAATCAGTAGCTTCACAAAAATATCGAAAATTTCACAAAAATTGGCATTTTAAAATATAAAATTTGTTTCTCTGTTTAAAACAAAATTTACTCATAAAATAAATTCTAATCAGGTTTATATGAACAATTGCTTAAATAGCAACCTTTTTGTGGTACTTTAACTAATTTTTAGCTGTTTCTCGCCAAAGTGTATTTATGCAATATTATCGCAATCTTTTAACCTGTTTTGGGGAACCGTTTTCTCATAATTTCCAATATTGTACACAGTACATAGCCCGTTAATCTGAAATTATGATGGTATTTTTAACACTTCTTAGGTTTTTAGCTCCCTTCCTCCCCAAAAAACGAAACCTGTTAAAAACAATACTAGATGACATTTACACTTTTCGAACTAAAATTTCACTTGCTCTACTTCTCTTTTACAAAAATTGGGATGCCTCTAAAAGTTCACAAAAACAATGATGATAAAAAAAAACTTTCTCAAAAATAGAATGATGCAATACTTTCACAAAAATAGGTAGCGAGAAAAAAATCCTGGATTGGCCCCTGTTAAGGCAATTTTTTATTCCTTTTTTTTCCTTTCCATTTTTATTTTTGTGTTACTTATTCTTTAAAAATGTTACCAATTACTCTAATAAGTTAGCATTTTCTACTTTTTAAATTACTTGAATGTAGCATTAGACGGTGTTGTAAAAAGTTTTTCCAATTAGTTGACGTTCAATGTTTTGTATTTTAAAACTATGCGTTGGTTACTCGCTCTTTTTTACTTGATTTAAAATTGAGGCATTTTTATTAATTCATTTATATTGCCGTTATTACAACTATTATTGACTTTGCTTAGACAGTTAAAAACTCTGAAATATAGAATATTACATACATTAGATGTATTTGCTTTTTTTCAGTAAAAGCATTCATTTGAGCTTACAAACCTAAAATGTATGCCAAAAGTTCTAAACATTTATATTTCTGAGGGGGTGTATTGATGCAATCTATTGTAACGGATCCGGTGCAACTTCCAACTTACTTGAAATGACAACACAGTTCTTGAGAAAACACAGGAGATTTATTTACACTATGTACAGGAAAGATCGCTAACAACTGCTAAATTAATCATCAGCAATTAAGCAAATATCAATCAACTCAACAGTTACACACGTATTTACATCGAAATATGCAAAAATGCAGCTCGAAAGGTTTCACAAGACAGAGCAATACATGCTCTCCAGCATACCACTGCAACGATTCGCCAGCCAAAAACTAACTTGAGACTGACTTTTTATCATGCGGCACGGCTATTTATAGACATTGAAAAGTTTCCACAATATTCCAAATGCTTCTCGTATTTTGTTTTCATTCACAAATTTTATCATTCAGAAATGAGGGGACTGTATACTTCAGCCGAATGTACGGGGGCTGTATATTCATGACAAGAAACTATTTACAGGTTACATTACAACAATAACTTTAGATAAAAGATAATTTAATAAACGGCAAATTTTGCTAGATTACGACAAATTAATCACAAAAATAATTACTATTTACAGAATTTTTAACACTATGTTTTTATTTTGAAACTTCAATGTTTTTCATGGATGTTGCACCACTTTTTGTTTACGTGTGCACGCATGCATAAAGAATATCTACAATTTTTTCTTATGCAAGCTTTCAATGTTTTCCTTATATTTACAGGGCACACATTTTATTGAATTATGCTGTAAAAGAAAAATTCCATTGATTTTTCTACAGAACATCACTGGTATGAACATTTTTAGTATAGTTTGTGTTTGAATACTTTAAATTTCATATAAAATTGGTAAATTTCTAATGAATAGCATTTTCATTTGAGTTTCAGATTGACTCTTTAGTTTTAGAATAGCTTTTAGTAGAGATAATATGTATTTCCCAATGGCACCCATATAGGGGGGCAAGGGGGGCTTAAGCCTCCCCCCCTTTGAAATTAGAACTTCCTTGATTTTAGTATTTTTTTCTTTGTAAAAATGAAAAAAGATTTCCTCTCCAGCCATTAATAAATAAGTCATTAAAAATGTCAAATTTTAATGACTCTAATCTGTCCTGAAATCAGTTTCCTAGGGGAAAATATCCAGCTAAACCATGGGGAAAATATTTGAGCCCCCCCTTGCAACTTTGCATATGGGCATCCATGGTATTTCCTGCTGAAGTTCAATTAATTCACAAGTTTATTTTATATTCATATAGCACTAAAAATTGAGCACTGAAGTTTTAAGGGGTTACAGTACCTCAAAAATTATGAAACTATCAAAACAGTTTTTATTGCTTATTTCAAAACTAAAAACTATTCTGAACACAGGGAAAAAGTTTCATTGCTTTAGTTCAAATATTTAAAAAGTTATGAGTGGTTTTAGGCCATGCTCGCTATGTGTTCTTATGCAAAAGAAAAACTTTAAACTGCTTTTTCTCCATGGTGGTATTTTTGTGTTTTCATGTCGTTTGAATTCCTAAGGATCTTTTTCTATTAAAGATACAGCTTTAAAGTAATACTTTTTGCAATTGGGATAACATATTTGACAAAACTTTGCATTGGATAAGCATTTTATAAATTACTCAAATGTTTAGAGCATGTTAAACCTTTAAAAACCAATTTAAAAAAAAAAACTTTTTTACGTAATTAATCACAGAAAATTTTCTAATAAACTCATAAGCAAATGAATGCACAGATTTTTAGAGATGATTATAGTGATTGTTTAGCAAAAAAAATTTTTTTTAATTAGTGCAAAAATAAAAAAGCCTTAGAGATTTCAAAAAATTGAAATTTTCTTCAATTTTTTGAATTTTTTAAAAAAGTAAGCAATCTTTTTAAATTTTGAGGATAAATTATTGGTTAAGAAATAAGTATGCATGTTATGGTTTCAAAAAAATATAAAATTTACATTAAAAAAAAAATGTTGGAAAGGTACTGTGACCCTTAAGCAACGTAAGAGTCAGCCATGAGTTAACTTATATCTTTAGAATCTTTTTAAACTTTTGCAGTATTTCTTGTTTTTTAAAAGGATTTTTCCTCTGCAGACAAATACTAATTATAATCATTTCTTTAACCGAATTATTTTTACTTTTTTCACCAGAAGCTAAATTATGTATTAGTATTATCTATGCATGATATGTAAAACATCTCTGCATGCAAGATCATTCTTTACTCAAACAGAATTTTGAAAATCAGCTATTGTAGACATTAAATATATTTAAACAAAATAATAAAGTTTAAAACTATAAAGAAATTTAATAAAATCTAAAGTGCTTTTGTTATCAGGTGAAAAATATTTTTTTATATAATTGTAGGATTCATGGTTGGAAGAGAAGCAGAAGCAGGCGGCATTGCAAAGCACGGTGCAAAAATGGTGACTGCTGTTGCCTGTGCAAAAGTTCCCAAGTTGACAGTTATAATAGGTGGCTCATATGGTGCTGGAAATTACGGCATGTGTGGCAGAGCTTACTCGTAAGAATAAGATATATAAATCTCTTTTTGTTTAACTACTGCTTAAAATTAAAAATACAATTGAACACTCTTAATACGATTACGTTTAATACGAAATCACTGCTAAAACGAACATTTTATTCGTTAAATGAGGTTTGCTATATAACTGCACTAAACAATTCACATATAATACGTTGCCATCATCCTTATTCAATATTTTTCAAAACGTTCATGTATAAGAAATAAGTGGTTTTTTTCTGAGCATGCTAATAGATTACAATGTGTGTATTAGTAGCTGTATTTTTTAAACTTAGGTAGGAATTTCTTTGTTTTTTTTCACAGTATCATTTATTTACGGTTGTTACAAACAAAGGCTAATACAAACAAATTCGTGGATTTTTGACATTTCGTATTAACCTAGTTCAAATGTAGTAAAATATTTTCTCTCCCCTATTGTTTTTTTATGAAAAATGGAATAAATGCAATTACCCAGTAGTAAAAGCAGGGTAAAAGCAGATTAGCTATGAGATATCAAGCAACTTTAGACAATTAAAAGAATGGGCATACTGAAGAAAGGCAGAATGAAACAAATACAAATTCGCTTTGCAAA
Organism: Uloborus diversus; assembly: GCF_026930045.1. Taxonomy (NCBI): domain Eukaryota; kingdom Metazoa; phylum Arthropoda; class Arachnida; order Araneae; family Uloboridae; genus Uloborus; species Uloborus diversus. The sequence continues at coordinate 3,186,159 of NC_072735.1, forward strand.
TTAAGTTTAATTTAGAAGCCATGAGATGTCTCTTGTTATACTTAACTTATGAAATTTTTATTCTATCAGGTAACAAATGAATGAGAGCCAGAAGTATTTTTATTTTTGTTTAAATTTAAATATAAATATTCAGTCACTGTAATATTCAGTTTTGACTAAGTTAACTTCATATTCGGTAAGTTACCGCCCAATTAGCCAGGGCTAAGGCAGAACTACATGAAATACATTGCCAGCTCAGTCATTTCCATTTTTTCCTGACTAATTGGGCGGTAACTTACCGAATATACCATGCCTTGCCTTCAATGTTCGAGTCGAACCGAACCATTGTTTTGGTCACTCGTCTGGTCTGAGCTAATTCTATATTAGCTACCAGTTTGTTTGGCACTCTTGGCTTCCTTAACAGGTTTTTCCATCTCCAGCTTAGTCACTTTCCTATGCTGGGCTGATGAGTGCTAATAAGCGCGAAACTGCTGTCCTCGGCTGGAAATGACTGAGCTGGTGGTGTATTTCATGTAAGTTAACTTCAGTTTTGTCTAAAATAAATTTACTTCATTTCATTTTTTCTGTGACAAAAACTATCTGAAAATTAATTTTTTAATACAAATAATTATGTTTGCTCGTTGTTTTTAATTTCATATGTTCATTCAGGGAAAACACAGGGATTTTTTCCCTCCATATATGAATGGCATACCAATTGGTGTTAATTTCTGTTATATTTTTTGCTTAATGACTTTTCTATATCATGCAAAATAATTTTTGCATGGTTTTTATTGCAGTTTGCCTATTTAAAATGCAGTTGAGCTGAAATATCATCACATTTTTTATTTAGAGCTCGTACACAACAGTAAACAAGTGTTTTAATTATGTGTTTGCTTATGTGCTCAAATTTTTAAGGGGAGTCTGATGTACTGAAATAACGTTTTGTGTTTTTTCACCGTAAATAACCAAATGTTATTTTAATATAAATATAGCTGTTTTCAATCACGCATTTTTTATACCTAAATTTTTGTGAAAAATGAAATTAAATGTCTCTACCTGACTTTACACACAATTTTATTCATCCATTTTAAAATTCAATTGGAATTTCAATGTTTGACATTTTCTTTAAAAAACTATCAGTGGTAAGATGATCAAATGTAAAACCAGTTGTATTGAGTTAAAAATAAAAGTTTTCTAAAAGTAATCAATAATGTTTTTAACTAAGTATTGTGATTATGTATCAATAATTGGAGGTAATGTTTTAATTTCCCCCTTTATTTTAGACCTAGGTTTCTATATATGTGGCCAAATGCAAGAATATCTGTGATGGGAGGAGAGCAAGCTGCCAATGTTTTGGCACAAATTACTCGTGATCAAAGACAAAGAGAAGGGAAATCGGTTAAGTTTATTCATATTTGATTTTTCCTTTGACCAGTTTGATACTTAAACTATGAATTGAAAATAATAAATGTACATAAATATACACTCAGGAACATTGGAAATAGCGCCCCAAGGAAAAAGAAAGGTACAATCACGAAATTTTGCATATATGAAGAGTGACATCTGATATGCAAATGGTCCAAGTTTGGTCTCAATGTGCATCACTGTTAACCCTGCAGTATATATGAAATCATTAAAAAAAGCTATAAAAACCAGTGCATAATTTAAGATTTATAAATGTTACGATTTCATCCGGATTGTTGGAGAACCTTAATGAGTGAAGGATGCCAGGTAGACGAGTTAGAAAACGTTTCTCGCAGTTAAATGAGTTTGAGAGAGGTTTGATCATCGGCATGAAAATTGCAGGCTGATCGACGAGCCGTGTTACTGCCTAGGTGAATCGTTCAAAGTGTACCGTTAGAAACTGTTGGAGGCAGTGGGCACGAGATGGTACCAACATGCAAAAAACCAAGTCTGTAGCGACTGGGAAGACCACGTGGAGAAAGGATGGAAGGATCGTCTGGCAAGCGTTCGTGGTTCCCACAGTGACTCGTATCACCATACCAGCAGACGTAGGGGTAGCAGTTGTTCCCCGAAAGCATTTCTAAACGTCTTGCGGAAGTAAATCTGCAGTCCAAGCGCCCTTTTAGAGCACTCTCTTTAACACAAAAACATGGTAACTCCGTCTGCAATGATGCGATGCCAGAGCAATGTGGGATGTCACTGATTGGCTGAAGGTGGTGCTCAGTGATGAATTTCGATTTGTTTTGGGGTCAGATAGCATCCCCGCATGGATGTGGAGACGCCCTTGAGAAAGGTACTACTCCACCAATTCTATCGCACAACACACTGCCTGCACAGCAGGCATAGTGGTCTGGGAAGCTATAGCCTATGATAACCGGTCCACTCTAGTTGTGGTACGTGAAACCTTAATGGGTCAGCGTTATGTTAATGACATTCTGCAACCGCATCTAGGACCTTTCCTAAATGACCTCCCAGGAGCAATTTTCCAACAAGATAATGCTCACCCACATGCAGCTAGGGTTGTTCAAGACTTTTTACGTCCTTTTGAAACTCTTCCATGGCCAGCCTGCTCCCCCGACTTGTCCCCAAAAAAACATGTATGGGATCAGCTGAAACACCAGATGTCGCCATGCTACTCTGTGCAAGATTTTGAAGTGACTGTACGAAATTTGGGGGTCCATCTGCCTCAGGATAACATCAGAAGTTTAATTAGCTCAATGTTGGACCGTATTGTAGCAAAAACTGGTCCAACACGCTTATTGAAATAGCACTGTATTTACCTTATTTCTTAACCTGTATTTGTTTAATCATCTAGATTTTGGGATCAAGTGTATCTCTCATCTGTATTATTCTGCACATTAAATTTCACTTCAATCCAATGCTTCCTTCTTGGGGCGCTATTTTAAATGTTCCTGAGTGTATGTGTGTGTGGCAGTAAATCGTAAAATCATTTTTATTCAAGCCTATTCTCAAAAAATATTGCATAACCTGTTTTGGGGTTACAAAGAGTCCCTTTTTACTTTCTTCTATATCTAATATATGGAAGAAAGATATTATATTAAGAATTTTGACGGATTTGAACGTTTTGAGGTATACTGAGTACATTTCTGTCATTTTTGGAAAATGTCTGTCTGACTTTATGTGTGTGGCCGGTTTTTTTTGTGGCCATTCTACAGCAAAAACTACTGCGTGCAGACCCCAAAGAGTTCCTATTTTTCCTACTATCTTCTACTTTTTGGAGCTCTCTCCTTCTTTTCCTACTCTTTCACTTTTTTAGCATATCATTTCTAATTGTGCATTGATTCCTATTTTTACTATGCCTACCAAGAATTTTCCGCATGTTTTTCAATTTTGAAAAGAAACGAGGAGATAGTGAGCATTTCATTGACTGACAACAGTAATTTCTGGAAGAAATGCCGCAACATTTGCATGTTTAAAAGTTAAATTTTTGGATGTGTGACTTTTTTTTCCCAATGCGGTGTTTACAATAGACTTATCTTTTTAGGATAGAATAAAGGTTGTAAATATGTCTCTGTTCATGATTCTTTTGAGCCATATTTGTGCAATGACACCAGAACCGGATTTAAGGGAGGGCAGGCAGGGCTACTGCCCCGTAGCCTCCACAACAAAGAGGCCCCCACAGTAAAATTTTTACAAAATATCCTAACTTTCACGTGTCAGCAAATTTTACGTTTTTTTTTTCTCCCAGACATTTTTTTTTTTTTTTTTGTATTTCTACAAAGAATTCTTGCACAAAAATAATGTTATCGATATATCAGAAAGCCCTGATTGCAAGTATCCATTTACTATCATTTTTTAATTTGATCGAGCATTTCAGTGGCAATATATATTTTTTTATTCATTTAATTTATAATTTACCTATGAGTTAAAGTGAAATAAAGTAAGTAAAAAAAAATCCAAAAAAATGGTTAACTTTGCAGCTCTGTCCTTACAACTTCTCGCTTCTTGATCTCAAAAATTTAAAAATTATTTGAATGGAAATTTTTTGACGAAAATATCTATTGAACACGTCGATTTTCTCCCGCTTCCCCCCCTTCTTTTGATATTTTTTAATAATAACAAAGAATTCCAAATTAATTATTAAAAATCTGTTATAGTTTTCTATTAGCAATAGATTTCATGGGGTTATTTAAGTGCTGATCGAAAATATCGGATATATACTTATATATCAAAATATTCGGACATATATCAAAGTATCGAATATTTTCAAAAATATGATGATCTTTTTCAACCTTGATTAAGGGCTTCCACTCTTTTGTTATCCCGGGGCCTCCACACTTCCAAATTCGGCCCTGAATGACACAGAGCATGAGTAAAATTCTCTGACACCTCCTAAAATGACACCTCCGGAAGTTCACATAAATGCTCCTCTGAAAGACGATTACTTTTGAAAAATATTTTCTCAAAAGTACAACTATGGATGAAAGGCCTTTTAAAAGTTTCTAAATTAGATATTTGACAAAAAGAAAAAAATGATTGAAGTCTATAAAAATGCTATCTGTATTTTTTTTAGCTGAAATTTCCTTCTGTCTATCCTTTTAGTAAGAGGCCCAGTGGCTTAGTGGTAGCGCTTCTCGCTCCCATGCTGTAGACCCAAGTTCTATCCCCAAAGTCAGGCATGGTTGACTCAGCCTTTCATCCCTTCAGTGGGTTGATAAAATGAGTACCAAGCGTGCTTGGGAAGCAAACACTGGGGGTTCAGCCTTAGGCTGCCCACCTAAAAGGAACATCTGCCTTGTACCCCAGAGCCCCTGGTCAGGAAAACTAAGTTGGGCACAGTTGGCCTCACTGGCTTTCGTGCCACAGGGTTTGGTTTTTACCCTTTTAGTAAAATTTGCACTACCTCAGATTATAAAGCATTAAACACTTAAATATTATACTGCTAAATTGGTGTATGAGAAATATGGTTTTTGTTTTATAGTTCTTAAGAATGTTTTTCAATGCTCATCGGAATTCTTATATTTCCCAAAGAAATTATTGTTTTGTAAAATATATGTACAGTAAAATCCTGTTACAACAAATTGCAATACAATGAAATATCCGTTTCAGCCAAGTACATTTTCGATCCCGATTTAATTTCCGTTACATTGCTTGAATTCCATTACAACGAAATCCCCGTTAAAACGAACAAAATTTGGGGTTCGTTGAAGTTTTTTGTAATGGGATTTCACTGTATATGCCAGAATTTGTGTATAGTTAATTTTATTAATCAAGGTGTTTTACTAAAATAAGCGTTTTGCTCTTTAATAGTGGACTGAAGAAGAAGAAAAAGCATTAAAAGAACCAATTATTGAAAGATTTGAAGAGGAAGGTCATCCGTATTATTCTTCTGCCAGGTATATATTTTTGACAGTATTTGTTTTGAGCATTTATTTTTGCAAATAAATTCCACAGGGTGATCTAAAAGTGATGTATGATATGAGACCAGGGTTGCCAACTGTTCCGCACTTTGCGGAGTTGCTCCAAAAAAATGGTGAAACTCCGAAGCTCCTCAAAGAAGTTCTTTTGCTCCGCATTTCCCACCCAATGCTTTAAAGCTTAAATTTTACTATTTTATCATAACAAATATGTAAATGTGGGAAATTAAAGATGCTTATACTCAAAGATTGAAATAGTGTTTAAAGCTATTTTATTAATTTAAAAATAATTATTTTTATACTAGTACCTTAAATGATTATTAAAGCTATTAAAATATTTTAGATGAGTGGTTTTAATTATTTTATTTTATTTTTATACAAAATTCAGAACTGCTCCGCAAAATTTTAAATTGCTCCTCAAAATCAGTACAAATGCTCCTCAAATTGTTTCTCCTACGTTGGCAACCCTGTGAGACTACTCATTGAGCTCTGATGTTATTAGAATTTGTTCTTATTGTGTTTGTGTTAATCAGGAATTGAATGCTCCTGACCCAATTAAGTTTTTAAGTCATTGTCCATGGCCAAGGTAGTTAGTTCACTGATGGCAATTCAAGCATTGTTAAAATTCTAGGCGTTTAATGACAGGCATTCTAAAACTCGGTTCTATGTTTTTTAGAAAGAAAGATTTTTTATTTTACTGGCAATGTTAAATTCAGAACACAAAAATTTAGTTGAGCTTAAAATCTATCAAGAGTGCTTTTTTATTTGGCAGTAAATTTCTAATCCCGGAAAACAAGGAGCTGATGTGTGCATCACATGACTTCCTTTATTCCAAATTTAATGTAATTTTCCCATTATTGGCAACTTTAATGTGATTCAATAGTTTACTCTCTAAATAATACCACCAGTGGCCAAATTGAAACAAGATTTTAAAAAAATGCCAAATTTGTCGGCAAGTTGGCCAGGGGCGTAGCTAAGGGGGGGGGTTTTGGGGACAACCCCCCCCCCCCCGAAATGTTTGTCTCAAAAAAAAGGAGAGAGAGAGAAAGAAAGAAAAGAGAAGAGAAAAAAGATAAGAAAAAAAAGAGAGAAGAGAAAAGAAAAAGAGATGAAACAGAAAAAAAATCAAAACAACTTTTTTTCTGAATAACAATGGTTGAAAATTCACTTCGCCCCCCCCCCCCCCTCCCCATTGAAATTGAAAATCAGCTCCATGAGTGACCCTCAAGCGTAAAGACGCCTCACTCCTCACTCTGCTGCGACATTTTTTTGATAATTGAGTGAAATTTCACACTTCGCTGTAGAAATGAGATTGCCCGAGTAGCATCAACTCATCGGCCGATGATCGGCCGTTCATCGAAATCCGATCAAACTTTGATCGGTCGATGATCGGTCCGATGATCGGATTCCGATGAGTTTTCATCGGAAATTGCTCCAATATGTCTCATCGGCAATAGTAGAATCCGATCATCGGAATCCGATGAATTTTGCTCCCTATACCGATGAGATTTGGAGCAATAAACGAGCAGTGCTGTTCCGTGGCAATGAATTTTGGATAAAAATACGATGAGATTTGGAGCAATATACGAGCAGTGCTGTTCCGAGGCGATGAATTTTGGATGAAAATACGATGAAATTTGGAGCAATATATGAGCAGTGCTGTCGTTCCGAGGCGATGAATTTAGGATGAAAATACGATGAGAAGTAGTAACAACTACGATATAGGACAAGCAAGGAGGAAAAAAAAATAACAGTGGGAAGAAAACTTGCAGGAGGGGTATTTTCGGATGACGTCATTTGGGAATTACTTAATATATATTATTTTTTTTTAATAACTTGTTTAATTAACTTCTAATTTAACAACTTTTGATGAGCGTGATTCATGAGTTCAATCATAGTCGCTCTAGCCGGGAATCGAACCCTAGTCCTCTGGAATACGAGATTCATATGCTAACCACTGGACAAGTTATGCTCGCTCCATGGCGGAAAATAATGTATTAAATGGAAAATCATTTGTGGCGCCATCTATCGGGTGGCAAGGCCATGACAGATTTCTGAACGGAAAGTGAGAATTTTATTCAGTGAATATACTTATGGCGCCAGCTAGTGAAGAGTCGGAGTCGGTAATTTTGGGAGTCAAATTGAACGGAGTGGAATTGTTTTGGAGATAGAGAGAAATCATTCAAGAGCCGGGGTCTCATTTTGTTCGCAATTCCAGTGAGGTAATCGGCGTTGGAATCGTGGAGTTAAAGTTGGATTGATTTTGCAGCAAATTGGAGTAAACCCTTCCAAAATCCAGGAGTCGGATTCGGAGTCAAAGTCTCAGTCATTTTTCCTCCGATTCTCAAACTTGAATGTTGATCCGTATAGCCTTATGTTTGATCAATAGTCGGATATTCGAATAATAAAATTTATCCTATTTTAACAGTTGGGAGATTTCCAAAAATTTTAGATTGGGAAAATTTTTATCGGAAAATTTAAACGACCTACTTTTTTTAAGATGAAATGTAACTCGGCAAATTTTCATCGGAAAATTTGATCGTTAAGATCTCTTTTTCCGGTGAAATGTAGCTCAGCAAATTTTCATCGGAAAACTTGATCGTTACGATTTCGTTTTTCGATGAAATTTCGCTCGGAAAATTTTCATCGGAAAATTTGATCGTTACGATCTCTTTTTCCGATGAAATGCAGCTCGGCAAATTTTCATCGGAAAATTTGATCGTTACGATCTCTTTTTCCGATGAAATGCAGCTCGACCAATTTTCATCGGAAAATTTGATCGTTACGATCTCTTTTTCCGATGAAATGTAGCTCGGCAAATTTTCATCGGAAAATTTGATCGTTACGATCTCTTTTTCCGATGAAATGCAGCTCGGCAAATTTTCATCGGAAAATTTGATCGTTACGATCTCTTTTTCCGATGAAATGCAGCTCGGCAAATTTTCATCGGAAAATTTGATCGTTACGATCTCTCTTTCCGATGAAATGCAGCTCGGCAAATTTTCATCGGAAAATTTGATCGTTACGATCTCTTTTTCCGATGAAATGCAGCTCGGCAAATTTTCATCGGAAAATTTGATCGTAACGATATAGTTTTCCGATAAAAAACAGCTCATCGAAAACCGTTCTCGGATTCTGATCGCAACGATATCAGCGTGCATTACGCGATGAGTTTAGGAGAAGTCGATGATCGGCCGAGCAAAATCCGATGAGTTAATGCTACCTGGGTGATTTGTTAAATCCATATACATGTAGCCTTTTTTTGTCATAGATTCTGCAAATTGCTAAATATGTTTGATTTTATGAGCGGCGCAGTGGGAATATTACATACAGTTGAATCTATATTTCGAATTTCACAGGAAGGAAAAAAATCGAGATAAAGAGGTTTTAAGATACGGGGCTTTAAGAAACTTTATAGAAATTTGGAATATGATGGTGAAAATTTGAAATTGATACTAAAGACAATATGGGCTCTTGATCAAAATTCCTCTATATTAGTTTTGTTAGGTCTTTATTCTAATATTACATTATTAAGTGATTTATTGCGAGTTTAAGGAAAAATTTTGACAGTAAAAGAAACTTTAAGCATATCTTTTTCAAGAAAAAGTCTTTTATTGCTTTTTGGTGCCTGATTTTTTTTTTTTTTTTGATTAATTATTTATCCTCTTGAGGTTAGCAATTGCTGCAAATATAACCTGACCAATATTCTAGTATTTTCCCTTTTTCTTTACTTGAAAAAATCTTAAACTTTCTTTTCACTCCTATCATCTCAATTTTCTATAAGGAATCATAATTTTAAGAAAGAGAGCGACCAAAGAACAGTACTAAGCCAGATAACAGAGCAAAATGGCTTTTAACTTGAATGACCTTTAACCATGAACTTGAAATACTCATCCATAATGCAACTAATACTCAACCTGTGAATTTCACCCCTTTACTCTTCTTCCAACAAAGTGCTCGAAACGACTGTCCTTTTGTTAATCTTCATTTCTCCCTTTTTTGCCCCCTCAGCCCTTTCTGTTTCAAGTTGAAGAAAATGCTTTTGCTTGCTGCTTTAAAGATCATTGGGCTTCGAATCCAAAAATGATAGCACAGCCGGAATTCGAGACATAAGGTTTTTGTTGGCGTTGTGCTGTCATAGTCCAAACGATCTTTGCTAACCAGAGTATCCACCGCAATCTCATCGATTTGTCGAAAATGTCAGCCAGTATTTACTGCGTATTCTTTTAAAAACGTGCGGTCTGAACTATATAGAATAGTATGATCTAAGTGAACGTTGTTCTATAATGAAGCGAGCAAAACCGATAACAAGCTTTTTAAAACCCAAAGAAAAAAAATGTAAATGACGAAAATGGTTGCTCTAAAAAGAGAAAGTTAACGTCGTCTGAAGAAAATGAAGTACAGTCTGCTGAAGCAGCATTAATCCCATCGAACCCTTCTGAAGGAAATTTTATTTTAATTTAAAAGAAAAACTGCATAGCATTACAGGAATAAAATGTTCAAAAACGAAATGAATCTGGACTGTTCTGTATTATTTCTGTTAACTTGGTTCGCATTAAAAAGTAGAAAATAAACAAGACTTCTGTTTATAACACTAGAAAATTGCTGTTGCTTTCTCAAATAGATATTTATGTAAATTCTAAAGTAGCTAATAAAATTAAAAATAAAAACTTGAGAGGAGAACAGATGCTATGCAGCTTTGTGCAAATAACTTTCTACCCCTTATATTTCTTCCCTTTTTTTTTAATTCAAATTTTATTAACTGCTTTAAAATTAGCATAAATGTAAATGCATATAAAAAGCAACATATATATATCTATATATATATATATATATATAACGATATGAAAAGCCTTTTCATTTTTTGTAGGTTATAATCAAGAAATCTTTTTTTATTTTATTTCATGCTTTTAGTGCGAACCAAGTTAGTAAAAATAGTCTGACCACCGATGAGATTGAAAATCAAACATCCAGTTTACAGGCGGAAATGGATGCATCTATTAGCTTTCAGGGATGCCAGCTTTTGTAGATGTGTGTTAGCCTCCAAATTAATCAGTCACACTGAAATGAACGGAACACGCTCATCAGATATTTGATTTTCCCCTTGTTTTGTATAGACTGGTTTTGACAAGACGTTGCTAGAAAATTTCACTTTAAATTAAATGGAGGAAAAAGAAAAAAAAAGTTAAATTTTCCAAAACATTAAAATAAATAAATATAAAAAAAAATTCTTTGCTTTTGTATTGTTTGACACAAGTATCGAACTTGGGGCACCCCATTCCAAAGTATGTAAGATTCACCTCCCTCTTATTTTTTTTTTTAATACCAAAAAAAGTTTACACACACACACACACACACACACACACATATATATATATATATATATATATATATATATATATATATATAATAAAAGAAGTAACCTCCCCCCCCCCCCCCCCCCCGAAACTCGGGTCTAGCTACGCCTCTGAAGTTGGCAACAAAACTTGGCGACCAAAAGACTTGCGATATATTGCCAAGTGTCTGCCAAATTATAACACCACTTGAGTATGCATCGAAATTAACAATGATTTCCCCCCAAAAAAGGGACAAAAGACCCCTTTAGAAACACTGGAACAGGGGCGGCATTTCAGCATTTCGTTTGGGGGGTCGAGTTTCTTGAACATGAATTTCCTCAGAACGGTATAAAATACATATTGTTTTTCACAAGAACTGATAATTAAATGGTTTTAATGTTAAAAATAATTAGGTTTGTAAAGAAAAATTAAAATTTTTTCGACCGAAGCTTTAAATTAATTTTGTTATAAGTTATCTCACAAAATATCTCGGTACTAGTTTTTATTTTTTAGTAAAGTTTTAATCTGCTATTTTTGGAGTCAGGAAGAACAGAAAATTTTGTAACTATAGTTAATCAATATCCAATGACTTAATTTATTGCCAGTATAGCTAAAGAGGAAGGTCTTGCTTTGCCTCATTGCGCTTCGAAGGCAATTCTCTAACCTCCTGAGACACGCAAGCCAAAATTGGTTGACGTTCAGTTCTCCTACAACTTTCTGGTTGTGTGCATAGTTTTTTACACCGATGAAGAGGCTCCATTTTTGTAGCCTTGAAATAGCTATATGCTGTATTTTCGTGTAAATTTGTGCTTTATTTACATCGGTTTTTCAATTTAATCACGGAAGTCATCTTTCAAATGACTGACCTGATTGAAACAGTCAAAAAACAATGGAAGCAAGAAAGTTATGTCAAAAAAGCACATTTCCTTTAAATTCCTCTCTTTAAAATAACCAAGAAAGCTTTTTAAATAGGCTAGTATTTATTTTATGTCATTAAAAAGTATAATCACAATTCACAAAACAATTCCTCTTCCCTCATGCTATTACTTATAAGTGTAATATTTTCTTTTTCGCTTTCTATAACCGACTTACATAATATTGAAGTTAAGACCAATAATAAATATATCTCATTAAATCCTGTCTCAATGTCTTGAGAAACTGAATTGATCAGTTTATTCAAAATATTGATTTAATATTTTGACTAAAACTTCATCTGGGGTTTTGTCACCTCTTCCACATTGGCATACATTAAAAACTGTTACGAAAAGTTCTGTCACAAAGTTCCACACCTGGTTCAAGTATGCATTAATGCGAAAATTACTAAGAGTTTCAATTGTCAATCCAAGAATTAAGATTGGCGAATTAAAATTTTTATGATAGAGTGTAGCATTTATCAAAAAACGCTCCGCAGTATAAATAAAGTAAATAAAAAATTCAGACAAAGGCATACATATTAAAACGACATCAAATTTTTTATCAATGAAAAGGTCGCTTTCCAGTAATTCTTAAAGGGGGCTTTTATAACTCTTGAAGACCATCTTGTGTCACTCGGAGATTGTCAAGTAAAGAGCCTCAAGATAGATTTGTTGATGTGAAAGTATTTTTTGATGTGAGATGTTTTTCAAAAATAGCATATCTTTACAAAAAGTTCCCATGAAAGCATATGATACACCGAGTTGCTAAAATGTGTTTCTAGTACATGGCGTCAATGAACACTTACTAGCTGAACATTAAGTTATAATATGAGCATAAAAATTTATGTAAAATGACATGGAATTTACGCGTAAAAATTGCACAGACTCTACACTGTACGGGTATCTTATACAAGATGCTCCATCATAACATAGATTACTCAATTTTGAAATATTTAACCCATATGAAGCAATTATTTCTTTAGTTAAGGCAAGCACTTATCCTCCATCAGTTTTTTCTGTTCTGAAAATTCAGGCAAATGATTTTCTAAGTTATCTAAATTGAATTTTACCATTTTATATTATTCTTAGTAAAAAATTTGGGGGTGCAACCGCCCCCTCTCGCACCCCCTATTTGCCGCCCCTGCACTGGAATGCAACCAAAAGGGAGGTGCACAACTAGACCCCACTAGGAGTCTACGTATGAAATTTCAACTTTCTAGGACATACCGTACTTGAGTTATCCGCATACATACGCACATATGCACATACATTCAGACGTCACGAGAAAACTCGTGGTAATTAGCTCGGGGTCGTCAAAATGGATATTTCGGGTGTCTGTACGTTTGTAGGCATACATCAACGTTTGGTCGGGTCAAAAAAAAAAAAAAAAACTCAACAGTAATTCGGGGTGAGCAAAATGGAAATTAAGGCCAAATTTTGAGTGAAAATTCTTTGGCGAATACAATACTTCCTTTTTTGTAAAAGGAAGTAAAAAGAAAGAAGAGAATAAAGGTCTTTACTTCATTGTGAAATAAAAACTGGTTGAAGTGTCGGTGCACATGAAAAATAAAAATAAAAATGCTGTGTGATTCAAAAAAATATAGTGTGTCTCAAAAGTTTTCATACACTTTGAAAATTAGTAGTTAAACTGAGATCCCCTGGAACTCTGAATTCGATTATAAAGTTCAATATTATTTCACATCATCTTTATGTCATGATAAATAAAATCCAAATTTTATTTTTAAAACGAGTCAAAAAGTGATGAGACATGGAAATTATGGCAAAAAAGTCATCACACACTAAATTGTTGCATAAATTCATGACTAATGTTATCATTCACCTGTTTTTTTTAGTTATTTTTTTTATACATTGTGGTGACACTAAAAAACTGTTTTAGATGTAGGTTTTTGCTTGTTTACTCCATACTTTTGATCTCATTATTTTAAAGTGTTTTGTGTTTGTATACCTGTAATGAAAAAACAAAATGATTAATTTAATCATGAGTACTTAGTTGGAAATAGGGATGTGTTGTTCATGAATGAACGGGTCAATAAGGAACAAATCTTGAAATGAACAGATTCGTTCGTTCACTTAAAAAATGAATGGTTAGCAGTTTGGAATGTTGTATCGATGCACTAGTGATAAATTGCTTTATTTTTCAACTTTTTAACTTTCAATTAATCTCCAATTTCCTTTTTTTCAGTGCAGTACAATATATTCATTCGATCCTTTTTACTTTTTGCTTTATTAATTATTTTTTGTTAATCATTGCAGTTCATTTAAAATTTTCCAATGTATCCATTAGTAATGTTTAGTGTAACTTGCTTGGGCTGCTGACAAAATGTTTGAACATTCCACTTCCTGTCCCATGCACCTGCTAAAATCCTTGTCACACTTTCTGTTGCCAAAATTTTTTTCTAAAAATACCTTTTATCACTTTTCTCTTTGTTTTGCATAGTTATTATTATTTTAAATATTTTATTTTTAGGCTTTGGGATGATGGAATCATTGATCCAAAAGATACTAGAAAAATTCTTGGTCTCAGTCTAAGTGCAGCTCTCAATGCCAAAATTGAAGACACTGTTTATGGAGTTTTTAGAATGTAAAATCTAATTTATGAATTGAAAAAAGATTATTATTTGTCATTGCCTGTAAATCAAAGTTGTAAATACATATTTTCTGTATGTATATTTTATTAAATTTTGCTCTTTTTTATGTGGTTCTTTTTTTTTTTTTTTTGCAGAATTTTTATGTTTATTTGAGAATGGGGTGGTTTCCTTCAGTCAAAAGTACAGTGAAACCTGTGTAAGTTGACCACTTGCGGTGCAGTACTTTGGTGGTCAACTTAGACAGGTGGTCAACTTATAGAGGGTAGTAATGAAAATTGTTTTTTTTTTTTTTTTTTTTTTTTGTCATTTCTTGCCACATGCATTCATTTTTTAACTAATTGGAATATACTTTAAACTCACTTTCATTGTTTATCATTACTTTAAAGCAATAAGAAAAACGGTGTTTAAATATTTTTAGAGATTATTTATCAGAATGACGCGTAAAGTATCATACAAATTTAAAATTTTTGTAAATCGATCAAAAATAATTGCCTCATTGCTTATGAAAAACTACTTACTATATTAACAATTCCTAAAGATTCATAACAAATCAAAAGTGACTCAAATTCTTCATTTGATTTTTTCTTGTACATTTGTGTCCATGGTAATCTACTTTTCAACAAAATACCTCCTTATTGAAGTTTGGCGCATTTTCTGGGACTAAACTGAGCCCACTGTTTTTCGATGGAAACATAAATATTCATAGGTTTTTTTTAAATGTCTGGTTACTTATTTGAGGCGTAGCTGATGAAACTTTTAGTACAATCTAATGCTTATGCCTTCAACTTACAAAGGGTTTTTTACAACACTCCAAACCAAATTTGGCGTCCATTAGTGGTCAAGATAGACAGGTGGTCGAGATAGAGAGGTGGTCAAGTTACAGAGGTTTTCCTTCATTATATAAGATAGAACTAATTCGGTTCCTCACAAATGCGGTCAACTTACAAAGGTGGTCAACTTTACAGGTTTTACTGTACTACTTTTAGTCATTGAAATGGATAGAATAAGCAAAAAAAAAAAAAAACATGGACCCAGAAAATACTTTCATTTTCCCAACAGTTTTTTTTTTTTATATTAATTTTTTAAGGGTCCGATTTTTCAAACAAGGCGTGGTCTTGATGATATCACAAATGATGCACTTTGCCACATCTGTACTACGTTTCCATGTTATGATAATCAAGCAGTGAATTATTATTGCGCTCTACGCTTACTATCAACCATATCGTTGCCGTTACATGTGAGTAAAGATGCGAATTAAATATTTTGCATTGTGAATGGCAACAATGAATGGCATTTAATTATTTGTGATGTCATCGCAGAAGCCGTAAACAATGTAAGCGCTCTGATTTAAATAGTTTTTTAAAATATTAAACGTAAACAAATTTATCAAAAAATGATCAGATCCGGTGTTTTTAAGCATAATCTTTCAGAAAAGAATACTTTTAAAATTTTGGAAACGACCCCATTGCGAAATATTGAGTTAATCAATTATTCAGTTGCAATCAGCCTTTTCTGAAAATGTGTAATTATGCATTTTTTGCTTGCTGTTTGATTTATCCTTGCATTTTATACACCTGCACTATGACTTAAAAGAGTCTTTTTGAGCTATCAAACAGATTGCTTACTGATCTCACTATGACCTACTGGGTTTGTGATAGGTCAGATCAGTCATATGGCCCTTTTTGTTGAACATTAAAAGCAAAAATAATCACACAAACTTAATGTTTCTGCAAAATTCATCGAAAATTTAGTAGAAAGCTGGTTTTGCCTTTCTTCCTTTTTTTTTTTTCAATCTTTTACTTGAAAGGCAAATAAATTATTAAATGTTTAATTACTTTAAAAGTTCGCATGTCTTCTAAGAAATTTGCGTCTAAAAATAACTTATTGATACACAATAACTACATATACACAATACATAAATCATACTAAGAAACAATATTTAACTGACTTACCCAATACGCTCACCAAAATTTTGGGATAGACAACAAATATGGAAAACAATTACTAAAATTCTATAATGTGCAACCTTTTTGGGTTTTAAATTTTTTTTTAAAATAATGATTAAATTCCCTGATTTCCATTTTCTATCAGGCTTTCTCGACCTTAATAACTTTAGACCAATTTTATTTTCTAATTTTTTCATTTATTTAAGACACTGGTGAAAATTGATTATTTTTATGAGTCTCTTGAATCAACTGGAATGCAAATGAATGAAAATTTTAGAATGAACACGGCAAAATTGCTCAAGTGGCAGAATCACATAATAAAGAAAAACAAGCAAGTTTTTTAGAAATCAGCATAGGCCGCTGCGTGCACCAAAAAGGGGGGGGGGAGGCGTCAAAGGAGGTGCATGAAGGGAGGCGGCAGGTTAGGTGAGGGGCACATTGCAATGGAATTTCGTTGTAATGGAATTAAAGCAATGTAGTGGAAGCTAAATCGGGACTGGAAATTTACTTCATTGAAATGGAGATTTTGTTGTAACGGGATTTCACGGTATTATGTTTAATTTATTATTTTTATTATTATTAGTAGAATTTTTTCATTTATTATTTCCTACCATCTTTTTTGTTGAAACTAAAAGCCATTAGGTTTTCCTAACTTGTTTTTCCTCATATTTTGCTCTTCTGTTGATGAATTCAAATATTTTGCAAGAAATACTATCACTGAGACAACTTTGCCAAGGGGACATTTTGCTGTGTTTTGAAAGCACTGATATTTGGTGCTCTATTGAGTTCGAAAACCGGATAACAGATTGCTCACTTCTTTCAAAAATGTCATGTCTCATAAATCAGCGATTTTGAGTTATGCCTTTTTCTGAACTGCCATGAATGGGTAGTACAGTCAGACCCTAATTTAATAAACCTCTATATAACGAATTTCGCGATTTAGCGAATTTTTCTTTTTCCCCGACTAAAATGAAGGCAAAAACTCCTATTTATCAAATATTAAACCCCGAATTAAGGAATTATTTTCACAGACGAGAAAAGAAAGTTTGAGTTTGGAAATATTGGATTGTTTTCCAAATGTTATCATCGTTATTGTCCGAAGCAGAAAAAGCATTTTCCTGAAATCAGCAATTTTTGATAGGCGAGAGGGCAACTAATGAATAGAGATACTGATGCAGAAAGCAAAAATAAAACTCCCATCCCCCCCCCTTACTTTTTCTAATGCTTTACATGGCCTGGAAACTAAAAACATACATCAGGTAGCAGGCTGTAAATGACAATTATTTCAAGTCAAGTATCTAGGAAATTGTCAAAGATTTACTACACAGTGCTTTAAAATTTCAAATTAACTAGTGTGTAATAAGTCGTGGTGTGCTGAATAAAAAGTGTGCACTTTCTAATTGTGGATATTTTTGCCCGGTTGCTTATTAGGGCTTAAAAAAAAAAGAAAGAAAAATTAATTTGAATTTTGACCTCTTGAATTCAAATTATGTTTTTCACAATCACGAGTGTGTGTGTGTATGTGGGCATGTGTATTTATGTGTGTGAGGGGGGTTTGTGTGTAGGGGGTATGTGTATGTGTGTGTAGGCATGTGTGTTTGTGTCTGTGTGCAGGTATGAGTGTGTGGGTAGTTGTGTGTATGAGTGTTTGTGGGTGGTGGGGAATGTGTATGTGTGTAGGCATATGTGTTTGTGTCTGTGTGCAGGCATGAGTGTGATGAGTGTGTGGGCAGTTGTGTGTAGGCATGAGTGTGTGGGTAGTTGTGTGTGGGTGGGTGTGTATGTGTAGGTGTCTGTATGTATGCGATATTACAAATAACATTGATTAAACATATAAAATTTTCGGTCCCGGTGAATCCATTGAATCAGAGTTCAACTGTATATCTCTGCCAGACCTGCATTTCTATAATTCAATATTTCGTGGTTAGAAAACAAAAGTATTGTTTTTTCATGTTCAAGTATTTTCGGAATGTTCCTTTCAAGAATGTCACATCTTGGGTTGTACTTTATCCATTAGGTATGAAACATCTGTGTCGTTTGTGAAAGATGATATTATTTAGTCCGGAAACAGTATTGCTCACTAAAAAAGAACATTCTTATTTTTTAATCACAAGCGCCTATTTCATTTATGTCGGTATTGTACGGAGAGTAATTAATAACAATAAGGACATATTTTGAGATACTCCTAATAGTATGTTTGAAATGTAGTGCAAGAACGTTCTAAATAAAATGTAACTTTTTTAAAACTTACACTTTTAACATTTCTTCTTCATAATAAAGAAACACCAGATTTTCTTGATAAAGATCTTATGTGTAAGAAAAGGTTCAGTCAGTGGCTTGAAATATAGTTTTACTACATGATATCATTTAAATTTTAAAATCACTCTTATAAAATCGCATTTTTTGAGGTATGACATTGTGGAAGGAGTGAGCAAGATGTGGTAGTGTCACTGCACAACAAAACAATAGTGCATCTTTTAGCTGGTTTTTGAACCTGTAGAGTGCCAAATATCATTGTTTTCAATAGCCGAAGAAGTTGTTCCGGTTGACTGTATCTTGATTTTGACTTTCTAGTCTATTTCCAAAGTATTGATCTTTAAAAGTTCAGAACTCGGAAGATGAGGTACAAACTTAGAACAGGAATATAAATGGAGGGAGCTAGTCCAATCATATTGGCTTAACAAAAACTGAGGCTATGACTCCAAGTTATGTGACTCAACAACAACGAATGGTTGACCCGTTTTGTGTGAAACTAGCGAAAGAAATCTGATTGCTTTCAATGCTTTGCTTTTCAATCAATCATGTGACTTGGGGTCTTTGGCTTACATAAGAAAGTCTTCACTCCCTCCATTTTAGCTCTTCTCAGTGCGTAGAAAGGAAGCAGAAAAAAACGAGAAATATTATTTCAAACACGTCTTTTTGCGATCCTTTTTCATTTTTATGTTTCTATGAAAAAGCTCATTGCCAAATAATCTATATTTTATCTCATAAGCGTTTGAAATTCAATCTTTCTCCATCCACCATATAAATGTTAAAACTGAAGTTAAACTTACGTTATGACGATCAAGAATTTACAGTGAGATAGAAATAAACCCTTTTTTTTTTTTGTAATAAAAGTAAAAGCATGTCAAATAAATGTATATATTTTATTATTATACATATATTTAATCGAAATAATTTAAAATACTTTATCATTAAAGAACAATTTTGCTCTTTATTCATGGTTATAGCAATAAGAAATGGAGACTAGTTAAAAATAATTGATGCTCTAAAACCATATGAAAATTAAGTTCAAGTTCCTATCGCGAAAAAACGCTTGCATTAAACTAGCGTAGCTTACAAGAGTCAAAACAATTACCTGGAACAGGAAAAAAGACAACTTGAATATAAGGTGGAGGGGGGGGGGACTATAAAAATAAGTTTGAAAAACCTAATGGTAGAAAGGAGTGCCACAGGGTTCGTACGGGTCATGGAAATCCTGGAAAGTCATGGAAAAAAAATAAGCAAATGCGTCAGACCTGAAAAAGTCATGGAAAATTAATATTTTTATTAAAAGTCATGGAAATTTATTTAAAGTCATGGAAAAGTTTTTTGAGCATGAAGAAAGTAACAGTAGCTAAAAGAGTGTTAAAAACCTTGAGTGATTTAAAAGTATTGCTTGTAAAAGATATTAATACTGCAAAAATGAATGATCCCA
Source organism: Uloborus diversus (assembly GCF_026930045.1). NCBI lineage: Eukaryota > Metazoa > Arthropoda > Arachnida > Araneae > Uloboridae > Uloborus > Uloborus diversus. The sequence continues at coordinate 3,205,982 of NC_072735.1, forward strand.
AATATTAATCTGAGTTTTGGAATCCTGCTGCATCCTCTTCTGTAACAGCCTCCCGCCTTTTTTTGTAATGTAAATTTGCTACTTGGGACATCACTAATTTTGAGTTCACCATTATTTTCAGCACTTCTTATGTTTTATATTCTGTAGTGGTGGAATTACCTGTTCTTGATTTTGCCTCGCCCGCTCGAAAAGTAATTCAATTGCATCTGAGTTCATTTCAACCTTCTCATAAAAAAACATTATTAAATTTATCAGAGCTTATTTTAATTTATTGAAGGCAGTAGAAAATCAATACTTTTGTCAGGGATGGACATACATTCTGTCAAACTAACTTTCACATTTAGAATGGAAAACAGGGAATAGTTATTTGCATACAGTAAAACATGCTTTAATGGTGCTTGGCTATTTTTTCAAGTTTTATGATTGTTGCTTTTCCCTCCACCAAACTCTCAGCAGCAAAAGTCAGTTTGTCTAATTATTATTTAAAAATAAATAAGTATTTTTAAGATGTACTCTTAATTAGTGATTGTTTTAAAAAAGCGATTGTTTAGTAAATCGCAGTTATGATATTGTAAAAAGGATCATCCACATAAACAAGTGATGTCATTCGTTAACAGGGCCCCTTGTCAGTTATGTCACCGAGCCCCTTCCGTCTCCCCCCCAAAAAAAAGAAGAAAAAAAAGAAAAGGGGAAAAGAAGAAAAAAAGGGGGGGGGAGAAAAGAAAACGGAAAAGAGAAGAAAAAAAAATCAAAACTGCTTACTAGAAAACAATTAACTCTGTTTTAAGTGTCATAAAAGTAAATATCAAAAGAGTAAATTTCACTTAATCTTTATGTTTTCCCTTATTTGGAGTCCCCCACCCCCTTTTTCTTTATTCTTTTTCCTTTCTTCTTTTTCTTTTCTTCTTTTTTTGCGTTATTGTCGCCGGCCCCTAGTTTCCAACTAGGCTGACATTTCCTCTCGTCGGGCCTGTGCATTGAGGGAGAGACGGATTCATGAAATTCTGTCAAGAGGATGAGAGATGTTGACAAAAATTGACATCGCACAGTTATTATAATGATATGACATATGGCAAGAGGAGTAGCAAGGTGAAGTTTGACATTTTGACAAAGGGGAAAAGAGTTGAAAATGTTGAAAAAAAAAAAAAAAAAAAAAAAAAAAAACATCATTTAAGAGTAGCCTATTATTACTCCTTCAAAATCTCACTTTACTCCTTCAGAAGTTCTCCAAAACTCCTTCATTTTGTTTTTGAAATTGAGTACGAACCCTGTCCTACCTTGGAGGTTTTTCAAAATCCTCAGGATGACGCATTGCTGCTGCACTTGTCATAGGGGCGTTTGTCACTGGTGGTGGCCTGTAATACAATTACAGTCGGATCCCGACTATCCGTCGGAACCCGACGTTCCTGAATCGCTTGGGCCGTGGTAGCCCAATCGGTAGAGTATCGGATTCGGGGCTGGAGGGTCCTGAGTTCGAACCTCGATGGTCGAAGACCCACCGTCGTCATTAAAGGGGACTGGGCGACGTTAAATATGCTCGTGGTCTCAATGTCCTCCAAGTGAAACGATACTTCTGGGGGTGCTAGCACCAGGTAGCTATTAGCTCCTGGACTAGTTCTAAATTCTCATTAACTGTTCGATCCGGTGATGGTGCTGCCATCTATCGGTATAAAAAATAATAGAGGCAAGGCACTTAGTATGCAGTCCTCGACATAAATACAGTTGTAGTCAGTTGTGACTCTGAATAGGAATTATTTTAATAACAAATGCGTCATTTTTACCCCAAAATGTCAAACAATATTAATTTGATAAAAAATACTTGCTGGTACTTCTTACTAGGCAACCTAGTCAAAACACATTGCCCCTTTTATTATGTAATATAAAAATTTGATTTTGACTTTATACTCGATGGGTTCAAAATTTTGCAGCCGGATCTTAGACTACGAGGTATGCGTTCCAAGACTTCTCGCGTAATTCGAAATTTCACGTTGTGGAAAAGGGTTATGCATTGATTTTTTTTATTAACATATCCAATCATTTTAGACATTTTAAAACATTTTTTAAACTTTTTTAGATCATTTTTAACTATATATTACTGTTTCTTACATAAAGAGCTGAACTTTTACTATATGTTTAAAAAGGCTACATTATTCAACATAGAATACTGTTACGATGCAAAAAAAAAAAAAAAAAAATCAATGATCAATGACAGAGAGAGACATAAAAAAAAGCAGTACGGTAAAGCAGTGTGGAGTATAATAATAAAGCACTGCACTGTAAAAGTGCTATACAGTAGATACAATTAGTTACATTTATAACTTAATAAAAAATTTTGGAATAAAAAATAGAACCGACTTCAAAATTGCTCTAAAAAGGGGAAAATAATTTTATTCTTTAAACACCATCGATAATACTTTTAAACATAATTTTTGAAGTTGGCGCAAAAACAAAACGTAAAAAAAATCCAGTGTAGCCATGCTTCGTTCATATTTTTTCAGAAAATCATCTAAAGTTAGGAACGAAAAATTTATATTGTTACTCTAATATGCTGTTATCATTGCATAATGTATGTGGTAGTGAAGAAAGTGGACCTGGTTAAATTTATAGTTGTATTCTAGTTGAGTTATGGCTGTGAATGATTTTATCCATCGTTTTTGCGCCAACTTCAAAAATTATGTTTAAAAGTATTATCAATGGTGTTTAAAGAAAAAAATTATTTTTCCCTTTTTAGAGCAATTTTGAAGTCGGTTCTATTTTTTATTCCAAAATTTTTCATTTCATTCTTTTTAGTGTAAATGTATTTCAGAAATAGTTAGAAGTTACTATCACGAAACTTTACCTTATTTTTTCCATAAAAATGCCCCATACTAAAATAAACTATAAATACGCTTTAAAATTTTAAAGATTGGCAGATTGGCACTAAAAATTTATCTTTGTTAATCTCTGGAATTCATTTGTGTGTTGATTTTATGTTTTTAGCCATTTAAATACTACGTTTTCCCTAAATTTTTACATTTCACAGCATACAAGTTGCTTATGATGCAATCCTATATCTCCTTACTTAGCCCAGATCATCTGTTATTTGCATATGATAATGATAAAAATACTATTATAGTTGAGACAAACCTAATCTGGTAGCATTGTGAAGGCCTAAGCAGATTTTAATCACTGCATTATCTCGCTTCCAGGTTAAATTTACCCGCACTATAAAGCAACTAGCAAAAATATCCGGCGTTGCCTGGGTCACTAATAATTATTAGAAAAAATCGTTACTTGCTTTTGTTTTCTGTTTTAAGTGAAAGAATTGAAAACACATCTTTTTGACGTGATTAAAAATCGAGTTTCTTCCTTACCCATAAAACTAAAATAGCAATAAGTATAAAGAACAAAGTAATATTGATTTAGAAACGAAAGCACTATATTTAAGCATATACAAATTTAAAAAAACATGAAATTAATCTTCTCATATTTAAAAAGATTAATCTGTTGATACTTTTTTTTAACATGGAGTCTAAAACCTTCTCTGTATGGCTAATGAAGTACGAAGTGATTAAAAAAAAGTAGCTGCGCTCGTAATCACCTTATACTTGCTTTAGTTATTTCGGGAAATTTCAATCATTGTGGCTCTTGGTGCGATTTTACCGAATTTGCGAAAGTCGTTTCGGGGTACCTTCGATGATGCTCCCCCATTCTTTCCTTACTTTGTAAAACGATATGATATTAATTTTCGTTACAGAGATATCGTCGCTAGATGCTGAGATATTTTTGGTCACCATAAAATGGCGCTAAACAGTTTCATCCGAAATGTTACCAAAATAAGTAATACAATTTGGTGATTGTTTGAAATTGTGCAAAAAGGAAAATTAATGGAAGTTTTTGTGCTGTTTATGGATTTGCCTAATTTAGTTGCTGGATTATTTAACACAGTAAAAAAGGTCTTTTGAAAATTCTTTGATTGGCGATATTTTGTTTACATGGTGAAAGCTGAGAAACATTATGACGTAGTCTTCGGCTTCAAAAACAGCAACGTTGAAAAAACTGCCAAATGCATCAGCTACGGAAATCTTTCTGCAAAAATTTTGGCGATCTGCTGGTTGTTTGGATATTGAGTAAGTGTTCAATCAGCATAAATAATAATAAAAACCATTAATTACATTAAAGTTCCGTTTAAATGGAAAATCATCAGCCAAATCATGTATTATTTGCCAATCTTGTGCAAAAATCTTACTTCAAGATTTGACTTGAGAAAAGCCTTGAACAATCACGAAAAGCAAAGAAAGTCAACAATACAACAATTGTCGCTATCGACAGGGAGTTGAGATGATACACTAAATACTGTATTGAGTTGAGGAAAGCCTTCGAACATGGATCTAGAAAGCTCATAACTCGTTTTTTATTCTACTTAGAAATTTCGAACAGGTGCCATCTTCAGCAGAAAAATCAGAGCTTTCGATGGACATATAATGTAAATATGTGCAAGTATTTTTTCATCCCAATATTAGAGAATTTATACAAAAATTGTGTTTTATTGCCCCCCTAAGGGGGTTTTGCCCCCCATAACGGGACGAAAATTACCCTATGTGTTATTCTGATGCATAAGCTATATTATTGTAAAGTTTCATCAAAATCCGTTCAGTAGTTTTTGCGTGAAAGAGTAACAAACATACATCCATACATCCATACAGACAAACTTTCGCATATATAATATTAGTAAGATGACACTGAAGAAACTCGATACTTGCTTCAGAGAAACCTTCATTCCAAATTATCACCACAATAACTATTAATATTACTGTTGTATGGCACCAAACTTTTATAACAATGGGTTTTATATTTAATCATTTAATAGGGAAATAGCGTGAAATTTACTGTTTTTTTTGCCTATAACTTTTTTTCTAAAATAAAAATATTGTCAAACAAAGTAATGGGACCTAAGTTGAACCATACTCTATCCATTAAAAAAAGAATCATCAAAATCGGTCCACTAGGTGAGACGCTGTGAGTGGACAAAAAAAAAAAAAAAAAAAAAAAAACATACATACGGTATGAACTGATAACCGCCTCCTTTTTGAAGTCGGTTAAAAATTGAAGACAGTGATTTATGCTGCGCAATCTGATCGTCATTCCAATATATTTTTAAATACAGTAGCTTCGCATTGACTTCTATAACGTTTACATCTATAGTAACACCCCTCTTTCAGAGTTTCTATAATCTACAATACAAGTGTGGATTCCAATTTCATATTATTTTGCTTCTGCAAACTTCATATTAAAACTAAGGTCTGGACTTATACGGATTGCCTTCTTTTGATTCTTAATTATATGTATGAAAGATTCACTGATACGTAATTGTCGTGCTAACCTTCGACCCCCTTTCTAGTTGCTCAAACGTATCAAGAATCTTTTTACATTTTCTTAAATTGTCGCAAACTTTCTCTTTTTGTTTCCATCCTCAATCCTTAGAGGAAACAGCGTGTCTAGGTACCATAATATTTCATCACCTTTCATATTTGGAATAAGTAAATGAAAAATGAGGATTGTTGATATATACACACTAGTTTATAGTGTGCTGGGTGGGAACTTGCGCAGTCAGTGATGCTGAAAGGATGAAAATACATTCACGAAGTCAATGTTCAGTAGTCAATAACAAAGCCGAAACTTAGCATCACGATTTCTTTCCAAACATTTTCGTGTTGAGAGCGAGAAATTCGCTTTAGCTCTAAAATTCGTTGTTCCTGAAAAACTCGCCAGTTCGCGTAAGTCGGATCGCGTTGTAGCGGGAGTCGACTGTACCTACTTTTGCTGTTACGCGCTTCAGTTGTCTTCTCAAATGCTAACTTAAAAAATAAAATTCTTTGAAAATTCAATTTCATTTCAGCAGTGAGAATTAGTTCATTGATGACTGACGCGTCAAATACGAAAACTAATTATTGATCTTCATAGCTGAATCGTGTAAAGCAATTAATATGCCCAATACTGTTCAAGAGTTACGAATGGTATTGCATAAAACGTTATTTGGAAAATCGGAAACCAGGTGCATTTGGGAAGTCGAACATGTTAAGTACAGTCAAGCAAATTGGAGATTAGCTCTGTTATCGATCCATTGGTATATTGGTCACCGAAAATTTCATTAATATATTTGTAATCTAAAATGTGGAATGATGAATGGCATACTGTATTTGTTCACTCCTTCACAGTATGACAGGTGACAGGACGCAGCCGATTTGAATGAACTAAATGTCAAATTTTACGTTCTCGACATACTCTCAATCGTAATGGGGAGTCTCCCATGATTTACACTGCAGCCGGAAATAACTCCCGGTTTGAGAGAAAATGTTATTTAAGTGTCCATTTTTTTTAAGTGGACAACTTGTGATAGTGGATGTTTTAGATTTTCGTAAAGAATCGGAATGTTTTGTTAGTAGTCTTGATAAGAAAAATTGAAGTTCCTCTCTTCTTAAATCTGACTTGTTTATCTTTGAGTCGAGGTCAAAGTTAAAAGTCGTGGACATCTGGTGTTGACTATATGATCGTTTTGGTTCAAAAGCAAATGTAGTGACCCATTACAAATTTTTAAATATGGATTCTATTTGGCACTACAATTGGGGCAAACCTAACCTGGCAGCATTATGAAGGCAGTTCAAAGTCAATAAAGGCAATCGATTGCACTGCAGAAAAATATCCATATATTTCTATCACTTCTGTTTTTTTTTTTGAGCAATCACGATTGCTTATTGCTTTTTTATTTGACTATTTTTGGCGTTCCTATGATTTTATTTTCCCGCCAGCACCCTCTGCAGCATCACCGTCGACCGGCTCTTCACGATGCTGCTCCTCTAGCGAAAGCCGTCTCCAGGTTGCGTCCATATCCTACACACACACGCATACATACACGCACCTACACACACACGCATACACACACACGCGCATACACACAGACACCTATACATACACACACACAAACACATACACACACCCACAGATGCACACACATGCATACAGACACATAAACACATACACACACCCACAGATTCCCCCCCACACACAAACACACATACGCACAACTACCCATACACTCATGTCTGGACACAAACACACACGCCTACATACACACACACACACACTCGTGATTGCGAAAAACATAATTTGAATTCAAGATGTCAAAATTCAAATAATTTTTTTTTTTTCCCCAGCTTAAAACTACCCTCAAGTTTTTGGAGCCTTAAGTAATATAATTCTTCAGAAACGCCACTAAATGTGAAAGCGATGAAAAGTGAACGTAAAGTGTCGTTTTCTTAGTTTTAAACTACTTGTTTGTGAGAGTGGACCTGAAGTGAAAAGAGATAATAATGGCCCTGGGAATGGGACCCTTACTGTTCCCTGTAGCAGATCTCCCCCTCTCCGTGTCGTGTACCTTTTTGTATGCAATTGTGCACAGTTTTATTTATTGTTTTGGATTCGTAACTAACATCAAAGTTCACTGTGTAATATTTTTTATTAAAGTTACAATGTATTTCAGGACCCATGTGACATTATTGCTGAGCAAATTTGTTTGTAATTATTGTAATATGTTTCAAACATCATACGCAGTAATCTTCTTTATCTTTATCTTTACTAATAATAAAGCTGAAAGTCTCTCTGTCTGCATGTCTGGATGTCTGTGACGCGCATAGCGCCTAGACCGTTCGGCCGATTTTCATGAAATTTGGCACAAAGTTAGTTTGTAGCATGGGGGTGTGCACCTCGAAGCGATTTTTCGAAAATTCGATGTGGTTCTTTTTCTATTCCAATTTTAAGAAAAAAACTATCATAAATTACGAAATTATCATAACGTGAAACCGTAACATGGGCACAGCCAATTGGCGAGATACGAAATTATCATAACGTGGAACTGTAACGTCGGTACAAGCCGATTGGCGAGAAAATTCACCATACATTATTTGTAAATATACAGGCAAACCAAAAGACCTTTAATTTTTCTGTTACGGGCGAAGTCGTGCGGTTGCCACTAGTAACTAATAATAAAGCTGAAAGTCTCTCTGTCCGGATCTCTGAGACGCGCTTAGCGCCTAGACCGTTCGGCCGATTTTCATGAAATTTGGCACAAAGTTAGTTTGTAGCAAGGGAGTGTGCACCTCTTAACGATTTTTCGAAAACTCGATGTGGTTTTTTGCTATTCCAATTTTAAGAACAAAATTATCATAAGATGGACGAGTCAATTACGAAATTATCATAACGTGGAACCGTAACATCGATACAAGCCAATTGGCGAGAAAATTTACCACACATTATTTGTAAATATACAGGCGAACCAAAAGAACTTTTAATTTTTCTATTACGGGCAAAGCCGTGCGGGTACCACTAGTTATATTATTATAAATGTGAGCATATTTAAATCAGAGTTAAAAAAGCCCATCAGATGTATTTTCCCTAAATACTAAGGAGAAGATATATTCTAATTTTCTTTCTGTATTTTGGGAAAATGCGCAGATGTTGCAATTTTTATCGCCACAGATGCTGATTATGTACATAGTTCCCAATTTGATTTCTTCGCTTTTCTTCCTCATGCCGTTTTAACTTTCTTCTGGAATTTCAAGGTAAGTTATCTGTTGTAAGTTTTACCAACTACTAATGAACCTTTAAAATAGCGGACTATTTTTTAACGAAAGTATGCCACATGAACCCTTTATATCCCCCAGTTGCACATTTGCAAGAAATATAGAAACCTTTTACTTAGATCTTTTATCTAGCGAGTTTTGACGGAAGGTTTCGGTGACTGTTTCTATTTTTCAACGTTTCAATCAGCATATATTTTTATACTTCTCTCAAATAAATGGAAATACTGAGGTGATTTCAAGAACAAAAGATCAGTTAATCGTTAATCAGGTTTCACGTGTTTATTGCAAGCAGTTTGTAATCTTTTAAAGATTACAAAATATTTAGAACACCCATGTAAAATTTGTAGTTATATGTTTATTACAACAATCAATTCTGTTTCAACAGATTGTAGAATTAACGTTGTAATTTTTTAAACTATTTTTTACGTGCACAAAATAAAATATTTTAATGTATTGGTATTTTAACTTCCTTTTACAAAAAAGGAAGTATTGTATTCGCGAAAAAATTTTCACTTAAAATTCGGTCTTAATTTCCATTTTGCATACCCTCGAATTAATGTTGAGTTTTTTTTCAACCCGATCACACGCGGATAAGTGCCTAAGAATGTATGACTAAGAATGTCGTGACGTCCGTATGTATGTATGTGCGTATGTATGTCGCATAACTCAAGAACGGTATGTCCTAGAAAGTTGAAATTTGGTACCTAGACTCCTAGTGGGGTGTAGTTGTGCACCTCCTTTTTTGGTTGCATTCGGTTATTTCTAAAGGGGTCTTTTGCCCCTTTTTGGGAGGAAATCATAGTTAATTTCGATGTAAACTCAAGTGATGTTATAATTTGGCGGACACTTGGCGATATATCACCAGTATTTTGGTCGCCAAGTTTTGGCGCCGAAAAATTTGGCGATTTTTTTTAAAAAATCTGGTTTTAATTTGGCCACTGTTGGTGATATTTAGAGAGTAAACTATTGAATCACATTAAAATTGCCAATAATGGGAAGATGGCATTAAATTGGAGTAAAAGGAAGTCATGCGATGCACACATCAGCTAGTTTTTTTTTTTTTTCAAGTCGGAGCGATTGATACGTAAAAGGCTTAGAATATTTTAATTATTTTGTTATGTTTCATGACTTTTTATACGTCAACCTTTTTTTCTATGTCTATACTCACTGCCTAACTTTTAAAAGGACATTCTGGTCCTTTTCTAATTTCGCAGTTGAAAGGGGGGGGGGGTGCAAAACTAACTGAATACCTAGCAGTTATGAGATTGATTAGTAAGAATCATGCAAAGATGCTGCTGTTGAAAAACTTTTTAAAACTTAAATACTGAAATAGTCTACAGCAATTTCAATTTAGTATTTCTAAAGGGGCAATGACTTGTAAGTTGAAACAAGATTTTAGAAAACGAAATACTCTCGTACATGTTTTGCAGAAGTACTCGTAGTTTCACGAAACAGCGGGTGAACATTATTTTTAAAAAGTAAGCAACAAAATAATACAATAATTGAAGTATTTTTTACATTTTATACACACAGTGATCTAATTTGTTATATTTTTGAGAAAACGTTCTAAATTGTATGCAATTTTGAATCAAAAATAATAAACTCAAATTATGGCTTTTTACGATATTAGGTAAAAAAATATGAATTTCGAAGTTTCGAATGACTTAATTGCGCTGATGGAAGGGGAATTGGTTAAATACATCTTCTCTCTACTTTAACATGTTCACAGATACGTAACATAAAAAAACTGATTAAATAAGATAATCTTAATATATATATAAAATGCTAATGTGCGTACGTAAAGACAGGGTTTTCTCTATCACCACCAATTCCAATCAACTTCTGCTTGGGGTGGTAAGCACCCCTTGGTCTCCTGGTGGGAATAAGGGAGTTTGGTCACGGTGGGTGGAAGTGGGTGGTTGTGGGTGGCAAAAATGTGAAAAAGTATGTGTCTGCCCTTTTCTAACTTATGAGAACTACGAGAAAGTTCATAAAATTTTAGGAATAGTCTAGAAAACTCCAGAATGTGTGCAACTGTTACAATCGATCTAGATTGTTCTAGAAGATTCTCAATATTTCTAGAATGATCTAGAAAGTTCCAAAACATGCGCAAACGCTACAATCGACTAAGAACGTTCTAGAAATTTCCAGAATGATGTAGAAAGTTCCAAAACATCTGTGAACGTTAGTGCAAAATAAAACATAACTTTTCAATTTACTAAGATGTTTCGTATTTTAACTTATAATTATTTCAATTTCAATTAATTAATTAGTTAATTAATTTGTTATACTCTCTATACATCGCATGTTTAATGGTCGACTAAGTCTCTCAATATTTAAAATAGAAATCTATATTATCTACGTTAAAAAGAGAATTCTTAAATATTTTATGTACCATTAAACATGCAATGTATTTTAACCCGAGCAACGCCGGGTTTTGCAGCTAGTTATAATATATTTTTTAAAGCGAATATTTTCAAGAGCCATTAACCTGTGTGTTGGCATTTCTAGGTATTACCACCATGACTTCGGCAATAATCCCGTTTATGTTATCTATGCTACTAGGCCGGACTATAGATCTCAGGACATATTCCACTGGAGGAAATATTTACGATGACGCAGATTATGTAGAGGTAAGAACACATGTAATATAGATGGTTTTATTACCTTCATTAAAACATCTCTCAAGCTCGTGAGTACAATTTCCAAAATACTTCCGCTATTAAGTTGAATGCTGCATAGTGAGATGCTGGCCATAATTTAAGTGAGAACGATTGACATCACTTGCTACTGTTAGAAATAAGTAGTTCTTAGAAAATTAAAATAACAAAAATTAATGCTAAATTAAAAATTATAAAAAAAATAATAAATAAATGAAATAAAGAAACCTGACCCCTGACTGTTTCACTTCCTATTAAAATGTTAATCGCGGTAGAGAAAACTTATAAAATTTTAAAAAATTTAAATTTTTCTTGATAACATTAGAAAACACGGAAAATCAAAGAAAATCAGTTATTAAGCTTTGCTGGACACAAAAGCAAAATCAGGAGGTAAAATTGAAAATGCATTTCAAAGACTTGTTTTTATGCACTAAAACCAATTGCAAGTATTTTATTTGTCAGCATTAAGTATTGAAAATTTAAGGGTTAGAAGTATTGAAAATTTAGTTAAAAGGGTTATACAATTTCAGTTTTATATAACTTGGAAATTTCAAACAAACTTCATCAGATACAGAAATATTTGCTCTTTTTTCTGGTATAAATATTTTGAATGTGTGAGTAAGTTTCCACTACCAAAATTGCAAAAAAAGCGCGAATTTGTGTAGTTTTTAATTAATATCTCCTGTAGTTAAAGTTTCACAAACATGAGACTGAGTTACTAACACCCTCGATCAAGTCTCCTTTCGAAAAAAACAAAAAATGTTCAAAACCGGTTCATACGTTTAGGAGTTACGGTGCCACAAACAGAGATAGTGGTACGCATGCTAAACTTATAACCTCCTTCCTTGTTGCTTCGGGGGTTAAAAATACTTTTAAATTTTTTTTAAATGATTTTATTACATTAATTACCCATGGGCAAATATGTGCAGTACAATATTTCCACTCATAATTCTAGGGCCGGATATGGAAGTGTGGAGGCCCCATGGCAACGAAAGAGTGGAGGCCCTTAATCAGGGTTGGAAAAGATCATCATATTTTCGAAAATATCCGATACTTTGATATATATCCGTATATTTTCATATATATATATATGTATGTGTGTATATATATATATATATATATATATATATATATATATATATATATATATATATATATATCCGATATTTTCGATTTAAAAAATTTATGTGCAAGTATTCTTTGTAGAAATACAAAAAAAAAAAAGTCTGGGAGAAAAAAAAAATTTACTGACCCGTGAAAGTTAGGACATTTTGTAAAAATTTCACTGTGGGGGTCCCTTTGTTGTGGAGGCCCTGGGGCAGTAGCCCCACCTACCCTCCCCTAAATCCGGCCCTGCATAATTCAGATTTTATTAGAAAGGTATTCTTAAAAATAAAGATAGTGTGGTTCTCAAAAGATGAGTTATGACCTAAACAATGTTTACCTGTTTTGGGGCATTTCAATGAAAAAGGGACGTCTTATTGTCCCGAATTTGAGGTGAAACATCTTTGCAAAGTTCCTACGAAAGTAACCCAACTCAACTCAACGCCACTTACTTTTCCCTGTTTAACCCTAAAAGCAGTAAACATAGTCAAAGTCATAGTTCAACTTATCAGAGACGCACTATACCAGTTGCATCTCATTATATTTATTTATTCCTGTCTTTTCAGAATCCTATCAACAGAATTTCTACATCCTACGCAGTTCTTCAATCAAATACTTATCCTTACACGTACTTGGGACTTCCAGTGGACCTTGTGCTGAGACTTAAGGCTAACTTCATCTATTCTAGCTCTGGAGCCCTTGGATTGGAAGGTTTGTTGAAGGATACCGCGTGGAAAGCCAACAGTGCCATTGTAGCAGTGGTCACTACATCCACAACGGTGCGTTACGTTTCGACTTCTATTAAATTTTTGTAATTGTTGAACTGACATTTTAAATACCAAAGAAAATATTTGGATATTTAAATATAATTTTTTGAAAACGCTAATAGAATTCAATGTAGTTATGACAGCACTTATAGCGGTGTGTATAATATAGTACAGTCTGTCCACGCATGATATGAAATTGACAAACGTCCAGTTGACGAATGTTTCTCAATGTGGTGGTTTAAATAAAATTTTTATGCGCGCTCTTCGTCAATCTAATGTGACTCCGTTAAATTTAAAGGCCACATTCATCTTCAAAAGCTGATATCCCTGAAAATTAATAGATGCTTCCATTTCCGCTTTTAAACCGGATGTTTGCCTTTCCATTTCATCGATGGTCAGACTGTACTTCAGTAAATATTTAACATTTGATAAATTTACTGCATATGAATATCCAGAAAGAGGAAAAGAAAAAGCAAATTCCTATAAATTCAAAAATTATAACTACAAATCAGGCTCTAAGGCCTTAACTGAATTAGCAGACTGTTTACTTGAAGAAACCCAATATAAGCCAAACTTTAATTATGAATAAAAAACTCGAAAGAAATTTTCTTGCTTATAGGCGAATGGAGTTATGCTCAGAGCAGGAATTAGTTTAACTTTTTTCAATGAAATTATGCATGATAAGTAGCAAAACCAATACCCACGGCAGAAACTGAAAAATAGGTTTCTCGTAAGTAACTTTAAAACAAGTTTAAAACGAGGTTTCTTATTTAATAAGACCTAAGCAAAGAAATCAGTTTTACCGTATGGTTGCTGTAAAATATTCTTGTTTACGTTTTATGGTAGAAATTCTACACTTTCATAACTTTTGATGACTAAATTTGCCTTCTGGGTGTAACACATGATTATAAATGATTCACGAACCATGGTAAAAATTGGTGAAGGAGGCCTCCAAGAGTAATGCTACGTTTGCTATCGAACTAACCTAAACTTCAGGATTTCCCGTAGTTGCCACTAAATGTGGCTTAAACGGTTGGATGGTACCTTGAAGACAGCTCTGGTTTTTGATCCAGACAAGAAGTCGAGTACCCCTGATCCAGCAACCCCAGAGTTATTGATCTGCAATGGAAGCATGGAGAACTTTGTGTCCGTGGCATTTTTACCTTGCCCCACTCAACATTTACGGACGATCTTTGATCGGCTGGCATCGAAACCGGGAACCTCCTGTTCAGCCCCTAGCTATAATCCAACAAATATATAACCGAGAAAGAAGACAATGGATCTAGGGAAAACTGTTGTTTTTACAAGTTCAACAACAGCAACACCAACAATAAACTTCGTTCGTAGTGGCTAAAGAATAAAATAATGGAGATTCGATCAAAAATAATTTGATTCTTTACCCAAATCTTGATTACTGTAGAGAAATTCAGAGTTGAATTCTTCATGATTGATCTAATGTTTTGTATCATGTCTCTTATATGGGACTGCAAAAAATTATACTTTGTGTTCTACAACATTTTGCTCTACATTTTATTGCTTTCATGTTACCTATAAATGTAGAAAATACCATTCCACCATAGTCTCCGAGAAACAGGAAATTATCAAAAATTAGCACCATGCTTTTCGTGCTCCAAATCTCCCTTCATTGAACTTTCAGAAAGTCAAGGAATTTGCATCACTCTGGTAAGTTGAGGCATAATCTTAACCATGTTTATCCCCTTGGCAGGTAATAATAAGGGTAATTGAATGAGTTGGAATACTTTCGTCGCAGTTTTGCAAAAGTTTTCAACTCTAATCTGAGTCCATATCATATCCTTTTTTCACTGAACGAACTCTACAAAAGAGGTTATATCTCAACTTACCAGATTCTGACTTTTTTTTAAAAGAACACTCCTAAACTATCCAGATTGCATCTGTGGAGAAATTGGAGACTACAAGCATTTTCTTTTCTATTGTAGGTTTACTCAAGCCTTCCATCTTAAATTCCCCCTTCTATTACCGACTCAAACTTTATAACCTACTGTTTTATTGATAGAAATGCGTTTAAAATGTTCAAACCTTCTCAATTTTATTTACAAGCATACATCTTTGTTTTTCCCCTCATTGAAATAAAGAAAAATAAATATTTAGGATCTGAGAATTTTAAATTTTTTGTGAACAGGTATTGTTATTTTTGTTTTCCTCTTAAACTCTTACTTTAATATAATTAAAAAAAAAAAACCGAGTTTTGTTTTTCACTAATTTACTAAAGCCAACAATTTACTGATTATGACCATATTACCAATTGTGATATTCTACTGATCATGACTTTGTTACTGCACCAGCATACTTTTGATCATTCTTATCTTTAATCAAGATTGTTTTTGAAAAATATGTTGTTTCTAAAATGTTAAATAACTTTTAATCATTTTGTAATTAATTCTCCTTATAACTTATGGTTTTGAAAGTAACATCATTTTCTTTTCAAAATTGTACTTAAAAAAATCATTTATATATTTTCCTTTAAATTGCAATCAACCTTAAGTATGCACACAAAATGTTGATTTTGATGGTGTTACTGTATTTTTTAAAAAATTTCAATCAAGTCAGCTCTTGTTCCGGGGTTCTTAGTTGGAAGGCGTTGGAAAGTCACTCCACATCTCCCACCAAAACCGAGAAGGTCTTGTTACCATTGGGAGGAGTTGTCTTCAGTTGTCAACTTACCAGAGCTACAATATACTTAGATTGTCCATATTATTTTCCTGCAGGTTCAACGAACTCTGAAAGGCGACGCCAAACTACTTCCAAGTTGGCAGGAAAAGATTCCAAAATCCATGACCCATTATGTAAACAGCATGATCTATGGAGGGTGGAGTATCACTCTTTTCCGATTCAAGTGCAAAATACAAGGGGATGTTCCACCTGTTCGGGACACCATCACTTCCATTTTAGGAGTCCGTGGGGATTTCAGCAACAAAACTGTTGGTAGGTAAATTGCTGAGAAAATTTTGTTCACCTTATTTATAAGTTAATAGAAGTATTTATTATTTTATGGTTCTTTGCTGAAGTATCAGAAGCACTCTAACGGTTTCTATTTGTGCCCTAATGTTATGAATATACAAATTTGTATTTCGTTCCCTATGAATACAATTGATATAACGGTGCGCACAAATTAAATTATAAAACATCTTCACGAAGGAAATATAAAATAAAGCAGTTGCTAAATTTATCTCTGTATATTTAAGAAAAGTTCCGTCAAAATTTGATCCGACATTGCGTTTGTGGCTGTCCCATATCCTACCTTTTTTTAAAATCTCTCTTTTATTCTACTATACACATTTAAATCATTTCTTTTCCTTCGAGTAGGAGCGAGATTTTCATATTGTTCTAATTATAATGAGCGATTTAGCTCAACTCTACTTTCTACGGAAAGAAGGGGGGGGGGGGGTATTTTGTTTTAATCGTGAAGCGTATTTGAATCAATTTCTTCTCAGCAGACGATTTAACTCTTCGCTGACCAAATAAGATAGTGAAGCAATCTTCGGGATAGGTGAGCGTTTTCGCTCAGGGGACAGCTCGCCCTTTTATATCAGAAAGAGTTTTTGTCAAAGAAATTGTCTGTAAATCCGTGATGTCCAAAATGCCTGTAGCAACTACAGTTTTGAAATTCGGTTCAAAATCAATTCGGTCCCCAGAGGCTTACTCCTCGGAAAGTTTGTATTTTATTATTATTACTTTTTTAATTTCGAATGTTTTAAGCTAAACTTCAGTATAAGTTGCCTGTTAAGATGGTGAAAGATTTACTGCACCCCTCAATAGGCTACGTCATGCGAAAGGAGATTTTGTTTCTGTAAAAGATTAAGTTTGTTGCAGTTTTCTCATTTAACTAGAGCAGGAGATATAAAGGTTTCTAATTGAGTGAAATTCCTAGGCAAAACTTAGTTCAAGTTTACTGAAGACCATGAGTTTGAAAATGACATTTCAAGCGTAAAAAACGGTCCTTTTGCTGTCTATAGAAGTCCATTTTGCTCCTAATTTGTGAAATTGAGCGTTCTTCAAAACATATTTTTTGTTTTAATTTTTGTTATAGGTATTTTAATCAAGCTCTTTTTTCTATGATCTGAAGCCGAATTTTCGTATTATTCAAATTATAATGAGCACTTTAGTTCAGTTATATTCTCTACGGTAGTGAAAGCAGGATTTTCAATTTGTTCTAATCGTAATGTGAATTTTAATGAATTCGTCCGGGCAGATTATTTATCTCTCTGGAACCAAATAAGGTTACAAAGCATTCTTCAGTGGCTGGTGAGCGGTAACGAACAGAAAAGGAGTCCCCTAATTTAAATAAATAAATAAATAAATAATGATATATGCAAAATAATTGTTTGAAACCAAAATAAACAATTAATTCAGCAGTATTTTAGTAAGCATATTCATCTTGCCACTAGGAGCACTTTTAAAAATTCTTTATATTGCTACAAATGATAGGGGTGAGATTTATAATTACAAAATTTAAAATATTTCTTTGAAAAAGCAATATGAAGATAATCAAATTGAAAATAAATGGTGAGCTCATCCGATAGGTGAGTTGATACATTTACTATGTAGTTACTGCTTTAAAAATCAGAAGTAATCAATATAAACCAAAATGGTTTACTCGATTTTTACAAGCATTGCGGCAAATATGAACAATAGGGGTATAGCATTGTCTTTCTTTGCTGACGAAAATATTGACAGCAACCATCCTAGTTCTATTTGTTGTAGCATTTTCGAATAAACCCTAACACTTAAATTAGTAATTTTTAAAACCATTCAAAACTTTAAAAGGCGGGAGAAGTGTTTGTTCTTAGTCATTGGTGAACTTATTTAAAAAAAATTGACAAAAACCGAAATACATAAATAAAGTCTTATTATTTATCAAAGGGCAACATAAAAAGGGTTCTCAGTATAGAAACCTCCACTACCAGATCTTTTAAGTTTCTGTAAAAGAGATTTTCAAACTAGAGTGATTCTTTTTAGTCAAGGATATAATTGAAAGTTCATGAAAGACGACAGATTTAAAGAACTGTTTGCCGTTTCAGGTTTGTTCCATACGGCCCTGGAAGCAATTCATAACAACCCCGAAGTTCGAGGCAAAGTGACAATCCAGGCCCGAACATATTCAAATCATCCTTCAAAATCAGTCATCGATATGCCAAACGATTTGCAAAATTTCATCGCGAAGTTTCCAGAAGAAGTTGGCCAACAAGGAAAACCCCTCTACATGGAGGTACTGCCGCTCAAGGAACTGGACAGCAAGTACACTGATGTCAAAGAAAGTCAGTAAGTTTTCTGCCAGTGCGCAGTTAAGGGGAGTCAGTACCCTTAATACTTTCAAAAATTCGATTTTTTGATTTTTATATATTCTGAAACTAGATTTCAATACCTTTTTGAAGGTACAAACTTCTTGATCGTGCTCATATTAGAGGCAAGATAAAATAAGCTTTAAAAAAAATGTAAACCTATTTTAATGAGGTATGATTTTCCCCTTTAAATTGCAATATCTCGAAATGGTATTTTTGGAACTAAATGTTCCTTTTTCTAAGAAACTAAATTGTGTTAGGCTTTGAAACTTTTACCACCTATTCCATACATCTAATTGCATATACTGATGTAAATGTTTTTTCATATTCGAAAAATATTTTTTTATAGAGCTGATTTTGTGTTGCAAAATGGCATTTTTTAAAATAATTCAGTGACTTACACATTAGAATTAAAAAAAAAAAAAAAAAAAACTAAATTTTCTTTGTATTAAATTTTACTTCAGTGTAAAGAAAAGAGTACTTAAGGTACAGAAAAAAATTCATTATTGTATCTTTAATAGATTTTCAGAAAAATGAACATGAACCTGTGCAAATTAACATTGAAGGTATAGGGGGTACTGACTCCCCTTAAGTTACAAGGGAAAGACGTGAAGTGTTGTTGTTGTTGTTACTAATATCAGATTGTCTGGGAAAGCTAGGAAATTTCAATGAATTTAAAAAATATGAAGGAAGGCCAGGAACAGCAGTGGATCCCAGAAGACGTCGTCTTTAGTTGCGCCCAAACAATCTAGTACGTGAAATGAATGGATACTTTTGTGCAACAAAGTAACGGTATACTTTGTTGATAACGTTATTAAATATCGAAGATGACCAGAAGCAATATATATATTTTTTTCTTTTTGCCGAGTAACGGATATATCTCATAGTATTCATCCATTACGGAATTGAAAAAATTATTGAAATATTATTTCCGAAATTCTCTAACATTTAATTACTTTTTATAGAAGTAGTGTCAAGGTTCTTCATGAAGTTCACGCAATGGAACAATGAAGTAATATAATTGGGAGTTTTGTTGAGTGTTGAGCCCAAACAATGTAGTATGTAAAATGAGTGGACACTTTTTTGTGCAACAAAGTAAAGACATATGTTGTTGATTATGTTATTAAACATCGAAGACGACCGGAAGCAATATTTAAATACTTTTTTTTTTTTTGCCGAGTAACACGGATATATCTCATAGTATTCATCAAATACGGAACCGAAAAAAATATTGAAATATTATTTTCGGAATTTTAAAACATTTACTTATTTTTTATAGAAGTCGAGTCATGAAGTTCACGCAATGGAACAAGGAAGTAATATAATTGGGAGTTTTGTTGAGTGTTGAGCCCAAACAATGTAGTATGTAAAATGAATGGGTACTTTTGTGCAACAAAATAACGATATACGTTGTTGATAACGTTATTAAATATCGAAGATGACCAGAAGCAATATTTAAATACATTTTTTTTGCCGAGTAACGGATACTCATAGTATTGATCCAATACGGAACCGAAAAAAAAATATTGAAATATTATTTCTGGAATTCTCCAACATTTAATTACTTTTTATAGAAGTAGAGTCAAGGTTCTTCATGAAGTTCACGCAATTGAACAAGGAAGTAATATAATTGGGAGTTATGTTGAGTGTTGTGCTCAACAAGTGAGACTGTTATTAAAATCGAATGGCCCTTATGCAAAGAAGTGTGCATGACTTTATTAAAAAAAATGTTTATGTATCATAATGGCACTAACATATAAAAAATTTCTAAACAAGAAAAAAGAAAAAGAGAGAGAGAGAGAGGGGGGGGGGGGGTGCACCGTTCTTCGAAGTTTAAGAAAAAGAGGCTCTCGAGTTTCAGTTTTGTTTTTTCATCTCCAGGAAATTTGAAACCAGGTTCAGTTTTTTAAAAGTAAGGATCTTAACAGTGTATAGGACATAATTTTGCAAAAATTGTGTATAAGTCCGGTTGCTAGTGGCAGTTTTTTCACATGCTCTAAATAACACATTGCTCTAAATAACACATATTTTCTCAAGTACTATCATCAAAATCTCTTCCCATTTCATTATTTTACTAGCTGCTTCGTCCGGCTTTGTACGGTCTACCTCGAAAATAAAAGTTACATCAAGTGACTCTTGTTCATCAGTCACGCTAGAAAAAAAAAACACACATTAGTAACATTTTGCGATAGATTCAGCAAAAATAACCAAAAAGGAAACATTTTAAAAAATCCGATTACAGGAAAAGCCTCAAAGTAAAACCCAGAATTTTATTTGTTCATATTCAAGAAGAAAATGACAACAGATCTTTCTTCTCAATGATTTTCTTCACGCTACAAATTTCAATAAAAGCATTGTTGCCGAAAGTTGAGATGAAGTATTAAAAAATAATTTGAATGGAGAAAAGCCTTCGAAAAATAGAGACTTTATATCGAAATCCAAGTGTCATAACTAATAGTTTTTAATTGATATTTCCGCTAATTATTATCGGAGGATTATGTTAAATCGCCAAACATAAAGACGAGAAAATGACGAATCCATCGATACCTGGTTCGATGGTCAGCTCACTGTCGTTTGGGAGCAGTAACTCGAACATAGATACATAGATACATAGGTACATACATAGATAAGCTCAGTTTTTAATTATATAAGATTGGTATAGAAAGGTACTTTTCATTGAATTAAGTATTTTTTTGAAATGAACAAGATTTTGAAGTAAGTTTCACTTTAAAGTAAATTAGATGCAAAGCTAGAGGAGGTGGATGAACTGTACGACGATGTGAGAAGCACCAAGTTTCTGATGACTGTTTGGCTTTCGGAAACTTTGACTGTCCTCACCGAAGAACAAGAAGCAAAAGTAAGTGTCAATCGGAGATAACAGTACAGTGAAACCTGTGTAAGTTTACTACTTGCGGTGCACAACTTTAGGGGTCAACTTAAACAGGTGGTCAACTTATAGAGGTTGTTTTATATGATATAAATTAATTCTGTGCTTGAAAATAGCGGTCAACTTAGACAGGTAGTCAACTTACAAGGGTGGTCAACTTTACAGGTTTTACTGTATGAAGCTTTGATTATGTCAAGTATGTATGTTGTTCTAACTTTACTTTTTGGAAACGTTACGATGATAGATATACAGTTTATTATAATGTTATTAGTTACTTCTTTTGTATATTTAAAGTGAGGGAGATGGGCAAAAAGGCAAAAATTGAGGGGGCAAAAATTACAAAATTAGATCTGAATTGTGAAAAGAACGCGTTTACTTTGATAATACACAGCAAACAATTTGAGTAAATCAATATCTGTAAAATGAAAATCGAATAGCATCAAAACAAGCGAAAATCCTACCTAAACAATAAAAAAAAATAATAGAGTGAAATTGCTTAATAATAACACCGTTACTTCAGCAGCCTCTCAGTCAGAAAGACGCATCTGTAATAAATATGATTGGATAACATGAAAAAAGTTTGAAGATGTGTGAAGTTTCCATAGCATAAAAAAGGAAAGCAAACAACAATGGAAATCGATTTTTACGATGTTAGAGAAATAAAAGAGATTTAAAAAAATCCAATGATTCTGTGAGAAAAAGAGCGGATTTGGAAGCACGCACAAACAAATCAGAGATCGGAAATATAAAAAATCACTTGCAGATACGAATAAAATTTTTAAATTAATTAAAACGGTTTGATCTAAAAAAAAGGAAGAAAAACTGTGTTAAACAAGAATGGAGCACATAAGTGACTCGAGCAAGATTAACGTGAAACGTGTTCATATATTTGTCATTTAATATACTCGCAACATAAAATTTTCGTTATAACGCAAAGACACCCCTTGAGGAACACCACTCATATATGTATAAAATCCATGTTAATAAGTATACGCACAGGATGCAAAGAGAATTCCAGAGTAAATATGGCTTAAAAACTTAGATGGATATGTTGCAAGCAGTACTCGTACAATCTTTCCATCAGCTGCGTTTTTAAATAAGGAAGAAGTTTTTAAATTGAAGATATTTTCTATTGCAGTTGACCGCACTATTTGAATGCATGCATTAAAGCTTTTCATGTTGTTGCCGAATCAGCAAGTGTATGTAGGATGTGTTTTACACTGTATGTGTTATGTAGGACGAGGTTTTTAAATTGAAGATATTTTCTATTGCAGTTGACCGCACTGTTTGCTCATTTGAATGCATGCATTAAAGCTTTTCATGTTGTCGCCGAATCAGCAAGTGTTTACAGTGAAATGAGTGAAAAAGCCATCGAATCAGCTCTGCAGCTCTACATTAAAGGCCTGGAGGTCGGAGCACTGTCCTACGAGCAAGTTTTCCGTCGATATAAGGAAGAACTTGGTAGGTATAGACGAAATAAAAAAATATTAAATAAAAACAAAAAAACCGACTGCGTAAAAACCAAAAACATTAAAAAGAAAAATGCATAAGCCCAGTAGTTTAGAATGTTATTAAGTACTACTGAATAACTACACCGTTCAAATAGTTTTATAACCGTACACAGATAAGACAAATCATAAATTCAAAAGCAGAATAGAAGGATCAACAGTCGGGGCCCATTCAAATTTTACGGGGTTCTTCTTTGAATCAGAAAGGAATGGGCCTCGACAGTTGATCCTTCTATTCTGCTTTTGAATTTATCATTTGTCTCATCTGAGTACCGTTCTGAAACTATTTCAACAGTGTAGTTAGTTCAGTAGCACTTAATAACATTCTAAACTACTGGGCTTATGCATTTTTCTTTTCAGTTTTTTTGGTTTTTACGCAGTCGGGTTTTTTGTTTTTATTTAATAATTTTTTATTTGACACTTTTTAGTTAATTTTCATTCACTTAGTTATTATGATTATAAGACGGCACACTTCGCAACCTTATCATTTCATTGAGAGAGTTAGTTTGTATCGTGAGGTCTATTAAGTAACTTGCGGTGGTCTGATCTACTGATAATTAATCCCTCTGGCGATCTAACTCGGCTTAAAGCTGCATGTGCTTGCCCTTCGACAAAAATGCGCGAACTGTAGTCAACTACAGCACAGCTATATAAACAGCCTGTATAACTCATGATGACGCGAAATCGGAAACCTCCGTTAGTCAAATCTTTCTCGCAAAACTAAAAAAGCCTCTCAAGAAAGTACACGTCGCGAAACTAAGTCCCTTGAATCAAGGCAAAAAAAAAAAAAAAAAGCAACATATGTTAGAGATGAAAATCGAATTAGTAGACTTTCTCTCTTTTGGTGCTTATTGCACGGGTTTATTTTGATGAGGACTACAATCTGAGTGTCTTGCCTTCATTACGCATGATATATTTTTCATTACAGTACAGAATACATATAAAGAACGCATGAAAGAATTTAAATCAGAAAGAGGGGAAAGTACATCGGGAGCGATGGTGTCTTGACCCACCGCCTCTAGTGGGAGAAGCAATCGCTTAGACCACTCAGCCACTGAGACCCCAATTAGTAGACTTAATAAACAAAAAATTCAGGCAGTGAAAACTACCTGCATTTGTCGCACGCAGGTAGCGTGCGACACACAGCGTGCGCCGATCCCAAACTGACAAAATGGCAACTGGTTTTTCAAATGGTACTTTTGATTACTGTCATGTGTTTAGTGACACTCCCAAAGTTCAGACAAATCGATTGGCATAAGAATTACCAAAATTGGCCAAGGCGTTGAGCCTGTAGAACGCCACATAGAAACGGCCATACATATATAGACTGATAAACACATTACCCTCCTTTGCGTCGCGCATGCGCAGTCGGGTAAAAAAGAAGGCAATTGTTTTTCAGACAGAAATATCAGCTACGGGTGTCGCGGTGAAATGGCTAATAAACTAGAAGCGGAAACAGAACACTTCAATTTGTAATAGGTACGATCAGCAGGAACGCGTAAGCAGTACAGTTTTTATTGCTAAAGCGTTCTTCCGGATCCTACCTTCTACAAAATGAAGTGATCTGTTTCCGCTTCCTTTCATAATCTACGTGGCACGACTATATTTACATAGCAGTTTAAATATTGAAAAAAATTCCTGTTTTAGTAAAATATGTACATACCTAGAACTAGGGTTGAGGTCTTTCGGAGTATGACTAACTAATTTTGAGAGCTAAGCATTGCAGCACAAGCACATACACATTCGCATATAAAATTCATCATTAAAGTAAGATAAATTTTAAACATAGTTAATAAATTTTCTAGCGAATGATTCTTACAGCTCAATTAATTCGTGATTAGAAAATTTCGTTTTGGTGCATAAAAATGCACAATGTATATTAAAATAGTTCACAATTATTTGATGATTTCATTTCATAAAAAATTTGATATAGTTTACAGATACAAAACATTAGCAGAAGAGAAGTAAGGCATATTTTTAATATAACCGTTATAGACACAACGAACTTTCTTCTGAAAATTTGTTACAAGGAAACATACAATGTTATGGACAGAAAGACACCCTTTTTTATCGGTAATTTCATTCCATAGGGGACTTTATTTAATTTAAACTGAAGCCAATCAGCTTCACATACATAGAGGACCGCGTACAAAGTACATTTGCCTCTGGACATTAACAACACACCCAGGGCATTGCTAGGAATCGAACCCACGATGTAGTGACGCTTCTACCAATGTTCCACGGATGCACCTATTGAGGACTTGCTATAAACTTTTAAGCAGTTTTCGTTAAGCCCTTGTAGTTCTATTTTTCAGACGATGAAAAGATGGCACTATCATTTAGAGCAAAAGAAATTTAGGCTAGACAGTCCATGGAATCGAACTTTGCTTAAAATATGAGTCGCACTTTGTAACCAAAGGTAAACAGACGCTTCCAAAAATTGACAATTTTTCGAATTTCTGGAGAAATACCTTTACACTTACTTCGTAACTTTTGTAATTTAAAGGGTACTAGGGGGCTATCGCCCCCTGCTCGCTATCGCTCGCCAACCCCCGGAACTGCTTACGCAGTTCCCTGTGGATCGCTTCGCGATCCATGCTCGCTTCGCTCGCTCGCTGTATGCCAATACATTAGCCTAGCTAAAATTTTCCGTAAAAATTAAAGTTGGTAATTGCATTTAGGTCACCATCCATTTAAACAATATGAAAATTACGTTCATAATGTTAATTTGTCTGCTTTAGCCAGATTTTCGACAGTTTAACTTTGCTGTATGTAAGATGACTGCCTTGGCAATGTGCACAACTTTATCATTATAGATACAAAAGTGTCTGTCATTGCTTTGGAGAGATTGCACTTCTACCTGTTGGTCCGCGGAAGGTATTTTATTTCCCTTCTACCACCCATTGGAAAACCAATGAAGGCATTCCCCTATCCGCCACCTGGGGACGCGCCCTCTAGGGGTTACAGGCTCCCCCGAGGGATGTATTTACATTATTTACACTCTTATATATTTACATATTTACACTCTTATATATTCTAATCTGAGAAAACTTCCTCATATACACAATTAAAAATGTCCCGTTTGGGAGCCACAACTGACACTGCTTCAAAAGATCTTGTTCTTGATAATGCCACATAGAGCTGGCCATGACTAAAAACAGGCTCAGAGAGCACCAAACATATTTTCTCAAACGTTTGTCCTTCTTGTTGTTATTCTGAATCCTTGCCACGTCACGAACAAAAAATGGTTTAACTAAAAACGCGAAAACTCGCCAAGGCTACTTTGCTTGCACAATACTAAAACTACTATAACCCTAAACAAATTTGGCGAAACCTTTCAGCTGAGAATAAAAGGAATAAAGTAAATTCTTTCTCGGTTATTCATTTTGAACTGAACTGTCGTACTGAAGCAGAGAATAGACGACGCTCAAAGCGCCTACGCGTTCAAAACAACATTGCCGATGAACATGATTGTGGAGCAATGTGTGAAGAATGCGAATTTTGTGGTGCTCTTTATTGGCAGAAAGAGCGTAATACTGCAAATAAATATACTAAATGTTGCCATGACGGAAAGGTGCGGTTACCAGCATTGTGTGACGCACCTGATCTGTTGAAGGAACTGCTGACTGAAAATTCCCCAGCCGCTAAAAATTATCGGCAGCGAATCAGAGAATACAACTCTGGAAATGGCTCGTCTTAAATTGGATTCAAGAACGGTTTCCTGCCTTCTTTGAGCTTTTCTTTGCTGATTAAGGTTGAAATGGGCCACAGCCCGACTCAAACTCATCTCAAAAAAAAAAAAAGTTCGTTGAGTATTCTGTGATTCAAGATTTCAAAACAACGTAGAAGTTTGTTTACATGATTTATCGGCGAAGTGTTGCCAACAGAGGTTTAGAAATTCACCCCTTCATTTGCCGGCACGTAAGAGAATTATATATATAGATGGTTCGGCTCAAATTCTCCAAAACAAATTCCATCCATTCCCAAAGAACTCTAGCGGCACGGAAAGATGAGAGGTGAAATCCGGTAACGCCGCTGAATACTACCTGTTCCCCCAGCCACGCAGTTCAGTCTTGCTCAGAAGTGGTCTAAGGTGGAGGTTCTTTTTATTGATCTCTCCAAGAGCAAGATTCGTTCGTTATTCGTTTTCTGCATGTCTAAGGGAACTAATACACCGGTTGATATTCATCGTCAGTTGGCAGTGGTGTATGGTGACAAGTGTATGCCCATTCAACACATCCGGTCCACGATGAAGAGCGGAGTGGAAGACCGTTTGACTTTGGGTGCACTGTCATGCCCCACCGACCTTACAGTCCGGATCTCGAGTCTAGTATTGGGTTGTTCGGAAAGTCATTTCGTTTTTTTTGGGGAACATGAAAGACAGTTTTCGTATAATGAATAAATATTTTATTAAATTATATATTGGCCATTCTGATCCAACACCTTTTGCCATCTTTCTGGCAGTAACATAATTCCCCTCTCATAAAAGTTTTGGTCCTTGCTGGCAAAAAACTGGTTCAGGTGGTTTTTGACATCTTCATTTGAGGTAAAGGTTTTGCCATCCAAAAAATTTTGCAGGGACCGGAACAAATAGTAGTCGGAAGGCGCCAGATCTGGAGAATATGGTGGATGTTGCAGTACGTCCCATTCAAGCTGTAAAAGTTTTTGGCGAGTGACCAAACTTGTGTGAGGTCTCGCATTATCCTGGTGGAACACTACACCCTTCCTGTTGATTAATTCGGGCCTCTTCTCTTTAAGTGAATCATTCAATTTGTCCAGCTGATGACAATAGACTTCTGAATTAATCGTTGTATTGTCCGGCAAAAGCTCAAAAAAAAAAAAAAAAAAACGATTCCTTTGACATCCCACCGAACGGAGAGCATCACCTTTTTTTGGTGAATGTTGGCTTTTGACACGTTTTGAGCCGGTTCATCTTTTCTGCTCCATGACCTCTTGCGTTTAACATTGTTGTATACAACCCATTTTTCGTCCCCAGTAATAATCCGCTTCAAAAATGGATCATTTTCTTGACGTTTGAGGAGCGAATCACACGCGACGACACAAATTTCGCTCCGTAAGGACATGGGGCACCCACACATCGAGCTTTGAGGTTAAGCCCATGCCTTTCAAATGGCCATAAACAGTCGAATTCGACAAATTTAATCTCTCGTGTGGTTATTCGCCGATTTGCATCAACTGATGCCTTTATCGTATCTTTGTCGGCTTCGACCGGCCTTCCAGACCGTGGTGCATCTTCGACATCGAAATTGCCGGATCGAAATTTTGCAAACCAGTTCTGGCACTGGCGTACTGTTAACACGCCTTCTCCATACACATCCGTCAATTTTTTTCTCGCTTGGACAGCATTTTTACCTTTTCTGAAGTAAAAAAGTAAAATATGACGAAAATGCTGCTTATTGCTCTCCATATTTAAAAGGGCACCAACCAAAAACTACTGCGTAGAATTAATAGAACTTTTTCACACACAAGCCTTGCAATATCAGCTCTCAAGACATATAATGGTTATGCGGCTTAAGTGTGAAGTTGGTTTCGAAAAAACGTAATTAAGTCCTCTGACGGGAAAAAACGAAATTACTTTCCGAACAACCCAATAATTATCGCTTGTTCCCCTAGTTAAAAGGAAGACTTTGGAGTTTAACGTTTTCAAAGCGACGAGGAAGTCAAATAAGAGATGACCTCTCAAACACTTCCTCAGCGGGTTGGCGGTGAAGTCCTACGCATTGGAGTACAGAAAATGGGACACAGTCTACAAAAATGGTTAGAAAAAGATGGCGATTATGAATAAAAATAGCACCTAGTTTATTTTTTCTAACAATATTAATTTCAGTGAAAATAGGCAATGTGGTCAGGTTGTATAAAATAAGGCAAACGTATTTCAGGATCTACCCTCATACTTCACTGTTAAAAATTCAGGAAGATTTTCTGGTAATTGTTACTGTAAAATGGCGGATTTAACGCATCGCTCATTTTTACGGTAATTTATACCGGAGAAAAAGCGATCCCAGCTCCAATTGGTTGCTGCGGTCTACCGAGGAAACCGTAAAATTTTACAGTACATTCAGAGTCACAACTGACTACAACTGTATTTATGTCGAGGACTGCATATTAAGTGCCTTGCCTCCTTTATTTTATATACCGATAGTCGAACAGTTAATGAGAATTTAGAACTAGTCTAGGAGCTAATAGCTACCTGGTGCTAGCACCCCCAGAGGTATCGTTTCACTTGGAGGACATTGAGACCACGAGCATATTTAACGTCGCCCAGTCCCCTTTAATGACGACGGTGGGTCTTCGACCATCGAGGTTCGAACCCAGGACCCGAATCCCCCCGAATCCGACACTCTACCGATCGGGCTACCACGGCCCTAAAATTTTACAGTAACATTTGATTTTTACGGTAACAGTTACTGGCAACATGGATGCCAGTAACAATTACCGTAAATTTTCCGGAACATTTTTAACAGTGTTCGCAAGTAAACTAATTGGTGAAATTTAATGCTTATATCCAGTTCTTTACTATCCAGAATGATCAAAAAAAAAAAAAAAAATTTCGTAATTTGGTTGTTGCTGTGCCCAAAATGCAAACGTGATTGATTTTTTACTGGAAGGTGTGAGTTGGTTCTTTTATGGCAAAAAATACAAAACACAATTCTGTAGGTATTTCTCTATAAATTCAAAATAATGCAAATTTCTGAAAGAATATATAATGTCGCCTCAGAGCAACAGTAGGATATCTCACCATTATTCCTGGGATTACATGTTTTACTGTTGCTCCGAGGCGACGATATAGTTGGGGCAAACCTATTCTGGCAGCACTGTGAAGGTCACGAAGATCCTAACCACATTAGTAGGGCGCTGCCTAGTTAGGTCTGCCCCAATTACGGGTTATGTCTCTGCAACAACCATCGTCAACGTAAAAGAACAGTTTCAGTTGAACATATTTTATTCCAATCATTTTTTTTTTTGAGCAATCACGATTGCTTATTGTTCTCATTTGACCGTGTTTGGTGTCCGTGCCTTTTTCAACTTGGACCAGAAGCCTTTGCAGCACCACCTCCCACCGTCCTCTGCTGGCGGCGCGGTGCAGCTGCTCCGGTTTTGAGCTATCCTCTTCTCCTGGTCGGAGGCGTCCATGTCCTACACACACGCACGTTCACACACATACACACACACGACTTCACACACATACGACTTCACACACATACACTCACACACTCCTACGTGCGTACACACAGGTCTACGCACACACACAACTATGCACAAGTAACCGCTCAGGAGGAGAGGCAGACTTGGGGGGGGGGGGGGGGGTGACAGGAGCCGTTTCTAGAAACAATAACTCCAATGAGTAGGGTCCTGTCTCAGTTCGTGATTGCGAAAAACATAATTTGAATTAAAAATTTCAGAATTCAAATTAATTTTCTTTTTTTTTTTTTTTTGAAGACAAATAAAGAGACAACGCAACTTGAATTGTATCTTTTCAGATGTCCAGTGCGAAGAAACTTTCCTGCCTAAAGTTAATGGTCTCTTGAAAGTGCTGGACAACGAAAGTTTGACGCTGGGGAAAGTCGAGGACGGACTGGAAGAGTGCCAAGCCAAATGTATCGCTGAACCGAAATGCAGAGCCATCGGTTACGCCGATTACATGGCTACTTTGGAATTAGTGGATGGGAATGTTGGAAAATACGTCATTGTCAAGAAGGAAAAACTGTAGGTTGACATTGTTTTGAATTGATTATTGTTGGTTGATTGTGTGACAAGAAAGTCAGAATGGGGTCGTTTCCAAAATTTAAAAGTATTTTTTCTGAAAGAGCATGTTTAAAAACATAGGATCTGACCATTTTCTAAATAATTTTTTTAAGTTTAATATTTTTAAAAAATTACTTAAATCGTTTGCGCTTTCATTGTTTACACTTCTGTCGTGTGACATCACAAATGATGAAATCCCATTCAATGATGCCATTCACAGAACAAAATATTTAATGCGCATCTTTACTCACGTGTATTGGCAACGATAGGGTTGATAGCAAGCGTAGAGCACAATTTTAATTCGCTTCTTGATTATCATGACGTGGAAACGTAGTAGAAATATGCGCCAAATTGCACCATTTTTTGACGTCATAAAGACCACGCCTTGTTTGAAAAATTTGACATTATAAAAAATTAATTAAAAAAAAACTGTTGGGAAAATGAGTTTTTTTTTGGGTCTACGTAATTTTTTTTGCTCATTCTATCCATTTCAATGACTAAAAGTAGTTCTTTTGACTGAAGGGAAACCACTCCATTGGCTATATTGAACTACACTCTTTTTGGACAGACAGAAAGTTCTACTATTTTATGTACATAGTAGTGATACCCACACGGCTTTGCCCGTAATCGAAAAATCAAAAGGTCTTTTGGTTCGCCTGTATATTTACAAATAATGTATGGTGAATTTTCTCGCCAGTTGGCTTGTACCCATCTTACGGTTCCACGTTATGATAATTTCGTATCTCGCCAATTGGCTTGTGCCCATGTTATGGTTCCACGTTATGATAATTTCGTAATTTACTCGTCCATATTATGATTTTTTTTCTTAAAATTGGAATAGAAAAAGAATCACATCAAATTTTCGAAAAATTGCTTCGAGGTGCACACCCCCATGCTACATACTAACTTTGTGCCAAATTTCATGAAAATCGGCCGAACGGTTTAGGCGTTATGCGCGTCACACACATCCTACAGACATCCCGAGATCCTCCGGACAGAGAGACTTTCAGCTTTATTATTAGTAAAGAAGATAAAGATAAAGATTCTTTCCCATTTTATTAAATTTCTGTGAAAAAATGGGCTTAAAATTGGAATAGAAAAAGAACAAAATCGAATTTTCGAAAAATCGCTTCGAGGTGCACACCTTCATGCTACAAACTAACTTCGTGCCAAATTTCATGAAAATCGGCCGAACAGTCTAGGCGCTATGCGCGTCACAGACATCCTACAGACATTCAGACATCCTCCGGACAGAGAGACTTTCAGCTTTATCATTAGTAAAGAAGAAAAGAAAAGAAGAAAGATAAAGAAGTAAAGAAAAGAAAGGTAATTTTCAGAACAAATTCTTTCCCATTTTATTAAATTTCTGTGAAAAATGGGCTTAAAATTGGAATAGGAAAAGAACCACATCGAATTTTCGAAAAATCGCTTCGAGATGCACACCCCCCATGCTACATCCTAACTTTGTGCCAAATTTCATGAAAATCGGCCGACCGGTCTAATCGCTATGCGCGTCACAGACATCCAGACATCCTCCGGACAGAGACTTTCAGCTTTATTATTAGTAACTAGTGGCACCCGCACGGCTTCGCCCGTAATAGAAAAAATTAAAGGTCTTTTGGTTCGCTTGTATATTTACAAATAATGTATTGTGAATTGTCTCGCCAATTGGCTTGTACCGACGTTACGGTTCCACGTTATGATAATTTCGTATCTCGCCAACTGGCTTGTGCCCATGTTACGGTTCCACGTTATGATGATTTCGTAATTTATGATAGTTTTTTTCTTAAAATTGGAATAAAAAAAGAACCACATCGAATTTTCGAAAAATCGCTTCGAGGTGCACACCCCCATGCTACATACTAACTTTGTGCCAAATTTCATGAAAATCGGCCGAACGGTTTAGGCGCTATGCGCGTCACAGACATCCTACAGATATCCTACAGACATCCTTCAGACATCCTACAGACATCCAGACATCTAGACATCCTCCGGACAGAGAGACATTCAGCTTTATTATTAGTAAAGAAGATAAAGATAAAGAAGATAAAGATTTACATAACTGTTTCTAAGTGTTAGGAACGAAACATTTATACCGTTACTAAAATATGCTGTCGTCAATGCATAACGTATGCGAGTGGTGTTGAAGAAGTTGGGCTCGGTTAAATTTACAGTTGTATTAGTTGAATTATGGCTACTAATGATGCTATCTATAGTTTAAGTGTTTAGTTACGTGAAACTAAACATTTTTAGCAATTTCAAAACTGAATCATTAATGTAATTAAATTCTACTTATCAAAACCTTTAATTGATTTTCTTGCTGCAAACAAATAAATCCATCAATTAATAAAGTTTGAGTTATCTAAATGTTCCTACAGATTTCTCAATATATCCGTAAAAATATATTTTCTAGAAATAAATATCGTAAAATATAAAACTAATATGTACTGAATCAAAATTAATATAATACTATCAAGTAATGTGGAGATTATGGTGAAAACTCTGAGTAATTGTAGTTGCCTCTTTTTAAGAAAGTCAGTCAATAATGGTGATTAAAAAATATGTAATCATGAAGTGTGTAATATGAGAAAATAACAAAATTGAATAAATAAGTAAATAATAAAACTAATTGTGATAAAAATGTTTCCCATTACTAGAACTTTTAATAGTTAAAATTTATGAGTTCAGCTGGGACTGTTACTTAAAACACGTGTCTGAGCAAATCAAAATATATTGGAACATTTGAGGAAGCAAATAGAGTAGTTGTTGGATAGGACCTTTGTGTGGCTTGAAAAATTGGACCCAAAAAAAAAAAAAAAAAAATTGAATTTTGACATCTTGAATTCAAATGTTTTTCTCAATCACGAGTGTGTGTATGTATGTAGGCGTGTGTGTTTATTTATGTGTGGGGGGAGGGTATGTGTGTTTTGTGTGTAGGGGGTATGTGTATGTGTGTGTAGGCATGTGTGTTTATGTCTGTGTGCAGGTATGAGTGTGTGTGTAGTTGTGTGTATGAGTGTTTGTGTGTGGGGGTAATGTGTATGTGTGTGTAGGCATATGTGTTTGTGTCTGTGTGCAGGCATGAGTGCGTGGGTAGTTGTGTGTAGGTGTCTGTATGTATGCGTGTGTGTATGTGTTTGAGTGTGTGTATGTGTTGTTGTGTGTATGTATGTGTGTATAGGCGTATGTAATTGTGTGTGTGTGTGTGTGTACGTGCGTGTATGTATATGTGTAAGTGGATATGGATGCAACCTGAAGATGGTTTTCGCTAGAGGAGCAGCATCGTGAGGCGGCCGGTCGACGGTAATGCTGCAGTGAGTGCTGGTGGCAAAATAAAATGATAGGACCTCAAAACAGTCAAATAAAAGCAATAAGCAATCGTGATTGCTCAAAAAAAAAAAAAAAAAAAAAAAAAAAACCACTCACACACATTTTTGAAAATTATTAACATCAGGGGTGTTCATCCTCCCCTCTAGCGATTGATCCCTGCCCCCTCAAATACTACAGAGGCTTTTAAGAACGAAAACTCACATCCAAAAAGAAAAAAAAACAAACCCCCTTCTAAAAAAATCAATGTCACAGTCCACGTGATGATCCCCCCAAGGTGCTTACTGTTTGTTTGAACCAAGGATTTTTCTCTGCGTAATAGTTTAACAAATGTTATACAAATTAATAAAATGCTTTATATTTTACAACTTACATGTACTTGTTTGCATTGCAGGTGCTGGATCTACTTCAGAAGTACTAGCACAGCTGCAGTTACTTCTCCAAAAGGAATCTCTAAGGTTGGAGTTTACGACAGGCAGTGTTATTGATTCTTGTTTGAATGAAACTTAAATACCAAATCATATTTATTTTATAAGTCGAGAAAATACTGTTAATGTTGAGTTAAAATGCTGTCTTTTACTGACTGAAAAGTTCCATAAATTTGACCAACAAAGATTTCATGGTCAATTTGTTTTAACTTGTTTATGACTCAATACTTTTTGTTTTACCTTTCAAATAAAAATCTTTTTCTAATGATTAAGTCAGGAGTTTCTATTGAGCATTTGCATAACTCTAAAGTGCCGGTTTCTTAAATTTAAAAGCAAATTCAAAATAATAACATCAAAGGAAAAATTATTTTCTACATGGCATTTGCGTTGCCCAAAAAGGCTAACATTCAGGGCCGGACTGGGTGATCGACAGGGCGCGGGAAAGCTGAGTTGAAGGGCGCCGACTGAGCCTCCATAATATCTAAGAAATTAAGATTTAATGCGACCATTTTTAAAAGGATAAAAAATCATTGAGAAGCAAATAAAGCCCTTTTTTGTTGCTGAAAATGTCTAAACGAGAAGTCATATTTTTTGCAAGTTCAAAAATAGTAGAAGAGACCTCCCCCCTCCCCCCAAAGAGTGTTGGTACATCCCCTTAAATATTAATGATTACCCCCTAGAAAGAGACTCCCATAAAAAAAGAGACGAAAGACCACCAAAATACACCCTGAAAATTTGAATAACGTCGCGGGGGCGGTTGGGGGGAATAATTTTTAATTTCGAAGAATGATAAGTTTTGCAAAATGTTTCTCAACAGAAACTTTTTCCGAAAATTCATTGCTTGTTCGTCTTTCTTCTGAAATGCATCATTCACTAGTTCAATAGCATTAAGTAACAACACCTCTTGCAGTGATACTTTTTTTTTTGTGTTGTCGATTGAATTTTTTTCACTGGTATCTGCTGTTGTTTTAAAACATGACGCTATCATTTTATTACATGAATTTGTCGGTTCTTTAAGCTGACGAGGTTTTCTCTGTGCGATCAACATTCATGCTCAGGTTTTTTTTTTTTTTTTTTGCCCCTGCATATGCTAGTTTGTCATTTCCGACAAAATGCTTCTGCAATTTAAAATTAAAAAGAGATGTATGTACATGACAATTCAAACTGTTGTCCGTTTTCAAAGACTGTTTTAAAATATTTTTTCCACTTTATTGTGCTAAAGTTCAAAACTCAAAAAGAATAAATTAAAAATATCATTTCATAAGTAAATTTTTTTCTTTGGATTGTTAAAAATCCAGAGCCGATCCTAGGGTGTCGGCCGCCTGTGTGCAAAGACCTGATGTGTCGCCCCTGAAGAGCAATTTGCATGTTTTGACTATAACGCCCATATAAATCTATATAAATCTTTCTTCAAATTTCTGTATCAAGATCTAATTTAAAAAAAAAGAAAAACAAAACAGAAGAAGGATTAATTCATGTAAAAAGTTAGAAAAAACTCCTTAGGTACAATTTATATCTTTGAAGAAAGTAATAGGTACAAAAAATGTACTAGTCGTAAAAACGCATTTTATAGTCTGTCTTTGGTGACATCAGAGGAAAGACGGAGGAGGAAGAAACAGGGTGGGGGGGGGGGGGGATCGCATCCAGAAAATATTCAAAATTGGCTGATGAAAAAAGCTGTAATTAATCTTTGGTTGTGTTTGGTTGCTAGGACAAAAGAGTCGGGAACATTCAAGGTCCATGGAGAAATTTTCAATATTGACGTCAAAAATTGCAATTTTAGGAAATTTTTCGAGATTTGAGGGGAAAGTAATGTTGGAGTTCTTTCCTTAAATTCTTTAAAAATTGATGTTAAATTGCAGCTTTTTTTTTTCTGACCTTAGTCTAGAAAGGATTGGCGCTCTTAAAGAAAATTTTCTGGAACGGAAGTTTGGAACAAGCAATTTTGTGTTATCTTTGTTGACGTTGTTGGAGGGAGGGAGATTCGGTCGTCTCCTATCGAAAGTTTTCAAAATTGAAGTTTAAAACTCAAATTTAGGCTGTCTTTGGTGACGGTAGGGGGTCTGGCATCTTTCCTCTGTTAATTTATCGGCACTATTGTTTCAAAAACACATTTTTCGCTAGATTTGGACACGATAGGGGAAAATACTCCGAACGGAGAGAAATATTTTACGGAATTAAAATCAATTTTAGGCTATTTTTATGAAGGAAGGGTTTTAGGGCTCTAAAAAGCGCAATTTTGTACTATCTTTGGTGACGTTAAGGAAACCGAGAAGTTTCAGCGGATCTTTCTGAATATTTTTCGATATTAATATCTGAAAAATAACTAAAGACTTGTCTCCGATTGATGGGGGATGCCGGATGTCCTAGCGCCGTGAAAATTTACGTAAGCTATCCGGAATTTTTTAGAAATGGAAGTCCCAAAATCGTATTTTAGGCATTGTTTGATAACGATGGGACAAAGAGCGGTTGGGGATTCAGTGTGCCCTCAAGAACTGTTTTTTGAAACTGAAGTCAATTTCAGGCTATTTTAAGCAGGAAGGGTTTGGTGGCTTCACGGAACCATCTAAAAACGAAAGTTTGAGCCATAGTGATTACGTTGGAGAAAAGGGGGATCCGCGGTATTTACCCCAAAGTTCTTTGAAACTGATGATTGAAAAACGCAATTTTGGTTTGTTTTTGAATACGTTAAGTGAGAGGGGGTAGGATTGAGGGCCGCTAACTGAGACCATCTTTGGTAGTAATGTTAGGGAATGGATTTCAGGGGCCTCTACCGCAAATTTCGAAAAGAAATTTGAAAAATGCAATTAAGCAATTTTTGACGACGTTTGGAAGAGCTGTCCCCAGAAGAGACATTTTGGATTTTAGAGCGATCATTTTTAGGCTATGTTTGATTAAATTTAAAATAGAAAGAGTGAATAAGAGACTGAATTGGATCTTTAAGATCGATGGTTCAACCAGCAAAATTTTCCGAAATTGAAGTCCTAAAAACGCAGTTTGAAGCCTTCTTTAGTCTTGTCAAAAAGGTCAAGGCATCCTTTTGGATCTTCGTTTTGGAGCTACACTTAAAATTTGTTACCCGGGGCAAAGGCCCTGTCCTCCTACTTGATATGTAACCGGGCAGTTCATTCGTGATTTTAATTAGAAAAAACTGCTGTAAAATTAAAAATTTTAGTTTGTTGATTATATATGTTTGACTCTCAGGGGAGTAGCAATTTTCCATTGTCTCTCCAGTCTCCACGCATCCACGACTGCTGAACACAGAATTTGTAGTTTGAAATACTTGCGAGAGTATCCTATCAGCATAGTTTTTTTTTTCCTTTTACATAGAATATGTATGTCTTCATTGTTAAGGGTCAATAAAAGCTTGGAAGGCTGGGGAAGGCTGGGGATGAGTATTAGTGGCCTTTAGAAGACACGCTTTTATGCTTCGGGTGGGGGGGGGGAATAGATTTCCGTTATTGCCCCTCCCCTGCTGTATCCATGCCTGATTACCAGTTCTGTCACAAATTTTGCAACCAAATGAAGCATGTGAGTCTAACATTCCATTTTTCTCAATATGCTAAGCTGTTGGAAAATTGGCAAACACTTTGATAATTGAACATTTAAAATTCTGCATATTTATTCGATTTATTATGTCATCTTGTGAGAAATTCTTGAGGAATTTTGCTCGATTAAAAGAACTACATGATGCCGCCTGCGGCCGCCCCTTGCTTTGGCCGCCCTTGTGCGGTGCGCACTCTGCACACCTGCTAGGATCGGCCCTGTAAAAATCTTTGCATCTCTGCATGGTGCTCTTTTAAAGCATTTTAGTTATGCAATTATTTTGAGAGTAGGAGCGAGTGGTAATGAATATCAGGCCATTACTAGTTTCTATAAATGTACTTAAAAAAAAGGTATGTTTTTGGATGAATAGCAATACAAAAAAGGAATTCAGTCATGAAGGGGAAACTCGATTTTACAAATTGGGTAAATCAAGAAATATTATAATTTATCAAAAATGAAAATTAATAAAGAGTAATTAAGATGAAGAATTTAGTGCGGATATAACATTAGACATGACATTAGTGATTAATTGATTTCGGTCCTCAAAATCAAAAGATTATTCGAATTATGTTTACGCATTTGTTTTGTACTTATAATATTGCTTGTTTTTTTTTTTTTTTTTTGCATCTCACATCTCAAATTTTATACGAATTATGCATTTGTAATGAAATTGGCTCATGTATGCTATAAAGTAACTGCTACCATGAAAATGAGTTAAAATATCATTTTTTTTCTTAATGTTTGCAAGACATATTTTTTTATAAATAAAACATAAGTAATACCTAGCGTCCTTAAAATCTATTTTTAAAGTCTGATTTTTTTTTTTCAAATCCTATATTTATTTATTAGTAACATGATCATGTCATAGCAAATATCTTGGGGGAAAATACAACCAATCGAACTCTAACTTATCCAGTGCACCTGATCGCCTTTTTGCAATACGTAATAAAGAATATCATTTTAATAACACTGAAACTATTGGGAAAAGCTTGAAATTAAATTATTTGAGAAATCATTTTTTATGTATGGATATACATTTAAAATTACTATTATTTTTTGTGACCATTATAAGGAATAAATGAATTGATTTGATTAATCAATAAAACTTTTGCAAGAAAACTCAAAGATTTCAGTTTAAAAGAAGAACAAATAAATTTCTTGACCATGTCCAATTTCCCCTTGCCTCCTTTTTTCATTTAAGAATTCCTTATTTTTTTTAAGTAAAATTGAAATTACAAGTTTTTTGTTAGCATAAGAAAACAAGAGGGTTTTTCGTAATGATATTTTTTCCTCCACATTCTTAAATCAGGATCTAATTTCTGAAAATTCATTTCAGAAATTCTCGCTGTCCAAAGTGTTATATTTTTAAAGTATATATATAGCAAAAACGAACATTTTAAACGTTTCTATTCATTTTCATGGCATTGTTGTCTTAAAGTTTCGAGAACTTTTTGAGTGTCAGATTTTTTTTTTGAAAACTGGCCCGACCGACCTAGACAGAGCCGTCATAAAAACTACCAATCATATTAAAAAACAGAGGGACGATGAAAAAAAAAAAAAAAAGTTCAAGGACAGGCTTGATCTTAGTAGTTTTTACTTTTTAAAATAATAGTTTTCAATTGATAACACAAGACCTTTCAACTTATCTGAGTACGTTGTTTTTTTAACCATATGTATTTTCGAAAATTTTGCAATATTATTTGTCATTTCGCAGCACATAGATCATAATGCCTTTAATTATGATTCATAGATTGTAATTCTATAATTTAAGATTATACATGAAGGAAAATATTTTCGCAATAAAAAGAAAATGAAAACTGAAACGAGTAACCTACTGTTGAAAAGATCCTTGACTTAATATATCCAATTTTGCTGCCGCTTCAAAATTACTTGTTCACTAATGCAAAAATCTGATCCAAATGACTCTTCGATTCATGTAAGTAACGGCAATTGGACCTCTGTAGTCTACCTGCATAAAATTTATGATAGTTGTCCTCCCTTGTCCAACAGAAATCCACTGCTATGAATCCCCCAGGACCCAAGCATCGCAGATCCTTATCGATATAAAGCATCTTAAAAGGCGTTATTTAAAGCCATAAAACAAGTGTGTGGTCTACATGTATGCTCCCTTTTTTCTGCTTACCAAAAGATAGTTAGTCAAAAGCTCTTGCACAGTACAAGAATGCTTCGAAAGACTCTCATAAAATGCTTTAATGGTTAGAATCTTTAGCTTTTATTCTGTGAAAAAAAAAGTGCTGTTTATTTTTTAGGCTTTATACTATCCTGATATGTAAAAACTAACTGCAGATAGAAAACGAATAAGGTTACTTCGATATTTCTCACATTCCATTTCTAATATAGTCTTTCTTGACTCTTATTAATATTTGTAATACCAGTAGCGCACCTAGCATGGATGACACTCGGAGCGGTAATTAGTGATGTGTCACCCCTCCCCCCCCCTCTCCCTCTAAACGCAAAAAAAAAGTTTTTAAATTCTATGTAAACATGAAAATATTACAGTTTTCAGAAACAACTGTATTTGTGATTTGTGAAAAACAAAATTTTATGTGGGATAATATACATGAGGCAAATAAAAACTATGAATGATTTTTATGTAACTACCCAAGACACATGTGTGCGTCGAGAGATCAAAAAAGTAAGGGTGTCTGTGAAATTGTTGGCCTCGTAATTACTTTGAACTTATTTTACACACATGGAAAGCTAATGGGTTTTCAGTTTTTTGTTATAAGAGGTCACTACTAGGTCTAAGTATTGACAATATGAACCTAATTCTGATTATAGTAGTACGTATTGATTCCATGGTGTGGGGTGGGAAATATTGGGGTACGGGCGGACCTATCCCCTGTAAAATTTTCAAATTAGAAGTCTTAAAATTGCATTTCAGCTTCATTTTTATCAAAAACTTGTAATTCCACTTTGGGTATCACCCCCCCCCCAGACAGTCAAACCCGAGGCGGACCCCCCCCCTTTCGCGACGTCACAAGTAATAGCTTTGCGTTTTACTTATTAACAACATCGTTATACATTCCTTCTTCAAACTCAAACTTCGTTCCGCTCATAATGAATTGCGTTGTTTCATTGATGCAAAGTTTATCAATAATAAACTTCACGAGTCAACAGGATAGCGAGGGGTGGGGGGCGCGGTATCGAGCTTCATCTGAGGGAAACACAGATGAAAAAACTTCCCAAAATGATATAAAGGCAGCATAAAATGTAATAATATTATGATTTTATGCAGGAATTCAAATATTAATATTTTTAAGGGAGTATTGTAGCTTTTTTTTTTACATAAGGGCGACAACCCCCCACCGCCAGGGCAATGACGAACCTCCTCCAAATGCTACGCAGCGCTCCCCTTCCCGAGAACTTGACCCCCAAAATGAGATTTAAAAAATATCTTAAGTTAACTCCTAACAATTTCAATGCCGAAGGTTATGCCATGACCCCCTTCCTTTGTACACACATCTGGCTAAAAAGACAGTGAAAGAATTAAATCCAAATAAAAAAACTGGAATATGTTTTGAACACAAAGATCTTGAACTTGTAATGATTTTAATTGACAAAACTTAGTTTAAAATCGAAAAATGTTTTATCTCTAAAATTTTTCGGCATTTTTATTGTGTTCAGTCCAGTAATTCCTCAAATGTGCCCAGGGGAGCCCTGCAGTCCTCCTAGGACCACATCGAAAATTAACTATTTTTCTCAATTAATTTAGACTTAATATTTGTTAAACTTTTTTTTTACAGGATAAATAAGGGCTATTCAATGCAGATACACGACTTGTATTTATTTTTGACTGCCAGTTACAAGTCATACTTTTATTTTGGGAAGGGCGCTATGCGAATATCTTAGTTCCAAAAAGGGCGCCATGACTCCAAAATCTAGGAATCACCGTGCAGTCTTGTCCTAAAAGTTATTTTGTGAAGTGACAAAAAATACGACATCTGACTTCTGTCATCGTGTTCATCCATCCACTAAATTATTGCTTTTATGCGGCTTATTTCGACATTACACTATTTTTAATGCGCAGATTTCAAAAATTAACATTATTTGTCTTCTTGCTTCTATTGCACTCATGGTCGTTACCAGAACAGGGAGTCATGCTATTCGCTCTTTTACAGCAACTTAAGTATAGTCAATAAATCAAACCATTCTCGTATTCTTGACTATAGATATGTGCTGTCACTTTCACCCTCACATCCCTTTTTTATTGGGGAAACACCATGGGTCCGCTTTTGTCCTCAGAATTGAAACTTGGAGCAAAAGATAAGCCACAAACGATGCCCTGGGAGCAGACCGTTTACGAAACGAGAGGGGACTAATTGCCTTTATTGCGGGCAATAAAAGGGAACGTTTATATAAATAAGAAGACCATTGCTTTTGCATGTGAAAATATTCACATGCAAAATCACTTCTTTGTTCCACATAATTAATTTCCATTTTTCTAAAACATTGTTTCGAAAAATAAGAAAAGAACAGAAGGGCGCCTTTCGAGAGGGCGCACCGGGAAAAGTCCCGGTTAAGTCTATGGCCAGTCCGGGCCTGCTAACATTTTAGGTGTGTTGCGAAGACTTTTAGTGCGTAAAAATCAATTGATTTACAGAAGGAAAAGAAGCTAAACGTATAATGTTTTAAAGTAGCAGTTAAGTAGTTTAAATTGAACTGCAAGTATCATTTGAAGCAAAGCCTACTTGCCATTCTAAATATTTTTTAAAAGGGCATAACTTGAGTTAACTGGAAGAGTGAATACAGTTAAGCCCGCTTATTAGAATATCGGTTAAAAGAATATTCCGCTTAATGTATTATATTTTCACTGTACCAAACCGTTGATGTCTATTATTTTCATTCATTTTATGGAATATCCCACTTATTAGAATATTTTTTCGTGGAAAATTGGCTGTTCCATTTAGCGGGCTCGACTGTATTTACACCTTAACCAATTTTAAAATATATAGAAATTTTTTAATTTTGTTATAGTAAGTTAAATTATGCTTAAAAAAATATTTTAGAAGTGAGTTTATTGTACAAAATCCCATATAATCTAGCAAGTTAAGCAGATTAGAAGTTATTTTTTTTAAAGCAGTAAATATAGCAAAAATAACTGTTTTATGTGTTGCCAGTTTGGGTAAAAGGAAACATGGGGTAAATAGAATCAAACTCTATTACCAAACTTGTGGTAGTTTTTGAAACTAAACTGTTGGTGAGTAAAAAATAGGTAGCATAGAGAAGAGATTCTGAGATTCCCATGTATTTCCAAGCAATTTTGTGGCCGTCATCATTATTTGAAGATGACGGTAAAAAAGAAAAAGAATGTTTTTTTTTTATAGTTTAAGGATTTTTTACATTTTCCTCTCCAGAGGGTCAACAAATGCTAAGTAACTGGTTTTACTTGTCATGTGGATGGTTACTAAAAGTGTTTTTTATTTATTTATTTTTTGTATTCTTTTTTTATGAATTTCACCTTCCCCGCTGTTTTTGATGTTTCATTTAGTTGGTTCAATTTACTCCATTGCAGTACTCTGGTCAAAGTGAAAACTTCATTCTTCCTACTTTTTAGTTTTGATGTAAATTACACTTTTGCGTATATTTTACGCAGATTCAGCGCATAATTTAATTTTTTGTAGATTAAAAAAATATCATCAGATTTCATTTGAAGGATTCAGTCAGTCACACTCCACCTAGGAGTCGAAAATTAAGTATAGCTGGTGCGGAACGTCTTCAGCTTCTGAACTTGTTGTGTACAGTTCGATTATCTACTTGCACAAACCTCATAGGGAAATAAATGGGATTTTTCTATTTGCCCTTAGTATCAGGAGTAAAAATAAGGACGCTGGAGCTGGGGCAAATGCAAATATGATTTCATTCACTAACGAACGATCATAAAGTAAAATTTTTCATACCCATTTATTCTCACAGATTGTATATTGGACACAATGCACAAAATGCTATCTCTCAAATACACCAATAAGAAAGCGGAGCATCTAAAGTTGAAACATTGAAATTATGTTTCCCTTTATCCATAACAACCGTAGAATATTCCGCGTTTCGAAAAGGTGTATTGAATTAAAATATTTAAAAAAATGCATTCATTTTGAAAAAAAAAAAGAGATCAAATTTTAGAAAACTGAGTGAAAAAAGTTGTTTCTAAGCCCATTTGTTTGTTTGCAAAAGAATTATCGAATAAGTCTATTTTTCACGATATTTTTGCCATAAAACTGCTTCTTACCTGAAGAAAATTTATTTAATTTACTCTAGAGTTTCCAGATGGTGGCAAATTTTTTACAAAAATAGCATAGAGGAAACATTTTGAAACATAACAAACATAACTAATAGCAGAGTTTTTCTTCAGAAAACCAAGTAACTTGCTTTCATTTAAAAAAAAGCAAGTTGAAATCCACAGGCAATTTTGAGCATTTTTAAAGAAATGAATTTTTCTCTTCAAATCGTGAACTGTAAGATGTCCAACGTTTAGTATAATAACAAGATCTTATGCCTTTATTGCTTTTTTTGCTGCTTTTCTCTCATTTCACATATTGCTTCAATCAGGCGTCAACCCATTGATTTCTCATACTTTTTATTTTAATAAAACGGTGCCCTAATCCGAAGTTTATCTTTAATAGGTGCTCAAAGGAAATTCTACTTTGTCGCACTCTGGTTCTGCAGCAAAATCTGTTTTTGCTACA
Source organism: Uloborus diversus (assembly GCF_026930045.1). NCBI lineage: Eukaryota > Metazoa > Arthropoda > Arachnida > Araneae > Uloboridae > Uloborus > Uloborus diversus. Next base: position 3,250,619 of record NC_072735.1, read on the forward strand.
GCAGTATGATTCATTACGTTTGATTTGCTGCTTTGCCTACCATCTAATGGGACTAAATTTAAGTTATACGCATTTACTTCACATATGTTACACATTTTAGATGCATCAGAAGAGAAATTTTGGTCGCTTGTTGAGACCTTTCTATTTATTTCGTAAATTATGTTTTGCTTTCTAATTGAAAGTTCCTCCTTATTTTTGTAGTTCGGATGTAGCTCATGGCCTTTCAAAATGCTCACAATATTTTGTGCTTTTATTAGAATACTGTTAATGCTTGTGGGTATTGAAACATAAGTTTTGGTTGCCTGATTATAAGCAGTTGAATTTATGTTTTTTAGCTCTGTTTTGTCAATGTCAGTAGTCTCTTCAATTTTAATAGATTCACCAGTCAAGAAATTTCTATTGAGAAAGCTTTTATTGTAATTTTCACTCTTTGGCGTAGTAGGGAAATAGCTTCTATCATTTTCTTTAATCAATGAACTTTGACTCAGGGAGTTTTTATCATGTTCTTCCACGAAAGAAATTTCAGTCGAACACTTTTTATTGCTTTCGACAGTTATGGATTTTTCAGTCAAAGATATTTTAGCAGACTCTGCAGACAAAAGTTTTGCAGTCGAGGATAATTTAGCAGACCCTGACGGCAAGAATTTTTCAATCAAAAATATTTTAGCAGACTCTGCAGGCAAGGATTTTTCAATCAAAGGTATTTTAGAAGACTCTACAGACAAGGGATTTTCAGTCGAGTATAATTTAGCAGGCTTTGCAGGCAAGCATTTTTCAATCAAAGATATTTTAGCAGACTCTGCAGCCAAGGGTTTTGCTGTGGAGGAAAATTTAGCACACGCTGTAGGTAAGGATTTTTCAGTCAAAGATATTTTAGCCGACTCTGTAGACAAAGGTTTTGCAGTCGAGGATAATTTAGCAGACTCTGCAGGCAAAGATTTTTCAATCAAAGGTATTTTAGAAGACTCTACAGACAAGGGCTTTACAGTCGAGTATAATTTAGCAGGCTCTGCAGGCAAGCATTTTTCAATCAAAGGTATTTTAGCAGACTCTGCAGCCAAGGGTTTTGCTGTCGAGGAAAATTTAGCATTCTCTTCAGGTAAGGATTTTTCAGTCAAAGATATTTTATTAGGCGCTGTATGCGAGGATTTTTCACCCAAAGATATTTTATCAGACTCTGCCGGCAAGGATTTTTTACTCAAAGATATTTTATCAGACTCCACAGGCAAGGATTCTTCATTCAAACGTATTTTACCAGACTCTGCAGACAAGGGTTCTGCAGTCGGGGATAATTTAGCAGACTCTTCAGGTAAGGATTTTTCAATCAAAGCTATTTTCGCAGACGCTATATACGAGGATTTCTCAGTCAAAGATATTTTAGCAGGCTCTGATGCAGACAAGGATTTTTCCATCAAAGGTATTTTAGTAGACTCTGCAAGAAAGGATTTTTCAATCGAAGGTAATTTATCAGACTCTGCAGACAAGGTTTTTGCAGTCGAGGATAATTTAGTAGACTTTGCAGGAAACGATTTTTCAGTCAAAGCTATTTCAGCAGACTCTATAGGCAAGGGTATTTTTATTGATGAGGTCCTGTCGCGGGCATCAGAAAACGCGTTTTTCTCCAAGAAACCTTCTTGCAGTTTTCCACTTACGTTTTCGCTTGTCGAAGAATCTGTACTAGGAACTGCATTGGAAGATATTCCATCAAGAGAGTTTTTATTGTATTTTTCTGTGGAGAATTTTTTCCCCGGTGTGTTTTTTAAAGTTTGGCAATTATTTTCATTTAAAGTAGTTTCTTTCGGCGGAAGTTCACTTCTGTGCTTATATTCTTCTTTCTTCAGGTATGGTAGCACTGTGTTTTCTAAGTTTCTTTTCCCAGTATTACAGACACAGCTTTTCTCAGTGCTTTGTATACTATCAACAGATTTCCCCTCAATAAACTTTCTTCTACATGTTTTAGTGTTTACAAAATTTTGAAAATTCATTCTTTGAGTTTCAAAATTATTTTGGAATGACTTATTGGAAGAGTTTTTTTCATTTTTGCATGAGGTCTTACTCTTCATTGCAGTTTCATTATAAGCTTGTTGTTTCGCCACTTTACAGGGACGAAGTTTTTGAGAACTTTTTTCAGATATTTTCTCTGATTCTATATTCGGCTCACTATTCTTTTTCACATTTTGAACAGTGACATTCGTTTTGATGGCAGCTGATATCCCTTCCTTCTTTTCACCTGTTTGTGTTTCAGGTAACTTCTCTTTGAGGTTTAACTTTGAAAATGGTTTGATAGTTTTGTAGCGCTGTGTATGATATTCTTTGGAATACAACTGGTTAAAATTTCTGTGGTTGGCATTATAGTTTTTAGACCAATAGTGTGGTCTGTAGTTCATTGTTTTCTCATGAAAATTTTTCTTTAAACTGTTCAGATACTTTATATGAACATCGCTTTTTGCTGGCGTAGCTCCATCTGATAATTTAATATCATTGTGCGATTCTTTGCTCTTCGGAAGTTCTTTGCTAACGCATTTCTGTGGATATTTTGGTACTAATTTTGTTGAAGAAACTTCTGGATTGTTTTCCTTTTCCTTCAACTTCTTTTGCTTCGACTTCCTTTGTGCTTTATCTCGTTCAAAGCTGCAGGTATGTTCAGCATGTGGCCGTTTTTTACTTTCAGCAGTGTTCTGAACATCAACAATCGAGCTGGAATATTTTTCCGTTGCAGATGATTTCGAGACGTTTGATATATTACAGCTGAGGATCTCGTTTACTTCGCTAAACTTTAAATTGCTTCCGTTCTCTGTTACTGTTAATTGGCAAGGAAGTTGGCGGGAGTCGGAAGAGGCACTTTTTGTTCCTTTTTTGTTCTTAAATTCACATTCATTGATAAACTTATCGTTCGCTGATACCACTCTAGAGGAATTTCGAACGGTTGATCCAGCAGTTTGACATTTTTGAGAGTTGAAGGAATAGTCCTTTCGGGATAAATGAGCTTTAGACGAGGAGTATTTTAAATTAATGGGATCTTCTGACAAAAATGATTTCATTCTATATTCTAAACTCGGCTGCTTTTCATGCATATAAACTGCTGAAACGTCCTGTTTGCTTGGGATAGTAATTTCGGGCTTCGTATCATTGCAAGCACTTTTATTCTCTATGCCTAAAATGTGTTTTAAATGCTCAGTATAGGGCATGCTTATTTCATCACGTGATTTCACTACTTCATTAGTATTCCGAATGTTCAGTAACTGTTTCAAATGCTTTGTTTCTTCAATTTTTTCCTGAGATTTGAATATTTCATCTACGGAAATTCTTTTGTAATTACGAATAAGTTTTCCTTGGTGCAAATGAGGATCAGAAAAGGAATGAAAGCAATTAGATTGAATATAGTTGTGCTTGTGCTGCTCACTAATCAAACAAGTGTCCGAATTTATTTTCGAAGCTTGAAGTAAATTATTGAACAATTCAATGGATTCTTCGGCAAAAGTGCTTTTTTGGTTTTCCCTCAGATTATTTTCTGCGACTTCGTGCTTCAGAGCAGTTCCCGAGTCGGATATTTCAACGGCTTTCAAAATACTTTGGCAATAAACCGTCGAGGTAAGTTGCTGATTTCTTGCTAGACTGAATGCGTGCTTTCTGAGACCCCCTTCTGCATTTTCAGTCTGAAGTTTTCTCGCAAAGTTAGACAAGGTACTAGTTGAATTTTCGAAACCTCTAACATCTTTTTGCTTTTTTTCATGTTGCAGCGGAAAAAGAGAAGTTTGATGGATTTTGTCATACTTTGGAATTTTTGGTGTAGTTCCATTAAAAATTTTCTGTGTTTTCTTGTCATAAAATTTTGGGACTATATTTGCTTTCTTTTCTTCAGTGCACGTAATGATGGGTTTCTTTTCGGGGCAAATAAGTTCATTAGTTGGAGCTGCATTTCCTTCACCAATGTGGCATTGATTTTGCACGTGGCAATCATTTTCAAAAGCTTCAAACGTTTTGTTGACTTTTTCAAGAACCCTTAAAGTATATAAATCGTCAGCATCGGCATTTAACTTTACTGTTAGACTTTCAAAAACCGGAGAGTCATATTTCAAACTTATTTCACCATCATCATCCTTTGAAATTTGATTCTCTCTCACCAAATTAGTTTCACCAAATTCCACCTTTCCCTTGAAATCACCAACTAAACTTTTAGTATTTTTGCCATCGTCTCTTCCTAAGCTTTTATCTTTTTCCTGGAGTTTCGTCTTCAGATTCTCTTTCGTCAACGCGTTAATAATCTTCTTTTCTGGAGAGACGGTGAATATGTTCTGGAATTCCTCAAAATAGTCGGTTGCAGACTTCTCCAAATAATCGGAATCATATCCACTCGCATCTTTGTCGTTGTCGATGTCGGGAATTCTTGAGGTGTGGTCAGGGGACAACAGAAGAGTTATTTGATCCTCCTCATCAGAAGTCAGTGAACATGGCGAAGTTTGTTTGCTGAGCGAATCGCTGTTGGTTGCGCTCGGTTCTTCGGAGCGTAGAATTTCGCTCTGGCATGCCAGTATATCTCTTCTTAATTGTCGATCATGCCTCATATTCACTTCACGTAAGGTTTCAATTATTTGTTCTTGTTCTGCTGTGCAGTACCTGTAAAAAACAGTACTTTACTTGATAAATGAAATATGCGATAAAATACTTGAAAAATATTGCTTTAACACGTTTGTGACAACATGAAATTTTTTGCTTCATTTCGAAAAAAGAAAAAATGTAGGGTAAGAACCCCAGTAATTGGCACTTTAAGAGTTTGTTCTTAAACTTACCTCTGTTTTCATTTCTTAGAAAAGAAATATTTACTTGTAAATATTTTTGTATCAAAGAATGCACATCTGTACATCTATTCAGTTCACTGAATGCAAAAATATTTGAATGGATATTTTTATAAAAATTAATGTATAAAAAGTTACCAAAATCACCAGTAATTGGCACCTGACATCCCAGTGTATGACACCTTTGTGATCCAGTGATTGGCACATATTAATAAAACTGGAAAATCACTTTATTTTTTACTATTAGATTACATACAAATTTCATTATCATAAGAAACATTATTAATGTTAATTTAGAGTTGGTAACTTCAAATAAATTAATGTTAAATTACACATCTTAACGTTAAAAAACGTATTTTAGAGAAATAAAAAATTGGAACGAATTATACCTGCTTTCGCAGAAATAGAAGAACATTACCCGATGATTGTAAGGGACCATAAAAAAATAAAACAGTTCTCTACAGTCTCAATATCTGACTGCCAAACATATTTGTTTATCATTGTTTTTTTTTATTTAAATTTAACAGTAGATCCTAGAGGATTCAAATCAATAGTAAAACCCATACAATATTTTTGCTGCAAAAGTATCAAGAACAGCACATTAGGAACTATAAGCACATGTGCCAATTACTGGGGACTAGCAAAACTGAAGTACCACTAAATGGCATCCATCATTTCTTCAAAAACCCAAAAAGAGACAAAAATTTTCTTCTACCTACTCAAAGTAACACCTTTCAACTAAACAAAAACTTTTGACAACCAAAATTTAAAATAAATTTTAAGTCAGATTTTAATGAATTGATGTGCATGCTTCCCTTAAGTCAGAGAAGAAGCATTAGCAACAAAAATAACTGATTCGACACAAGCCACTATTGTTATTCTTTCCTATGCACTGCTACCATTTAGTAACCTGAATTGAAGTTATAATCTTTAAAGTAAATGTACATTCAGTTGATATATAGCCTTCTACTTTTAAAAGATTGGGTATGAATCTTATTTTATGACATTTTTGTTGGAAGTGCCAATTACTGGTGACCTGCCAATTACTAGGGGTGTTACCCTATTAGATACTTTTGGAACGCATTTCAGAGCACATTCAGGCAACTGGAACACAGTTTCTGAATTGAAATGTTCCGAACGTGTTTCCAGTGTGTACTGGACAGTTTCTACCTAAAGCTTCTAATCTGCAAACGAGGATAACTTTCAGCAAAGGAAAAGTCATACAAGACATCTAAGACCTTTGAGACTAAAAGACTCAAACATTCTTTAAAACTTACTAGAAAAACAAAATTATTTTACCAAGATGTAAAAGGTATGAACTCATTCTTCATCTTTTGTGAAAGCCCAATATCATTGATGAGAGAGCCCAAGGAGCCAGAACTTTCTTGTGACAAGTTTTTCCCGTCTTCTTCGACTAATTTACTTTCACTTTCAGCAGATTCAGAGCTAAAATTGCCGCTAGAGGAAAGTTCATGGGCAGTACACTCTTCTGTTGGAACGGAGTTAGCAGGCGATGGTGATCTCCTGAGAATATGCACAATAAACAGTGTTGAAATGTAAAAAGCAAATTAATAAATGTTCTTATGGTAGTCAAGGTCGAATTTGAGACCGGTATTACTAAGGAAACTCACCTCACAAAAATAAAATTAATTTCATTTACGATCACAAAATAGTGCTTCTGCATTGCGACAATGGACAACAACAGATTTTTTTGTTTCTAATTTTAATACACTTTTGCCCCATCTCAAGGAGATATTTTAAAAGTTATTTACAACTAAAAACTGATTAGTTTCGCTGAAAACGGAGAGTCACGTGACTTCCTGAGAAGTGACGTGAGATGTGCCTTGCTTCGCAGTTGCTTAAAGTCTTTCTTCAATGTCTGTCGACTTCATGTAAGGTGCTTCTGTGTTTAGTTGGGGTATTTATTTAGGTATTTCTTGTATTTATTTATCTGTCAAAAATATGTTTTTTTAAGATCATTACATGGTTTAATGTTATCAGTTTCCAAACCATTTTCTTCAAAAAAAAAAAAAAAAAAAATCTATATCCACTGTAGATTTAGAAGGAACTGTTCTCTTCTTTCCCTGCTCTTGTTTGCGCTATTGTTCAAATTTTCGAGAATTCTCCCACTTTACCCTAGGGAAACGATGAATGCACAGATTAAAGGGGAATGACACTTTCCAGGAATTTTGAAAGATCGCACACCTGCAGGTGGTTAATGGTTACCTGAGACATTTGTTTTAGATGAACAGAAGGCATCACATAAACATAATACATATTATAATCAAGGAATTGTTCTTGCTTTAAAAGCATATTAAAGCGGGCAGAAATTCAATTAATTTCAACATCAAATATAGAAGTTATTTCAAGAGTTATGGAAAATGATTTATCAACTTTTTTCTTTTTCTAATGCTCAAAAATAAGAAAAAACTTTTGGTAACTAATATATGATTTTTCCAACCTTAATTTCGCTTAAGGGGGTCCGGGACACATTTTGAAAAATTTTTTATTCTATACTTTAGAGTTTTGAAATTTTTTGCACTGATTCACCATTTATTTAATAAGAAAAATCATAACATGAATATGAAATAAAACTTTTTTTATTTAAATTTAATTAGTTTTTTTTAAAAAAATGGGGTTGCTTTTAATTGCTATAACTCAAAATATTCTTGATCAATTTTCAATTTTTTTAAATAAATTACGCACAAACATCTAAGTTTTAATTTTTATTCGGCGATTTTAAAAATATTGATTCAATAAAAAATAAAAAATATTTGAAGAAAAATTTCGAAAAATTCGAAGATACTTTAAAAAAGAAAAAATCATAATTTTTGCAGTAAGCGTTTTTTTAAAATTCGCCGAATAAAAATTAAAGTAAACTGTCTGAAAAAGATATACTCCAAGTTTCATTACTTTATCTTTATTGGTTCCTGACGTATAAGAGTTTGAATGCAAGAAATCGGGAAAAATTGCATCATGGAGAAAAACGCGTTTAAAGTTTTAAAGTTAAGTACACATTAGTTAGCTACATGCAACAAAAATAATTATATCTTTCGTTTTAATTAAGATAGAAACAAGATTCAAACGTCATCTTAAGCAGAAAAAAACGGAGTAATGTTTCACGTGATAAAAAAAAAAAAGCAAAATTTGACGATTTTTGTGTCCCGGACCCCCTTAAACATTGATTTATATGAGAATTGCCCCGAGAATTGCTAATTATTTAGGATATTTGTTACATTAAATGCTCTTAGGAAAACCATTTATAAAACCCTAGATATGTAATCAATGTATTTGTTTAGAAAAGTAGGATCTAAAAAATAAAGTATTCCATACATAACTAGCAATTTTTACATTCTAAAATGTTACGCATTTTAGAAATAAGAAAACCGAGGAGACTTAAAATATTTTCAAGCAAATTTAGAAATTTAGAAAAGAAATAATACTACTGTCTGACCACGGATAGTATGCATTGTAAAGGCAAATGTCCGGCTTACAGGCAGAAATGGACGTTTGCCAATGGGGTCGTTTCCAAAATTTTAAAAGATTTTTTTTCTGAAAGAGCATGCTTAAAAACATAGGATCTGACCATTTTTAAATAATTTATTTAAGTTTAATATTTAAAAAAAAAATACTTAAATCGCTGCGCTTTTATTGACACTTCTGTCGTGTGACATCACAAATGAGGAAATGCCATTCAATGTTGCCATTCACAGAACAAAATATTTAATTCGCATCTTTACTCACGTGTATTGGCAACGATACGGTTGATAGCAAGCGTAGAGCGAAATTTTAATTCGCTGCTTGATTATCATACCGAGGAAACGTAGTAGAAAGATGCGCCAAATTGCATCATTTGTGACATCATAAAGACCACGCCTTGTTTGAAAAATCGGACGTTTTAAAAAATTAATTAAAAAAAAAACTGTTGGGAAAATGAAAGTATTTTCTGGGTCCATGTAATTTTTTTGGCTCATTCTATCCATTTCAAAGACTTAAAAGTAGTACTTTTGACTGAAGGAAACCATCTCATTCCATACAATCCGTAGTTGAACAGTAAGTACTACTATTATTTTTTTCAAATCTTGCCGAAACTTTCTCTTTACCTCAGTTTGAAAATAGGATCTTTAGCCTGAATAAAAGGCGGTAGGATGTCTCTTATTTCTGCTTTCATGTTTTTCCCACCGTATCTGGCTGCAATACGGTTATAGTAATCCTCTTGTTGCATCTGCTTGTAGCATTGGAGAACTTCATCTCTGCTCAATGTCGCTGGAAATGGTCGATCTGCGTGACAATGACCGCCAGAAAAACTGCTGCGCTCGTGCTAACAAATAGAAAAACGGGAAAATAATGTTTGGAAAGAAGCATAATAAATTTTCAAAAAAAAAAAAAAAAAAAAAATACGGAACACAAAATAAATACAGGAAGTAAAACTAGTTTTACTACAGGGTGTTCAGGAAAGGTCGCCCTGATTTCAAAATTAAATATCTTGAAAACAAAGGCCGATATTGGAGTAAAATAAACGGTACGTTTATTGTGAAACTCAAGAAAATCATGTAGAGAAACTTGGAAATAAGTAGCAAAAATTGCCAACAGGGGGCGCTACACACTCTAATTGCAATAGAAATCCCCATAAATAGTGCTGCGAAGGGGTTGGACGATAAATTCTAGCGTAAATGTAAGTATCTCTGAGAGGAAGTATCTCTGAGAGGTATAACTACTACTGAAGCGCCTAATCCCTTCGCAGCACAATTTATGGGGATTTCTATTACAATTGCAGCATGCAGCGTCCCCTAGTGGCGATTTTTATTACTAATTCCCAAGTTTCTATACATGATTTTTATGGGTTTCACAATAAACATACAGTTTATTTTATTCCAAAATCAGCCTTTGTTTTCGAGATATTTAATTTTTAAATCAGGGAGTCCTTTCTGATATTTAATAACCTGAGAACCACACGAATAGTGTAATAGTTTTTTTTTTAAATAAGTAGTAATTAAAAGAGCTTAGTGACACATATTTTGGACGCGTAAATCATTTGCCCTCATCCCCCTGTTATCGAAAAAAAAGTTCTGAAAGTCGAGAGAAAATTTTAAAAAAAAAGTCGCCAAATTTAGTGACAAACAGAAAGTTCTGGAAGCGGTGATCAGAATATCATGATCTTTGAATGTTAACGAAGCTACAGCGACTGTTTAGCATAGCTTAGCTTCATTGCTTTTTCTTAGCTTCATTGCTAAATTTTGTGCATTTTAAAAAATGTTCACAAAGTTTAAGATCTTTTTCTGGGTTACAGGCTGACGAGGGTAAATGATTTATTGGTTGTAAAACATGTTTCATTTTGCTCTTTCAATAGCTAACTCTTTAAAAAGATCAGTATTACAGCAACGTATGGTTCCCTTATTAAGACTAATATGCAAACATTTAAAAAGAAAAAGTGCAAAATACAGGTTGCAAAACCCTCAAAAATAAATGTTGTGAAAGTTAAAATGAATGTTTGCTGTTACAAGAAATTGTAAAAATATTTCATATTGCTGGGAATGGTTGATAAGCTTGATAATAACACCAGAAAGTCTATTGCGATCGTACTGATAAACAACACAAAAAACAAATGTGGAAATGAATCTGAGAAACTAGCAAGGTGAAGTTTTCAAATAAATTCAAAAAGTAAAATCATACTTTTGCTATTGGTAATTTCTGAGACTGGTATTAAATTAAAAAATAAAGTAACTGCAAAATGCAAATTGGAAAAATGCCAAAAAATAAATGAATAGAAAAATTAGAAAAATTCAGAATATAAGAATGAACAGAAAAAAATATATATATATATATTAATTTGAATTTTGGCATCTTGAATTCAAATTATGTTTTTCGCAATCACGAGCGCGTGTGTGTATGAATGGGTGTGTGTTTGCGCAGGCGCATGTGTGTGGGTGCGTGTGTGTGTGTTGTGTATGCAGTGCTGCGTGTGTACGCGCGTAGGCGTTCGTGTGTGTGTGTGTGTATGTAGGCATATGTGTTTGTGTCTGTGTGCAGGCATGAATGTGCGTGTGTATGTGTGTTTGTGTGTGTGTGTGTAGGAGTGTGTGTTTGTCTCTGTGCGCTGGCATGAGTGTGTGTATGTGTGTGTAGGCGTGTGTGTGTATTCGTGTGTGTGTAGAATATTGACGCAACCTGGAGAGGGTTTTCGCAAGAGGAGCAGCATCGTGAGGCCGGTCGACGCGACGGTGGTGCTGGCAGAGGGTGCTGGCGGGAAAATAAAATCATAGGAATTCAAAACAGTCAAATGAGAACAATAAGCAATCGTGATTGCTCAAAAAAAATACTAGTGTAATAAATTGCTTTAAGGATCTATTTCAGAAATGCTATACATGCTCCAAAAAAATATGTTTCAACATTTACTTCTTGTCTGTAATAAACATTCAAAAGTCACGGAAGATACATGCTAGAGTTTCATAATTTAACTATCACGTAATTTTGCAAAAAGTCCGTATTTCAATGCGAAAGAAAAGTAATGGACGAAATGACATCTGAAAATAAGTTAGGTATCTTTTCGCCCATACGCTTTTTTTGCATTTATAAAGGCAGAAAAGGAATTTCTCCGCTTAATACCCAAGTAAAAACAAACCGATTCCGCAAGCACTGGCAGAGTTGAGGACATAGAGGGAAAATGATTGACTTCAACTAATGGCTCTAGGAATTTTAAACCTCCTACACCCAAGCTCCCGATTTTTACCAATGGAATAATACCTTGCCTATAGGAGTTTACATTATCAGAACCAAGCTATATGTTTGGGATAACATTTATTTTTATATTTAAAATCATATGATTAAAAATTATGTTACATTTTTGTAGAATACATTACCGCTAATAGCGTTTATAACTTACATCCACCATGATAACTAAATAACAGTTTCCGTCTGTTGAGATCAGAAGACACTTATTTAATGGCAAATCTTTTATTGAGTATGTTATAATGTACAACATGAATTTCATGGTTACGAGATTTATAGCTAACAAAATAAACGGCATAACCTTCTAAAAAAAAACACACCTAGTTTCCTTACCTCATAAGAACGGAACATTTGCATAATTCAGAATTTTACAGTTCACGGTTTACAGTGATACTTTTTACTTTAAATATATAAGAAAGAATACGCAAATGTGTTTACTTTCAAATGTACGTACGAAAAAACAATCAAATAAATTAAATAATTCTAACAATTTTCTTAATAAATAAATAAATAAATAAATAAAATTTAAAAAGTAAAAATGAAATAAAATAATACCATTGATACATAAAGCGTATGGTCCCCTGGTGGACTAATTGGTAAGGCCTTATACGCTTAACTGAAGGGTACTGGGTTCGATGCCAGCCAGATCATAGATCCCATGTGTTTTCCAAGTAAATCCTCCAATTTACAATTCTAAATCAATACCTCTGGAGATGATGAACCACAAGATTTTTCGGTTTTGGGTTTGGATCAAAACTATCAAAATGTTGATAGATAGCACTTCCATCTATCGTGTGCCGTCTGAACTGAATTGGCCTTCCACCTTTGTGGTGTTTTGTTAAAGGAAACCGTACTTATCTGCTTTACACAAAGATTGTTTTTCTTTAATTTTCGGGGTTGCTCCTTTCAAGATTAAAATGAAAGATGTTACGGGGCTGAAGTTTAGCACTGAAACAGGACAAGGGGTCATTGTTTTAAGCTATTTAAATCTCAGGCTAACATGGATATTAGGAAAAGTTATTATTATAGCAGGGTAGTGGAACCTTGGAACAGCTTACCGGAAGAGGTGGTAATGAGCAATGGAGTAGATAGTTTTAAGAGGGCCATTGATCTTCACTGGGGGTTGTAAATTGACTGGGACCAGTCTAGCTGGGCCCAGAGTCTGTTGCTGGTAGTCACTTTTGTATTTGTATTTGTATGTTTTGTTTGTGGAATTTCAGGATTCCTTAGTTACTGATATATCATGTAACATTACAGTCTAGGGTTCTCCGTACAGTTCACTGATATAAAGGCGTAGAATATATGGGATTCAGTAAGGATTACTAGACTGAATTATTCAAACAATACTAGACAATTCGAGGAAACACTAAAAAAGCGAAAGGTCGAATTTCGAACACTAGCGACAGTGGGATGCATAATGTTATAGGCGTAGAAGAAAGTCACGTGGTTTCGTCCTTCATTCAACAAACGCCTCAATAATACTAAATGCCTATCGCTTCCTCTTTTTTTTTAAAATTATGTACGGCTAATACTGCCATGCATCGCAGATGTTAGAAATTATCAGGGCCCGACTAACTAAAAGTGAGGCCCTAGGCCCACAATAATTTGGAGGCCCCCTGAAGACTCTATAGCGGGATACGGTGGTTACAGGTTGGTCCCCGTCAGAGTTCATTTTTGGGGCCTCTTTGTCTATCACAGAATTTTACGTAAATCATTAACCATATACATTTATGAATCCCTTCAAGGGCCCTCATAGTTGTGACATGGTAAATTCGCTAATAGCAGAATGAATAAAAATTCTCCTTTAAGTAAGTTTTTTGCGAGAATAAGTTATATTTATTTATTTTTATTATTATGCATACATCTTTAGGAAATTTAAGGCCCCTTAGGAAGATGGGGCCCCAGGCCCAGGCCTAGTTGGCCTGGGCTATAATCAGGCCCTGGAAATTACTTGCGGATAATTTAGAAATTTACTAATTAACAATTTAATTCGAATTATTTGATTCCATCGTCATAGCAGTGCCATCTTTGGATGGCCGCTGGGTGGCGCTGGCCGGGTTCTCATTATGTAAGGCAGCTCACTTTTGAGGCAAATACGATGCGCATTTAATATTATGGGAGCGTTGATTCAACACATTTTTAAAAAACAGTGAGTCACACCATTTATACGTTTGTTTTTTATACGTTTTTATCATTTATATGTTTTTTAATTGATCCCCGCAGTATCCAATACATATTAATCTATAATCCTATTATACGTTTTTCATTTATATCCTTTTTTCATGCAGTCCTTTCAAAAACGTATATACAGTGCATCACTGATTTTGGAAGGAAACAATGCAGCTACCAGACAACATTATGAAAGAACAAAATTGAACTTACTCTAAAATGAGGTTTCAGATATCCCCTGCCATGGTGAGTGTGGTTTTTGAAGTATTTATCCCCGTTATCGTATCTGCAGCTGTCATGACAACTGATTTTCTTCTCATTCCTTCTAGCGACATGGAAGGGCTCATAGTTGGCATATCCAAAGTTAGAAACCTACAGTAATTTTTTTTTATTGTTGACATCAGTTGAATGAACAGATTGAACTTAAATCTGATAATACTAAAGCGAGTCTTGCTCAGGCGGTCATAAACTAAGTATTTATTATTTGATTTTTGAACATATTGTGTAAATTATAAACTACATAACTTTTTAAGGCATTTTTTGAGCACCTAGCAAGCTTGCTATCTTAGAGGAATTATACGAAATGAACAGTTAACTGCAAGGAAAACTTCTATCAAAGAACTCGATGAGTGCTACCCAGGAAGCACACTTCGCTTCATGAACGTTCTAAAATGGTTGTCAACGTCGTGATCAGGAGCGGATTGGGGAGCCATTAGGAAGCCAGCCTTGACTCCCAAAAGCTGCACAAAATCAAAGACGCAAAAAAAAAAAAAAAAAAAAAAATTAATTTGAATTTTGACATCTTGAATTCAAATTATGTTTTTCGCAATCACGAGTGTGTGTATGTAGGCGTGTTTGTGTGTGTGTTGGGGGGGGGGAGGAGTATGTTTGTTTGTGTGGGGGGGTATGTGTATGTGTGTGTAGGCATGTGTGTTTGTGTGGGGAGGGTTATGTGTATGTGCGGGTAGTTGTGTGTGTGTATGTGTTTGTGTGTGTAGGTGTATGTGTGTATGTGTGTGTAGGTGTATCTGTAAGTGTAGGCAAGTAAGTGACGCAACCTGGAGACGGTTTTCGCTAGAGGAGCAGCATCGTGAGGCGGCCGGTAGTCGGTGGTGCTGCAGAGTGAGGCTGGGACAAAATAAAATCATAGGAATTCAAAACTGTCAAGTGAGAACGATAAGCAATCGTGATTGCTTAAAAAAAAGGCGCACAGGTTTGAGGCCGGATTAAAAAAAAAAGTGCACAGGTTGGATGACTCAGAAAAAAAAAAGTTGCACAAATTCAAGGGCGCAAAAAAAAAAAAAAAAAAAAAAAAAAAAATCCCACGCGCACTAGTTCAAGGGCACAGAAAAAAAACTGGAAGGCGCACTGATTTCAGAGGCACAAGGGCGCACGGGAGCGAGGGCTCACCAACCCTGGACCAGTTCACTCCTGGTCTTGACAACCATCTAAAAACAATTATGAAAGTTTAAGCGTAACGTGTGTTTCCTGGGTAGTCAATACGTAACAATTATGATCTCCCCTCGTCGTATATGAAGGTAACGAATGCAAATGCCTAAAAACCCAGATATTTTTCTTCGGAGTGAAAAATATGTTATCATAGAAAACGACAACTACTTCCGGCCATATTTTTATTGTCAACTCGGTAGAAACATGTTCCTCTAATCGTAATTATGTATAAAATATGTGTTTTATTTAAACAACTGGTCATATTAGAAATTTGCAGTTCAATCTTGTACTAATAAATAAATAAAAAGTTTTAGCTAAAATCATATTAAAAAAAAAAAAAAATCTCTTGGAATAACTTGCAATAACTGCTACTTTGTAAGAAAAAGGAAAACTTTTAAAGCAAACTTGTAGTAAAAATATTTTAAGCAAAAAGGTTTTGCTAAAATCATATAAAAAAAATCTCTTGGAATACAATAACTGCTACCTTGTAAGAAAAAGGAAAACTTTTAAAGCAAACTTTTAAGCAAAAAACTTTTAAGCAAAACGTATGAAATGCAATAGACAAGGATAATATGACATTCAGCAAATATTTCTCACCGGCCAATATCGAGGACGATGGTACTCGTTGAAAAATTTGCTTCGATCGTTGTGGATGTTCTTGCGATAATCTGTATGTATTCCAGGAATATTGTAGTAAAGTGAACTGAGATGAGGACACCAGCTCTGGTAACTGATCAAACTAAATAAGAAAATTTCAGACTATCAGCATATTTGTAACCAGCAAACATACCCAGCGTTGCCTGGGTCAATACTAATAGTAAGAAGCAATTTATACTTTCCTTTATTTATTTTTAGCTGTGCCCCGCGGTTTCACCTGCGTTAAGAAGACAACGATGTTTTTAAAAACTATTTTAAGTACATCACGCTATGATATATATATGATATATATATGATATATATATATATAGTGAAAAATTACATACCGTTATCCACATCGATGTTTTCCGCTACATAAGAGAATCGAAAGAAAAAAAAAGCAATAAAAAATAATTGAAAACCCATGATTTATAAATTAATTAATTTTAAAATGAGCCGTTTCATAAATATTGAAAATCTCCCCGCCCTCAGCCTGACTTGAGCCCGTGACCCTAGGGGTGCTGGTCCAGCGCTTTACTGACTGAACTATTCGGACAACAAAAGTTCGAACTTGAAAAGTTGATGCAACAAAAAATGCATCATTATTATTATTAGTTTAATTTCAATCTATCGCTGCTCCACTGCTATTAGTCATAGTGGGATGTTATATTAGCATATAGCCTTCTTTACTAATAATAAAGCTGAAAGTCTCTCTGTCTGGAGGATGTCTGGATGTCTGTAGGATGTCTATATGTCTGTGACGTGCATAGCGCCTAGATCGTTCGGCCGATTTTCATGAAATTTGGCGCAAAGTTAGTTTGTAGCATGGGGGTGTGCACCTCGAAGCGATTTTTCGAAAATTCGATGTTGTTCTTTTTCTATTCCAATTTTAAGAACAAAATTATCATTAGATCGACGAGTAATTTACGAAATTATCATAACGTGGAACCGTTACATGGGCACAAGCCAATTGGCGAGATACGAAATTATCATAACGTGGAACCGTAACATGGGTACAAGTCAATCGGCGAGAAAATTCACCATACATTATTTGTAAATATACAGGCGAACCAAAAAACCTTTTAATTTTTCTATTACGGGCAAAGCCGTGCGGGTACCACTAGTTACTAATAATAAAGCTGAAAGTCTCTCTGTTTGGATGTCCGGAGGATGTCTGTAGGATGTCTGGATCTCTGTGACGCGCATAGCGCCTAGACCGTTCGGCCGATTTTCATGAAATGTGGCACAAAGTTAGTTTGTAGCATGGGGTGTGCACCTCGAAGCGATTTTTCGAAAATTCGATGTGGTTCTTTTTCTATTCCAATTTTTAAGCACAAAATTATCATAAGATGGGCGAGTAAACTACGAAATTATCATAACGTGGAGCCGTAACATGGGCATAAGCCAATTGGCGAGAAAATTCACCACACATGATTTTTTTAAATATACTGGCGAACCAAAAGACCTTTTAATTTTCTATTACGGGCAAAGCCGTGCGGGTACTACTAGTCCTCAATAAATGGGCTGTTCAACTCGTAAATAATTTTTTAATTCGGACCAGTAGTTCCTGAGATTAGCGCGTTCAAACAAACAAACTCTTCAGCTTTATATTAGTAGTATAGATTCTCCCCCGTCACATATTTGGAAGCTTTTGCCGCAATATGAAAAAACTATCCTTAGTTGACGGTACCTCCGAAAATGAGGTGCCTTGGTTTATACATGCATTTGACATCTTCAGAGAATGTCGGGACTAGTTGTTTAAGAGTTGATAATTTGTATTGTGAAAAGGAACAGTGGTCTGAGCTGCAGGTTACTTGTGTTACAGATATGAATTGTTTTTCATGATAATACAGTAATCAGATTGCACCGTTCCCAAAAGTCAAAAGTAAAATTTCGTAAGTTACAATTTCTTCTGTTTTTGTGTCCAGTACGTGTTTCCTAAATTGTCTCCCTTCCTTCAGGAGATTGGATTTTTGTCTGTGATTTAAAGTTTCGTTCTTTGTCCTTGTTTTCTTCTTGCCTTCGTCCTTTTATAAATGTTTTCATAATACTCAATTTTTTTTCTGTTTACTCCTTTAACTTGTTATTCTGAATTAAAAATTTCGTTTATGTGCTTTTTTTTGGATTTTTTTCCCAAAGTTCTAGAGATTTTCTGTCTTTTTACTCCTTAAACATTCTCTCTTCTTTGGCTCCTTTTTCAAATTTAAACAATCTTCTGGCGCAGTATAGCCTACTCGGGTTCTTGCGCCACAAAACCCAATCTAATCAACCAACCAGTACGTATTTTTTCTGTAATTATTCGATTTCAAGTACAATTTAATACTTGTGCATTACGTGAATGGGGCTGGGTACATATGTTACAGTTAAAGTATATGATGCAGTTATTTTATAGAATACCTAGCTATTCCATGAAATAACTAGGTACTCTATAAATTGACTTATAAGAGACAGTTAAAGTGTAAAATAAACAATTTATCTAAAATGAAATAACTATATATAGGTATTCTATAAATAAACTAATGATAGACAATTAAAATGAAAACGAAGCAATCTATCTAATTTATGCCGCGTATAAATGGTATAAAAGGAACAGCAGCCGGCAATGTACGTGTAAGCAATCAATTAACCGGAATGAACTGGCGCGAACACGCTAAACAAGTTCTCTCCATATGGTTTGGAATAGGTCATAAATGCAGTAGGGGTGGAGGGTAAATTTATTTGTCGTGCAAGATATATAATATAGATTATTTTACACTTTAACGGGATGCAGGTCGTTATTCTATGAAATAACTAGTTAAAGTTAAACCATGAAATACAAGAGAGTTTTACACTTTTACGGACTCGATCAGTTATTCCATGAAATAACTAGGTATTCTATAAAATAACGGATTTCATACTTTAACGGTAACATATACATTGCGCGAGATCCTCTTCAAATGCTTTGTGGTTGAACTGTAGGTCTGGTGAATCTTCATTGCCTATGGTTTCATTGGCTTATATAACAATTCGGTAAGATAGAGCCATTGTAATATTTTTTTCATCGCCGACTGTAATGTTTGCTCCAAAGGTTACAGTAATGTGGTAGTGGCAAATTTTCAGAAATCTTGGCATTACAGCTATTTTAAGACCTCCATGAATATGTATAATAAATAACTTTTTTAACAACATGAAAAAACAAAACAAAAAACATTGTAACTCCTTCCACACTTGCAACAATGGGTATAACTTTGATATACCCCCTTCAAAAATTACGCACCAAATCTGGTACTCCCTACGGACTTTTTAGGGTTGCTGTTTCTTATTTTGGTGTTGCCAATTCAGGTTTTTTCAGCTTTTAGATTTTTGCTGTTGTCAAATTTAGTATTTTCTTGTATTTTGAACCATTTTTTGAGTTTTTTTATAAAAGTTTTGTGGCAACAAAAACAGGTATTTTGCTTGGCGAGAAAAAGTAATCGCCAAATTTCCGATTTGGGGGGTATATCAAAGTAGTTCCCAACAATGATAGAAATAAATAAATAAAACCAGTCATTTAACAATATTAAAATACCATTAAAATGTAATTTTATTCGCCTACAAAGTTTTTTTATTGCCAATCTCGCCATGCGATTGTCTCGTGATTAAAATAACGTCAAGAAACACTGCGAAAAGTGCCAGCTATAATAGCTTGTAATGCGCCAAATTCACGATAAATCTCAACATCCCGCATTTTTTAATAATTTAGGCTTGGCACTGAATAAGACCATACGATTTCAGATTGGTTGCTTTAATTCTTTTCATACTCTTGGGGGAAAAGCCTCCTTTTCGCTTTTAGTAGAAAAAATTGTGGGAAAATTACAATGTACAACATGCCACATTGGCGGATTTTTTTTTATTGTGGAAATAGCTGTTGCCATCTTTGTTCATCCTAATTCAATGTTACATTTTGAAGGATCTTTTCATGTTATACTATGACTTATCTTTTTTTATTTGGCAGATTATTTTACATCTTAATGACTTAATTTAATTTTGTTCATCTTAATGTTGATTTTAGTCTTGTTAACGGCTTGTTATGTTTAAAAATTAAAAATTGAATTTCAAAATTCCGGCAAATTGAATTTCGTGACATTTTACAAGTAGAAAAGCACTTCGTTTTGATTAATTTTGCGAACATTTTTGAAAATGCATGTTTAAGTGATATTTTCCCCCAAACAATCGTATATCCCCTAAACAATCTCAACATAAACAATTTTTACATTGTTTGTATTGATATTGTAAAAAAAAAGAAAAGAAAACAAATCGCATAAAAATTTAAAAAACACGCAAGTGTTTCACATTGTATGACAATTCTCCCCAAAAACGAACTAAATTACACCAATAACGGAGGAGGAACCACCACGTGAGGAAAAACTGTCTGCAAAACATGCCTCTTTTGCTGAATTTCAGATTTTAATGGGACTTTTAATTATTTTTAATGACTTCTTGTTTACTATTCGGCGAATTATTTTATATTTTACTGGCTTCGTTTGCCTGTTTGGCAGATTTTATTTTCATTTTTACTCTTGTTAAATGTCTTGTTCTGTTTAAAAACAAACCGTTCATTTTCAAATTTCAGCAATTTTGAATTTGGTAACGTTTGCAAGCAAATAAGAGCTTTGTGTTGCCTGGTAGGTGCAAACAATTTTAAAACACATTAAATGTTCCACATTATGCTAATCCTACCAACAAAACTACAAAAAATATTGCCAAAATCTATGCATCAGCAATAAAGATTTATGTTACGGGGATATTTTGACAGCTGGGGTTTTGGTTTCACATTTTGTGCATAATGTGAGTCATTAAGAAACTATAAACGGTTATACAGTTAAATTTTAAAACATATCACCTAGTCAATTCCATTTCATCCAACATATGCTCGATGAAATTCCTGGACATGGTTTTCCCTGCTGAAGAGAAAAGAAAAAACAAGACATGAAAATAAAAACTTTAAAAAATAGTACAAGCACAAAATTTTAAATTGCAAGCTTATATTAAGGCAAAGTTTGAAATATATTTAACTAAAACAAAGTTACCCAATAACGTATCTAGTTTATAATGACTCTATAAGCAAAAAACTGTAGCAAACAAAAAGCGATATAGTAAAATTTTGCTTTTCAAATCCATTCTGATAAATGTCAACCGAAAAAGTTTAAAAATCGTGAAAATATGGATTTACAAACAATTTTTACTAGTATTGATTGATTGTTTAACACGTGAATGATGAGTTTATTTAAGTAGAAAGGCATCCACCCAACAGTTTATCGTCAATAGATTTAATCTTTGTGAGACTCAATCAAAGCTTTTGCGTCAAATAAGAGCCGCTATATATTCGCAACTCCAACGAACTATAGGGGGCACTGCAGTCACTGTCTAATGGTGGACGAAAAAACTAAAACAAACGCACGCCGTAGCGTAGAAAATGCTAATAAGCCTAGTAATTTTTGTTTGTAAGGCATGACTTTTTTGTTTTATTCTTTTTAAATTAATTTTCAAAATCTTGTGAATATTTTGGCCCATGTAAAAAGAAATGAGAATTCAAGAAGCATTACTAAACATTAGAAATTAATACAAATTCCGTAGTTGTAAACAGCCATTTCCAGGATGTTGAATTCGAAATTTATCAATTCTTGATGAAACTACATTTTTATTGTAACCATATGAACACTATAAATATTTCATGTAAATAAACCTTTGTTTATCAGTGTTATAAAAAGAGGAAGATGAAAGTTCTTTGTTTTGTTTGGTTAGCGCTAATTGTTTTACATTCGGTTTCGTATGTTTCTAATTTCTGAATTATGATTTAATTCTGTTACGCATCATCAATAAAATTCTGACGGATACATGGCAGTAGTTTTCTTTTTAATTGATCTTCCATTATTTCTTTAAACTTATCGAATTCTGTTATCTTTCTACCATTTTAATCCACACATGATAAAAAATAAAAATGGTTTACAACTGACATGCAAAATCTCGCCAAGCAAATGTTCTTTGCTCACACAATACTAAAACTATAACCCTAAACTATAACGCACTACTTTGGCGATGAAATTTCTCTGCGTTAAACATTTTTCATTCCGTTCTACGATAATACTGCATAATATCCTTCTTTTGAGCTTAAGAGTAAGAGAAAAAAAGAAAACCATATTCTTACAAATTCACACAAAAGAATAAAAAAATTTACCTTGTAGAAAGTTATCCTCTTCCAAAAAAAAAAAAAAAAAATGCTTCGAATAGACTTGCAGATGCGAAGTTTGATAATCCAGAGTTTTCATGTGATTAGGATTTCACGCCATTTACGACAGTCAACTCACTTTTTAGAGGGAAATAATAAAGACTAACTTTATTTTGAGGAGCTCGAGAATACCATTAAGGGACAAAACACTTTCTATTTCTGAAAGCAATCCAAGACACATCGAATGCGTTGATAAATACTCATAACAAACTGCCTATGTTTACGTCAACAGACACACATGGAACGCAATGTTTTAGTTTCTTCGGCAGTTATGTAAATCACCGCAAGGTAGCGTATTCGAACGCTGGAGTTGCGAATAGAGAGAGACCGTATAAAAAGGGGCCTTACGTCAAACTACTGATTTTATCGAATCAGAAATCAATTTGCAGTTCTGGAGCTTGAGCACGCCATCTTGCGGTGATTTACGAAATTAACCAAACAGCAAAACAGTTTAACTTCTAAGTGGATAAAGCAGATGCCTCTTTGTAAGGCCCCTATATATACGAGAAGACGCATCAGCTTAAGATTAGCCATTTTGTATCAGAGCGCGTGTTTGAGTAATTGTCTTTTCTGACGAGTTGTCTGACGAGTCTGGTGATTGTTCACTGTGAGCAATTATTAGCGGCACGTGAATTGTTTATGAAATAAATATTATTTTTGGCAAATTTGGCGCAATCCGAAACTTTGCTGTGGTTTAGCTCAACTGATGCGTCGGCCTATCTATATAGCGGCTCTAAGATCCGCTATATAGATAGGCCGACGCATCAACTTCAGTTTAGCCATTTTGGATCGGATTTTTCATTGTTGCACTGCTTGGGTTGCCACAGCAAAGTTTCGGATTTCGCCAAGTTTGCAGAAAATAATATTTTATTTTATAAACAATTCACGTGCCGCTAATAATTGCTTACAGTGAACAATCACCAACGTGATAACTCGCCAGAAAAGACAACCACTCAAACACGCGCTCCGATCCAAAAAGGCTGATCTTAAGCTGATGCGTTGGCTCGTATATATATAGGAGCCTTAGCGGCTCTTCCTCTTTTTATAGCTCGTTCCTTGCGTAAGCGGGTCGGTCTTGGTTTTTACCTGTTTCAGCCGCCATTAACCACTGCAACGTCATTTTATTGGAATTTTAAACTTCTTTTATGTTAATGTAAAAATAGTTTTCCCTTTTTCTCTTGGTACGCGCTGTAGTACTGGTTGATGGAGGACTTAAAAGAATTGACTGCCACACATTTGTCTACTAAATTTGAGAAAATCAGGAAAATTCCCAGTAAGCAGCTTTACAAGGTACTGTGAAACAGTTCTCTATTCAGGACTGTTTCACATTTGAATAACTTTTTAAAAACTTCTTACTTTTTAGCATCAAGCTTTAGCTTTACTTATATACTGGCATACGAAACAGGAGAATTGACAGCTCCCGGATACCGCGACATTTCATGACGAAGTTAGATGACGCGTCATTATGAGTTCGCAGTCACAAAGTGATATTGTGACGGCTCACAGAAGTCGCGTTGTGACACATTTGAGTCATTGGTGGTGCGCTCAGTGAGGCGTTGAACTCGTAACTGGAGGGTCCCGGATTCGATGCCAGCCGGTTGAAGATCTTTCGTGTTCGCTAATGGTAATTGATGCGTGTTAAATGTGTTCGCGATCACATTGTCCACCAAGTTTCCATTCCAAATCAATGCATTTATCGTGTTAGTGCCCAGGGTTTAGAGAACTGTTTCGGTAAGGGGGTCATCCCGACGTACTGAGCCGATGTTTGAAACTTAGAAATCGCTAGATCGGTTAATTATCGCCCGCTCGTACTTGAAAATGCGATTTTTTCAAGCTCAGGGCAAGCGGTATATGGCGTGCGTTGACGCGCGAAGCAGAAACCCCCCTCACGCCGTAAAGTCATGGTGGTAGCCACTGCATCCAGCTCAGAATGAGCCAGTGCGTGGCGTACGCCCGACGAATCGCGGCCTAATTTCAGTCGCGTCATGCGAATTAATTTTGGGGACACGATGGCCAAAATTTTTCATGAGCATACCGACGGGGTGTTGTATCAAGGGTTGCTCAGCTCCTGGTCTGGATCAAAAAAAGAAATCTCTTCAGGGTCCCATCCAATCGGTTAAACCACGTGTAGTGGTAGATACGGGGGACTCTGGAGTGACATATTTGTGACATGTTATTTCAATCCAACTAAAATGCAATAATTAATGTGTGTCAGCACATATTCTAACGTTGTGAAGACATCACTGCGACGTCACTTTGTGATATCGCCATGGACTCAAATAGAGTTAGAGCCGCTATATAGATAGGCCGGCGCATCAGCTTAAGTTTAGCCACTTTAGATCGGAATTTTCATTGTTGCGCTGCTAGGGTTACCACATCAAAGTTTCGGATTTCGCCAAATTTAACGAAAATAATATTTTATTTAATAAACAATTCACGTGCCGACTAATAATTGCTCACAGTGAACAATCACCAAACGCGATAACTCGCCAGCGAAGACAACCACTTAAACACGCGCTCCGATCCAAAAAGGCTAATCTTAAGCTGATGCGTCGGCTCATATATATATAGGGGCCTTAAATAGAGTAAGAGCCCATGAGCGCCAGACCTACGTCACAGTATAAAGGCCTAAAATTTTTCTCCGTAAGCACATCACAGCAGGTAAGAAAGGTTCACTGTTATTTAAGCTGAGTCGAGCTGGCGTTGGAAGGAAACAGGTAGCGAAAGTTGATGCATAAACTGAGTCATTTCATGTCAAGTGACCTCGTCCTCTCCAGCCGACCATCTCCGATTTGAACGAAATTTTATAAAGCTACAAGAATGCCTTTAAAACTAACTATACAAATTTTCAGCTCCCTAGATCCATATCCTGAGGATCAGAGATCAATAAAAAATGAGCTCCAAAATGGCGGATCAACTTCGTGAAACGAAATGGCCATGTTTAGCATGGTTCTCTCATTGGAGACCATTTTGGAGCCCACTTTTCTTTTCTTTTTGGGATATCCTAGATCCTAGTGATTTGTGTCTTGGAACCTGAAAATTTGCACAGGTCGGTTTCAAAGCCATGCTGGCACCACTGTAGAACGTCCTCCAAATCGGAGGTGGTTAGAAGGGGACCACCAGATCACGTGACATAGAATGCATCTACGATGTTTAGTTTTTGCAACAATTTTACGCACCTCTGATTCCTGTTTAATGCCAAAGTCAGCGCAACTCAGCTTCAATAACGAACCTCTCTTACTTGCTATGATGTCCTTACGCAGAAAAATTTTAGCGCCTTTATACTATGACCGATACACTGATTTTACACCGAAAAATACGTGAAAAAAAATGGGGCCTACAGAGGAAAAAATAAACCTCGTGATGACGAACTTCAATGAACCACAAATTTTGTACATTATAGCCGGAATTGGGTGGTTTCCTTCAGTCAAAAGTACTACTTTTAGTCATTGAAATGGAAAGAATCAGCAAAAAAAAAAAAAGAATTTTGTCATCTTGAATTCAAATTATGTTTTTCGCAATCACGAGTGTGTATGTATATGTAGGCGTGTGTGTTTGTGTGTGGGGGGTATGTGTATGTGTATGTGTGTAGGCATGTGTGTTTGTGTCTGTGTGCAGGTGTACAGGCATGAGTGTGTGGGTAGTTGTGTGTATGTGAGTGTGTAGGTGTGTGTGTGTGTTTGTGTGTGTATGTGTTTGTGTGTGTATGTGTTTGTGCATGTGTGTAGGTGTATGTATGTGTGTGTAGGTGTATATATGTATATGTGTGTAGGTGCGTATATATGTATGCGTGTAAGTGTAGGATATTGACGAAACCTGGTGACGGTTTTCGCTAGAGGTGCAGCATCGTGAGGAGCCGGTCGACGGTGATGCTGCGGAGGGTGCTGGTGGGAAAATAAAATCATAGGAACGCCAAAAACAGTCAAGTGAGAACAATAATCAATCGTGATTGCTCAAAAAAAAAAAAAAAACATGGACCCAGAAATTCCATGTTCGATTCTTTAAACAAGGCGTGGTCTTGATGACGTCACAAATGATGCAACTTGGCGCGTCTTTCTACTACGTTTCCACGTTATGGTAATCAAGCAGCGAATTAAAATTGCGCTCTACGCTTGCTAGCAACCATATCGTTGCCAATACACGTGAGTAAAGATGCGAATTAAATATTTTGTTCCGTGAATGGTAACATTGAATGGTATTTCATCATTTGTGATGTCATACGACAGAAGTGTAAGCAAGAAAAGCGCACCGATTTAAATATTTTTTAAAAAATATTAAACTTCAATAAATTATTTAAAAAATGATCAGATCCAATGTTTTTAAGCATGCTCTTTCAGAAAAAAATACATTTAAAATTTTGGAAACGACCCCATTTCGTTGTAATTTACTTCAAGAAGTGAAGTGAAATTAAATAAGCACTGAAAACTTATTTCGTTGAAACGGATATTTCGCTGTATTGGGTATTTGTTGTAAAGGGATTTCCCTGCACAAAAAACTATCATCTGACTGAGCTTTGAGACGAATTTAATCCGTCATGTATAAAACAGTGATAAGGCACGGTAGAACAGCTGGTTATTTTCATACGTAAGGCGATAATTAAAAATCCCTGATTTTCACAAAACTGATAAGATGCTTGTTTGCCTTTGGGAATCTATGCAGCAGCTCTCTAGATGCTTTTGGGGACTTCTTCATTCGTAATTTGGTGAAAACTTATAAGAAAAGTCTGATTCTTCTGGTTTTGGAAAATGCTGGCCAACATCTTGTATATTCTGCCCATGCTATTGGGGAGGACGTTCGATGCCAGAAATGATCGTGTTGGAATCGACATATTTCCTCAGTCTGAATTGAGTAAAGCAAGGGTAAGAACTTTTTTACAAACCAACTTTTTTATTGCATCTCTTTCTGTTACAAATAGTGATGTTCCGGATATCTGTATCCGTATCCACGAACATCTGAGGAAAAATAAAGATCTGTATCCGCATCCGTATCCGTTACTTTTAGGACGGATCTTAAACGGATCTTTTCTATTCTAAAAATTCTTAAATATTTGAATAAAAGACTCTTAAACTCCGTTTAAATTAGGTTTTATTCCGGGAGTTAAATTATAAGGTATCATTTCAGACGCCAGCGGCATTCTGAGACATGTTTTTTTTCTTTTTTAATTTTTAGTTTAATATTAGTTTTTGTTATTGATTTAGGGTTTCTGTTATTCTTCATTTTGGTTTTTTTCGGTATCCTTCAAAAAAAGTCAGACAAAATTCTCTATTCGCTGTTTGTAAAGGTGTTCCCGACTCTGTTATTCCGTTAATCGGAGTAATCTGGTTGGAATGGGTTCCCGACTCTGTTATTCCGTTAATCGGAGTAATCTGGTTGGAATGGGTCAGCTCTGCATTTATGCTGAAATAAAATGCGAAAAATTATTTCTAGCCTATCCAGTAGCAGCTTTACACTCTTGCTCCTGTATCCTACATCTACCGAGCACGATAGAAATAATTTTTCACATTCTATTTAAGCATTAATGCAGCGCTGACCCGTTCCTTCCAACTCTCCCTCAATTTTAACGGAGATTTCTTTAAAGAGTAAATCATAGTCTTTATTATATTTTCGCCTTAAATGACACTTTTTGAAGAAACAGTGTTATTATTATGAGGGGAATACCTTCCGTAATAAATTTTAAACTCGGATAGTTGAATTGGGCAAAAAAAAAAAAAAAAAAAAAAAAAAAAAAAAAAAAAAAATCGAGATCCGTATCCGTATTTGTGGATCTTGACACTGATGGTCCGGATCCGTATGCGTATCCGTGGATCTACTTTTTTAACTATCCGGCACATCACTAGTTACATATTTAGTTTTCTTCTTTCAAATAATTGAAATATTTTTTAATCAGTAGTATGGAATTCTTTGCATTAATTTTGATTTTTACTCCAAAATATGTTTAGAAACATCAGTACCTATGAAATGCAATTAGTAAATGAGTTAATAATATTTCTGTAGAGAAGTGTTAATATCGAGATTATAAGACAATAAATACTGTAATCGCTTTTTATGTTTAGCTTTTATTGCTGTTTGAAAAATATTGTAACATTTCTGAACCTCAAAACCAGACTAACGAAAGTCATTTTGTCACTACATAGCAGGAGAGCGGAAAACCGTTTTTCTGGTACATACAAATGGAATTACGTTCATATAGCTCGATGCGGAATAGGACTCTACATGCAGTGTACTAATAAACGGAAAATCGCAATTTTTCGACTTATGTCAGTCTGGCTCTGAGGCACAGAAATAAAAACCGTTTTTTATTTTTCAACTAGTGGTACCAGCACGGCTTTGCCCGTAATAGAAAAATTAAAAGGTCTTTTGGTTCGCCTGTATATTTACAAATAATGTATGGTGAATTTTCTCGCCAATTGGTTTGTACACATGTTACGGTTCCCCGTTATGATAATTTCGTATCTCGCCAATTGGCTTGTGCCCATGTTACGGTTCCACGTTATGATAATTTCGTAATTTACTCGTCCATCTTATGATATTTTTGCTCTTAAAATTGGAATAGAAAAAGAACAAAATCGAATTTTCGAAAAATCGCTTCGAGGTGCACACCCCCATGCTACAAACTAACTTTGTGCCAAATTTCATGAAAATCGGCCGAACGATCTAGGCGCTATACGCGTCACAGAGATCCGGACATCCAGACATCCTCCTTGAGCATTTTTAAAGATGAGGAAAGCTTCTTTTTGGTATTACCGCTAAAAATGTTGATCTCATATTTATATTAAAAAAATATTTGCTGAAAAAAAATCATTAAAATTCGAAAATTAAGGGGCGCGGTCACCGGCTGAAATTTGTTTTACTGGGCCGAAATTTTGAACTTTTCATCACTTTCGTTGAAAAATTTTTGAAATTTCATTTTTTTTCGTCCCACCCTAATATGCATCAAAACATTTCCAAACTCAGAATTTTATTTTTCAAACGCATAAAAAGTGTTCTGATAATTTTTTATCGTTGACATTTCTTAAAATTCCTTTTTAATATTCCTTAAAAGCATAACCTTCTCGCTGTTTATCTTGCGATTTCCACGGGCAACGTAGAAGTAACAAAGTTTGTCTATTCGGCAATTTCCCGTGGCAAAGTAAAAGTAACAAAATTGCTCATCCCGCAATTTTCACGGGCAACGTAAAAAAAGTAACAACACTTGCTCATGCCGCAATTTCCACGGATCTGTGCTTTCATTTGCTTATGAGTTTATTAGAAAAATTTCTGTGATTAATTATGTAAAAAATCAAAGTTTTTTTTTTAAAAATTGGTTTTTAAAGGTTTAACATGCTCTAAACATTTGAGTAATTTATAAAATGCTTATCCAATGCACAGTTTTGTCAAATATGTTTCCCCAATTGCAAAAAGTATTACTTTAAAGCTGTAACTTTAATAGAAAAAAATCCTTAGGGATTCTAATGACATGAAAACACAAAAATATCATCATCGAGAAAAAGAAGTTTAAAGTTTTTCTTTTGCATAAGAACACATAGCGAGCATGGCCTAAAACTGCTCATAACTTTTTAAATATTTGAACTAAAGCAATAAAACTTTTTCCCTGTGTTCAGAATAGTTTTTAGTTTTGAAATAAGCAATAAAATTTTTTTTGATCGTTTCATCATTTTTGAGGTACTGTAACCCCTTAAAACTCAATATTGCATTTTCTGAATCCCCCCCCCCCACGCTAGAATAATACTCGTATTTAACTTTTATCAACCGCTATTGATGTTCTTAGTAAAATCATTGACGGCTTGTCTCTTTACATGTCTAGACATATCCAGAACCCGACAGCGTATCCAAATACGAAGTCACCGAAACGTCTGAAGAAGTACGGAATCTTCTGGAGGTGTCTGCGGATTTAGCGTTGAAAGTCAAAGCCGGAAAATTGGACTTAAAAGGAACAGGATCATATCTGAAAGATACGTCAAAAACCGGCAAAGTGATTGAAATACTTACAAGGCTAAAATTCACAACGGTAAGTTTTTTTTGTTTGTCAGAGGAAGCCTGGTTAAAAATATCTATTCCTGCTGTCAGTTAATGTGTTGTTATTTTCAGTAAGTTACCGCCCTATAGCCAGGGCTAAGGCAGAAATACATGAAATACACCACCAGCTCAGTCAATTCCAGCCGAGTCCTCGGCTGGAATTGACTGAGCCGGTGGTGTATTTCATGTAATGTGTTGCTATTTAAAGCACAATGATCAATTTGTTTAATTAACACTCTACACGCTGTCTAACTTTTACGTTTTTGAACATCCTGAAACATTGATTTGGGTCATATAACATATGAGTTTAGTGGTTTAGCATACTAGTTTAAACCCCAAAAATATTTGACATTACTTTAAACAAATTAAGGTATAAAAAACAGTCCTTTAGCTTTAAAAGAGCCTAGTTTTGTTTTCGCTACGCACGAGCGAAAACAAAAAATGTGGTACAAACCACTGTTCCTTAGTTTTAAACGAGAATGGTTTTGTTTTCACTCGTGCATGGCGAAAACAAAACAAGATTCTTTTAAAACTAAGAGAATGTGATTTGTATAACATAATTTTTTTTTAAAAATTAAACATGTGCAATTGTACAGGACATAAATTGTACTAATTGATCAATTTTAGAAATCTTATCTGGATCTTGTTCATTGAACACTTTTGACGCTTCAGTGTAATTGGCTATTCTCATTTGTCATTTGTATGAATGAATATTTTTTTTGAAGAAAAAAAAAAACCCTCAAGCGAAGTCGATTTCATAAGAAGGTCGACATAATGCAAAAACTTTTAATCAGCACTCTGATTTCTTTGCTCACTTAATAAATTTTGAACAAATATTTAATCATTAAAAATGAGCTAACAACAATGTAAAAAGTAATAGTAATGAGAAAAAAACTAAGTTTATTTTAACTGTAAAAGGTTTTAGAGTTTTTAAAGTTTTAAGAGTTTTAAAAGTTGTTCTAGTTTTAAGAGCTTAAAGAGTTGTTTTTGGTCTTTGCGTCACTTTGACTGCACAAAGTCAAGTAATGCAAAAGAGGTGAGGAGCCTAGAAGGGTTTTATTCGTTAAATGGCACGAAATATTCACCAGCGTACCAAAAATAGAAGACTACTTAATTGGGCCTAATTGCTTGATATTAAAAGTTTAGAAATCAGTTATAATCACTTCAAGTCATAAAAAACTTGAAGTCATAAAATTCAAGTTTCATAATTCTACGACTAACTGCTTTCGATTTCAACGAGATACATGCGTACGTACTTACAGATTTCACAGAACAACTTCTGAAATTAACTCGGGTACGGTAAAATGATTTTCGCAATTGCTTAAACTTGTATCATCGCAAAAGAGAAAGTCAAGTTTTGAAGAGGTTAGAGGGGACGATAACGAGTAAGCATCACACAGGAACATATCTCACCCCGAGAACAAAAGTGACACAATGCAAAATTTTGAAAAAAACGTACGAACTATTGATATAAAATCTGAATTTAACTCTTGTTCTTGCCACAAAACTCTTATAAAGTTAGCTTACCTAACTGGTGTGGGATGGAGCATAAACGATATGTTGTCGAAGTGACACATCACTGAAGTTTCATTATTTAGTAGAAGAATTTTCGAACTTTACAGCTGCATTATTAATTTGAGCAACCAAGATTCACTAGTAAACATCAAATAATGATTTTTTAATGGGTATTGTAATATTTGAGATTAATCACTCATAGGATGACAAGAAATAACTTGGACACACATGATACATTTTCATTTTATTGCTGATAAAAATATTACGACCAAACTTCAAAATGAATATGAATACAATATTTCTTCTAACATATTTACAAACTTTCAAGGTGGTTACCTTAAGCCTTAATATAGAGCTTTGAACATGTCTCGAAATTTTGGGCTATGGGCCGCAACTCACTTACTATCCGACCATCGATTACATGGAAAGGCCAATATCCGGTTTATAAGAGGAAATGGTTATGACGTATCTATTAGTTTATAGGGATGTTAGCTGGTTTGTTTCAGATGAGCACTTTTGCATCTCTATTATTTAGCCTTAGTTATGTAAAAATGAAGATTTGCTCACAGCAACATTTTAAAATCTAAAAGTATATTCGATTTATATTTTCACGGCAAAAGTTGATTGATTTATTCACAACAAAGTTTTGAGCTTACTATTTTGCTTTTACATTCCTGAACGAAATGAAAATATTTTATTTTCTTTTTGTTGTTTCCATGGTAACTACTTTTGATTCCCCTTTTTTTATTTCTCAGAATGTAATAAATGAACAAGGCACTAGTGACACTATAAAACGCGTGTATCAATATCCCATCGCTATTTTCCCATCTTCCCTGCTAGATTCATTCAGATGGAATCGTCTTTACTTGGCAGATTGCCAGATTGCATACAATCCGTGGTCAAACAGTACTGATATTTTATCCCATTCCTTGCATAAGGATTTTATTAGGGATGGCAAAATTTTATGAGGTTTAGCACACACCCTTACCTCTAAGATGGACCAAACAGAGTAATACATTTGGGTTCTGAATTGGAGGATACGGGGGCCATTCTTGAACTCTAATGAAGTCCAGAAAATGTGTCTTCCACCAATCTTGAGTGTACTTTTGCGACTAAGATTGCATCTTCCAAAATGAGTTTGCGATAAGTTTCTTGATTAGTTTTTATCCCTTGATCAACAAAAACTAGTGGTGTTTCCCCACTAGCACATATCCCAACCCAAACCATTACAGATTGGGGTCACTGACGCCATCTAACAATACAAGAAGGTCTTGGAAACAAGGGTGTGTTCTAATCCGCATAAAACTTTGGCATCACTAAAGAAATCCTTATGCAAGGAATTTGATAAAATATCAGTAAGCGAGTTGTGGTCCATAGCCGAAAATTTTGTGACAAGTTTAAAGCTCTGCATTAAAGCTAACGATATCCACTTGGAAAATTTGTAAACATATTAGACGAAATAATATATTCATATTTATTTTGAAGTTTAGTTATAATATTTTCATTAGCATTAGAATTATAATGTATCCTGTGTGTCTGAGTTATTTCATGTCACCCAGTAAAATTACTATTGCTTAAAACCCTGGTTTCTCTTTTAGTGTTTTTTTTTTAGTGTTCTTTTTGTATATTTTTTTATTTGCTTAACTTTCGTTGCCGCTGTGCGATATGTTCCTTTATGGTTCTTTCTTGTTATCGTCCCTTCTAATCCCCTTAAAAATTCAACTACATATTTTCCAAAACGCTGTATTTGTAGAGTTGAAACGAAGAATCTACCCAAATTCAATTCAGAGATGATTAAAGTGAGATTTAAAATTGAAATCTTAGTGAAAAGAAAATCGTGGATACAATACCTTCCTTACTTTGAGTTTAGCAATAACAAAAACGAATATAAAAAAAGAAACAAAAATAAAATTTTTGCTTTTGTGGACATCGGAGAGATAGTTGTTGTTTTGATATTAAAAGTAATCCATCATATTCGGGATCCAACTCTAAAGTTCTAACAAAGAGAGAGTTCACGAGGCTTTTTTCTACTTAAAAATACAGGGTGTTTCAAAATGAATAGCGGGGTTTTAACATGTTATAATACTTATTACACCAAACTTACAGCCACATCTGATATATCAAACGAAGGAGAAACTCAAACAGTTTTTTGTTTGCTGGCATCAGTTCGCATGCGCGTTGAATGTTTCTGCTGCAATCCGCTAGAAAGCGCTTGTAGCAAAGATGGCGACTAAAGAACAGAAAGCGTTTTGTGTTTTACGGTTTGCAAAGACGAAATCTGTTGTTACTGTGCAACGTGCGTTCCGGATTAGGTTCGGTTGTGATCCGCCAAGTGATAACAACATTCGTAGATAATATCATCAGTTTCAAGACACTGGTTGCCTTTGTAAAGGCAAGAGTACGGGACGACCAAGAACTAGTGAAGAGAGCGTTGAGCAAGAGCGTAATTCGTTCACGCGTAGCCCTAAGAAATCCGTACGGAAGGCTAGTCGTGAATTAGCAATTCCCGCCAGCCGACCTTCCCGAATTAAGGAACAGGATTGAAACAGCTGTTGCAGCAATTACTAATGAGACACTCATCAAAGTTTGGGAAGAACTCGCATATCGTCTTGACGTGTGCCGACTGACGAATGGTGCTCACATTGAACACTTGTAGGCTATTATGTAAAAAACTGTTTGAGTTTCTCTTTCATTTGATATATCACTTGTGGCTGTAAGTTTGGTGTAGTAAATATTATAACATGTTAAAACCCCGCTATTCATTTTGAAACACCCTGCAGTTTTATATCGAGTTTTCTCTTTTCAGGAGACCGTTGCACTGCCTCCTGACGTAACACCAATCGCGGGTTGGTCTTTGAAAAACAAGAAAGATTTGGGAACCCACTTTGTGAGAAGCATAACGTATGGCGGGGAGCTTCTCGCTTCTATTCGGTTTAAAGCCAACGAAGAACAAGACTACGGCTCAATCAGTTTAGAAGTTCAAAATGATTTCTCCGGAGGTGATGCTGCGAGTTTAGTTGCCGAAGGTACGTGGGAAACTTAACACATTTGCTCATCCAAGTTTTCGTTTCTGAAAGCGAAAAATTAAATAATGAAATTATTTAATTTTTATTTATAACTTTGACAAGAACTGATATTAAACTAGCTGCATCGCCCGGCTTTGCGCGGTCTACCTCGAAAATAAAAGTTACGTCAAGTGACGCGTGTTCAAAAATTAGGTTTTAACAAAAAAAAAAAAAAAAAAAATCAGTAAAATTTTGCGGCAGATTGCAGAAAAATAAACAAAAAGTAAACATTATAAAATCTCCGTATTGCAAGAAAAGCCTTTGAAACAAAAGCCAAACTTTTTTGTTCATATTCGAGGAAAAAAACCGGCAACATTTCTTTCATTTAATAATTTTCTTCACACTACAAATTTTAAAAGCATTGTTACGGAAAGTTGAGATCTAGTACTGAATAATAATTTGAATGGAGGAAAGCCTTCGAAAAATAGGGATTTTGTGTCAAAATCCAACTATCATATAATTAATAATTTTTAATTAATATCTCTGCCAATTACTATCGGAGGATTATGTTAAATAGCCAAACATGAAGACGGGAAGATTACGAATACATCGATACCTAGTTCAATGGTCAGTTCATTGGCGTTCGGGGAAGTAACTTGGACATACATACATAGTTACATACATAGGTACATACGCTCAGTTTTTAATAATATAAGATAACAAACTTAAATCTCTCGACTGCAAAGGCCACATCCCATAATAAGACGAACATCATGGGCCAGAATGTACACAAAATTTAGATACAGTTGATTCTGGTTGATCAGACCACATTGGGACGGGATGATTTAGGTCTTAAGAACCGGTTCGTCCGATCATGCGAACGAGACCCATTTTGCAAGACCGAACATGCTATGCATACTGTGGGGTAGCTGGATGGGGCTGAGGGGGGGGGGGGGGGGGGGGGGTCCGTCCCGGGTGGCACTTTTCTAGGGGCGGCAAACTAACCCTTTTGATGTGTAAAAAATTAACAGGATAAAAATAATTTTCCAAATAAGGGGGAAATTATGGTTTTATTCTGTTACTGCAGGGTAAAAGGAAAATTTCCGAAAAGTAAAACTTTTGTATCACTACCAGATTAAAATCAAGAATCTTTCTTGATAGCATATCAGTACAATTTCTTGCTTTTCTCTGAGTGAGAGGCAGTGGACGGTCATGGTTCCAATGTTTTTTTTAGACTGTAGAAGTTAACACCAAGAGGAAGAAAACAATGAAGTTTTCCAATAATCATAGAAAAAAAAGTTAACACTGGATTCTTGAAAACCTCTTCGTGATACAAAACTTCTACTTTTTTTTTTACTTAAGGAAAATAGTGACAAGAGTAAGTAAGGGAGGGGGAGTGGCACACGAAGCAATTTATTGCTCATCACAGGGTTGGTTTCATGCAGGGTGTTTCTTAACTCTTGGGCAAATCTTTAAGGGGTGATAGTACATATCGGGACAAAAAATATAACGGCAAGAATAAGGGTCTCAAACGTCTGCCGAAAGAGGTAGGCGCCATTAAATTTAAGGGTCCAAAATTTCAAATCATCATAAAAAACGGAAAAATTGGTCGATTCTTTTGCAATTTTCGCTGAAATTGTTCTTTTCATCAGCATATTCTTGAAAATAAATTTTAATGATGTATACATAAAAAGTAGTCGAAAACTTTGTACTGCATAGTGAATAAAATATGACAACGTGTATAAAGTACAAATTGAGAATGAAAAAAGGTGAAAAAACCAGCAAACAGCTGTTTCGGCACGCTAAAATACAAGTGCCATCA
Organism: Uloborus diversus; assembly: GCF_026930045.1. Taxonomy (NCBI): domain Eukaryota; kingdom Metazoa; phylum Arthropoda; class Arachnida; order Araneae; family Uloboridae; genus Uloborus; species Uloborus diversus. The sequence goes on from NC_072735.1 coordinate 3,287,003, forward strand.
TCAGTGCATTAAAAACGAAGACAGGTTCACCCGACTAAAACACAGTCGAGGCGAACAATGGAATGAGAGACGAGTTGTAAAAGATATGAGAGCAGTACAGTACCGGAAACGATGACGTCAAAGTTACGTCAAAACTCCAGAGGACAGTTGCACTCAGGAGAAAACGTCACGGACAAAAAATAAATCAAATAACAGACTTCCAAACATTAGGAAAAGGGGGAGTGCTAGACAAATCATTGACGATTAAATTAGCATTTTTCCATATGTAATATGACTCCCAAAAATCTAAATCATGAATGGACGAACACTCGTGAATAACTTTGGCGGAAGAAAAAATAAAATTATGACCGCAGGACCAACAATGTTGAGCAATAGAGGAGCGTTTGAGATCCTGTTTTTTTGACGTAATTTTCGTGTTCTTTTGACCGGAATTTGAGGGATCGTCGAGTCTGCCCAATGTAGGCCAATTTGACTGCTCTCATATCTTTTACAACTCGTCTCTCATTCCATTGTTCGCCTCGACTGTGTTTTAGTCGGGTGAACCTGTCTTCGTTTTTAATGCACTGATGATGGTACTTGTATTTTAGAGTGCCGAAACAGCTGTTTGCTGGTTTTTTAACCTTTTTTCATTCTCTATTTGTACTTTATACACGTTGTCATATTTTATTCACTTTTAATGATGTAGTTTAAAAAACGCCGATAGAGGGCGCTTTAGACTTTGGAGTAACGAACAACTATTTTTTATCGCTATTTTTGATTTAGATTAGATTTTTTTTAATGCTTGGATCTAATTTTAAACTTTCAGCTCAAAATCAGTATCATTGGGCGTGATGAAGTTGCGCAAAAAGAATTGTGTTCAGAAGTTGAAATACAGTCTGGTGTATATAAAAAAAGAATAAATAAATAAATAAATAAAATAAATATAAATTAAAAAATAAATAAATAAAAAAAACATTTTCCCAGAAGGAAACGAGCGATCATTACGAAACTTAAAATGGATGTGGCCTATGACAAGATAAAGAAATGATTAAAAATTTAGAACAAAAGATAGTTTTATTATGAATTTATGACACAATAAAGGTTACAATACCGTAAGTTGTATAGTCTCCTCTAGCAGCCATACAAGACCAAATACGTGGTATGGAGAAAAATAGATTACCTTAAACCACTGGGACTAAATCGGGATTCATCGTTGAAGATAACATGCCTCCTGTCTGTCACAATCCAGCTAATTATGTACATCACGAATCCAATCCATCGAAATGGACGCCGGTTCGATAGCCTAGAATTGTGTTTATGAGACTTTAGCGCCGAAAAATTTCCAACGAAAGAACCCGAACCTTCCCAATTACACCAAACCACCAAAGATACCATTAAAATTTATTTCAATTTTAAAAATATTTCTGTAAGAATCCTTCAATGTCCCTCTCTCCCCTAACTCCTACAACTGCGTTAGAATATACGTGCAATTGCATTGTCATAGGAAGCCTAGAATTGCACATTTCAGAATTTAAAATTTTCGAATTGAGTATCCGACCATTCCCGATTTTCGGGAACTGCATTTTAAAACTTTGATTTCGGAAAACTTTCTTGTGGTTTCCACCGTGACCCTAACGTCAACAAAGAAACACTGAAAGAGACTTACGTTTTGAAGAGGACAGGAGCAAACATAATCCGCCCTTTCCTCTAACTGTTTTTTTTTTTTTCAAAATTCCTAAAACTGCGATTGTTTTATCTAAATTTAGCAATTTCCTCCAAGTGTGGGCCCTTATCCCCCCTCCTTTTTTTCTTTTGCAAGTATACAGAAATTAATTACGTCTCTTTTTTTTTTCTTTAATAAAATTTCTAGTACACCTTTGACAGCTTAATGTATTAGCTATTTCACAACTAAAAGGCGGCAAATTGAGGAACCGCCCTATGAGGCAAACACTATAGCTACGCCACTGTATGCACACTACATTTAAGTGCTACAATACATTTAAACTCTGATTATTGTTTTTGCATGGTTTCCTACATATATAGAAAGCAAACAAGAAAGACATATTGCTTTTTTCGAAATTTTTTATTGGAAATAAATTGAAATGAAACATAAGGTAGAATCCATGTCAATTCAACAAGGGGCGTAACTTGATGGTCTCGGATTTTTTTTAAATTTAACGTGCGTTAAAATTCATAAAAATTTTAAAAAACCTTTTTTTTTTTTTGTTTTGCCCACAAAAATTTCAGGGCCGAGATACGGGCCGCCAAAGATGACTGTCTTGTCATGATTTCTCACTTGGGATTTTCGTCAAAGTACATTATCTCAGGAAGTAGAGCATATTTTGTTGCAATTTGTTTTATTTAAAAGGATATTTTTTCTTGTTTGAACTTTGTTCGAACAGTGCCACCATGCAGGGGGAGTAGCGTTAAATATTTCCCCTGAAAATGTTGTTGGCTTTAATTAAAAAATAACAGGAACAATGCTTAATATTTATTGTATTATATTTCAAGCTCGTTGGCTCATTTGAAACTGGCTTCAAGCATTTGATTTCTAGATTTTTTCCTATTCGTTCTCATGTTCCTTGGTCTGACTGAACGGATTTTTGGTCCCAATAAGCAAACAATTAGGCTTATGAAACGGAATTTTTTTCAAGTTTTTTTTTTATTTGATTCGGACAAGCGGCTGGTTCTATTAATTCCTCCAACTAAGCGATTTCACGAAATTCAATTTTTTTTCTAAATTACATGGGAAAACATGGAAAAAGGAAAGATATTCACAACTACTAATTTTTGTTAGTCTCTAAAGTAGAATCAACAGAAAAAAGGGAATCCTTTTAAAGTCCAGTTTATATGTATCAAAAGTATTAACAAGTACATTTCATTTGCTAGCAAATAAACAACTGCGACAGAATTTTTTTTGCAAATTATTGAATTTCCCCCGATGGTCTGAATACAATGATCAACTACTTACCGCTTGAAGGCTAAGAATTATTGTTGAAATCTACTGAAAAAAGATTTTAGTTCCAACTCTATATAACTTAGAGGTTTTAAACAAATTCCATTATGAGCAGAAAATTCTTTCTTTCAATAGGTTTCACAGTAAGTTTTAATTCTAAAATCGCGAAAGAATTAATTAAAGAAATTTTTGATCAATATCTCCGGTTATTGAAGAACTACAAAGAAGAGACCCAGCTAATAACATTTCCGCTCAAGTCACCTTTCAAATAAAACATAAACTATCAAAATCTGATCATCTGTTTAGGACCTACTATACCACAGACAGACACACATATACAGACACGTTAAGCTTTTACCCCCCTTGCTTTTTAAAAGGTTAGTACTTATTGTAGCTTAATGGTCTGTGTCGCCCACATTCGTCTCGGGGCACGAAATATTCATTCAACTACTGGACTGAATTGAACGATGCTTCGGAGAAAGTTTTTTGATACGAAAAATATTTTGATATCAACAATGATTTGCGGCAAAAACGGGTAATCAAGCTTTTTGGACCCTCCAATTTATTTTATAACTATAGTATACAACTTTATCGCGATAGTATACAACTTTATTAGGCACTTATGTTCCTAATAAGATCAAATCGTATTTCTTTGTTAAAACTGATACGAAACATAATTTAAACTTAAACTTGCACTTGGAACTTTTTTTGTCATTTTCTTTAATGAGTCAGCTGATGAATATGCCAAAGTGGGAGTCAATTGAAAGTCAAGATATTTCAATTCATTTCGCTTTTCCGATTGTATGTAACTACGAGCGCTGTTAGAAAAGTATCCGACCTTATTATCATCATTATTATTTTTAATGAAACATTTTGAATATGAATCAAGTGAGCTTACATGAGATGAGCTTGAACATTTATGTGCATTTGTGAATTTTTCCCTTTTGTCAATAGCATCAGTCGCTGGCAAACACAGTTTGACTACGTTAGTTTGTAGGGTTCTCATTGGATTTTTTAATTTTAAGAAAACTAACGAACAGCTCTGCTGCATGTAAGTTCGCCAGAGACAGAACGACAGCCAATCCAAAGATGATGACAGATTTCTGAGTACATTTCGCGTACCTGATTTCAACGCTTTCGGCGAAAAATTAGACTTGTAGTTCAATACACTTCTTACTCTCCTGGCATGGCCCTTTGCGACTTTTGGCTGTTCTTCAAACTCAAGAGGCGATTGAAAGGTTATTGCTACTCTAGTTATTTCGTGATTTTACTTGAAATGAAAAAAAAAAATTACGAGGGCCCAACACTTTACGTCTGTCATACTCTGACTCTGTTTGGCAGCGACTGACGCTGCAGATAGGAAAAAAATCACGCTTGCGGAGGAACGTTTAAATTCAACTCATGCGAGTAAATAATCAAAAAGAGGAAAAATGCATTAATCCTTAAAATAACAAAATACCCTTATTCTGTGTTATTTTTTTAAAATATGTAACCTAAAAAACAATATTGTGAAAATTTCTTTTCAGGCAAACTTGAAAAACTTCAGAGTCGACTGCGAGAAAAGGCAAGCATGGAAATATCTTACTACGCGACAGTGCCATTGAAGGGAGTCCCAAACACCATTGATGGGCTCAGAAATTTAGTGACGGACTTTGGCAAACATGTCACAGAGGTGAACGGTGGCAAGGGGGTGCCCATTAGGGTAGAACTCATGGAGCTGTCCTCGCTCAGTGGAGCCAATAGTTCAGATTTCTCTTTTCTGAAGGACAGGTGAAGAAAACAAAAGATTTTATAATTAATTGTTGTATGCACACTGTTACCCGAGATTGCTCGCGCGACCAAAACGAACGGGAGTGCTCGCGCAGGGCATCTCATACCCGAGGAGGTTTTTTAGTATTTTTAAGTTCATTTTTTTTTCAAAAAGGTTAAAAATGCAAATAAGAGAAAAGAGTTTAATTATAAAATACTTTCGTAAAAAACTTGCATTCAATTTCTACCTTTTTTTTGCAAATGCATACCATGTGGTCCATGCAAATGTTTTTGTCACATTTTTCACACACAAATTTGTTTTTTGTCTTTCATATTGGGGCTTTCAGTACAGCTTTTGTATGTTGACTTTGCTTTTTTAGCAGGGGATGCAATGTCTTCACTAGATCCTAGTTTTAATTTTAAGTCTCTTAGAAGCATTGCGTATGCTTTAGTTCAGAACTGTAGCAGAAATACTGGCGCAGGGTATGATACACCCCTAGAAGTCAATTCCAAAGAAACTAATTTTAGAATGTCCTCACCGTTTCTACCCCTTCAATGTTATGACCTCTAGGTCAGCTACTCAAGGAATCGTCCACTTCTAAAAAAAGGTGGGGAGAAATTTGATTGAAAGCGAAGATGTGGGTATGTCATACCCTGCGCGAGCAATCTCGGGTTAAAAAAGATCCTGAAATTTTATGGTAAAAATTACTGGCATCCATGTTGCCAGTAACTTCCACCATAAAATCCTATTTTACTGTAAAATTTTACGGTAGAATAAACAAGAGTAAAAAAACGAAAAATCGGTTTCGATCTCGAGACCTTCAGATTGGCTGGCGACTTTGCTGCCCACCATACGAGTTGGGACGCATCGAGTGACGGGAAATACGGTGTCATATGCTTCGGACTGTAAGTCACGTGGTGTATCAGCGCTGCAATCGTTTTTTTTTTTTTTTTTGGTACAATTTCCTGTAATTTTTTCGTGTACTGTAAACACTCCATTTTACAGTAATATTTATCATAAAAGATTCCTGAATTTTCAACAGTGCAGGATGTCCTTACTAGTTGTAACTCAATATTTAACCTTAAAACCGTTTAATATAGGTGCAACATTTCTGCTTTAAAAATGGTTTAAATTGTATGATATTTTTTAATTGAAAAATTGAGAGTTAATTTTCACTTCCTTGGTCCTATTACGTTAATATTTTCTCCACACGAATAATTTAAAGAAAAATTTTTATTGACCTACTCCAAAAGCTAACTGAGTTTAAAAAAATCTAATAATTGCTGTTTTAGAGGATTTGTTTTGCATATAAAAGATAGTTCTTACTTAATAGCAGGTGGCTTATGATCTGCAAGTAATTTCCACACACACAAAAACAAAACATTCAGCTATCTGCACTAGCGTCCAGTTCCTGTCATTAATTATAATTTTTTCATCTTGAATTCAAATTACGTTTTCGCAATTACGAACTGCGATAGGACCCTTCTCTTAAAGTTCGAAATTGAAGTTTCAAAAACGCAGCTTTAGACAAACTTTGAAGATTTTATGGATAGGAGGATCTGGAGCATTTCCCAGGAAAATTGTTCAAAGTTATGGTCAAAATATTTAAGCAGTGTTTTACTTTCAGGGGCTATCCCACTTAAATTTTTTGTAAGTGTCGTTTGAAAAACCTATTGCTTGTGATATTAAAGAAGAAAAGTGGCATGGGGGACGAATATTTTTTTTAATTTAATTCTTAAAATCAATTTGTAAGGCCATATTTTGTAATATTAGGGCCAGTGATTTTTCGAAATTAGAGCTCCAAAAGCGCAATTCTGAGCGATTTTCGGTGTTGTTGAGTATTTGTAGGCTTCTCCCTAAAACTTACAAATAGTTGATGCAAAAGAATAGCATCTTTGTTTTATAACATATAAGAAAACTGATATTAAATTGGTACAAGTAAAACCAGAAAACTCTTGAAAAGAATCATTGAATGAGTTCGGATCGAAATTTAATTTTGATGTAATTTACTTCGATAAATACATTTTCTCTTCATAATCAGCAAATTATATTCGTGTTCTTAGTTTGATCAATATGAATAACCAATTCAGTTTTAATTGTTTGTTTTTACTTTCTTTTATATCTAATATATAGAAGAAAGTATTGGATTCGTGCAAATTTTCGAATTTCGAATTTTGACGGATTCGATTGTTTTGAGGTGTGCTGAGTCCATTTCGACTATTTTTGGAAAATGTCTGTCTGTGTGTGTGTGTGTGTGTGTGTGTGTGTGTGTGTGTGTGTGTGTGTCTGTGTGTGTGTGTGTGTGTATGTGTGTGTGTGTGTATGTGTGTGTGTGTATGTGTATCACGTCTGTGTGTGACCAGTTTTTTGTGGCCGCTCTACAGCAAAAACTACCGCATGAAATTGAACGAAATTTGGTACACATATGTGCCCCTATGTGAACTTGTGCCCATTGGTTTTTGGCGCGAATTCCTCCAAGGGGGGTGGAGCAATGGGACGTTTTTTGAGTTACGCGTGCTTGCTATTCCTCAGGAAGTAACTGGCGAAATCAAACAAAATTTGGTCCATATGTTGCCATTAACAGGAACAGGTGCTGATTCAATTTTGGTGTCAATATCTCAAACGGGGGTTGAGTTATAGAACGTTTTTTGTCCGCAATTGTGACTGCTGTATCTCAAGAAATAATGAACGGAATGAAAGAAAAATTTATCGGCAAGTAGCCCTTAGTGGGTATAAGAGCTGATTTTATTTTGGTGTCAACAGCTAAAAAGGGGGTAGCGCAATCGCCCGTTCTTTTTTTCCATTGTGAGTGCCCTATCTCAAAAAGTATTGCTACGTTCTGGTTGAAATTTGGAATATATGTGAATCCATACGTAAACAGGCTTTGGTTCAATTTTGACTCCAATTGCTCCAAGAGGTGTTGATTTTTTTTCTTTTTTTTTGCGAATAAAAATAGTTTTATTAATGCAGCAATAAGAAAGATAAATCATAATAGATTGTCGTCTGCGTATTTCTCGTGATTTTAATTGTATGGAAATGATCAGAAATATTATCTCAATGATTTAAAATTTTTAACTGTCGCCATCTTATGTTTGTTAATAAATAAAATATTTGTAATTAATTCAAGTAAGGCTTTTAAAGTAACTTTCAATTTTCGCTCTTTGTTTTGTTTTTACAATAATTCAGACATTGGGATGGTCGTCAAGTTTTTGCATGTGTAATTTTGTTTTTGTTAGGAATATTGCTTCCTCGTCAAGCATGGGGAGGGATCAGAAAAAGGAAAAATATAGAAGAAAGTTTCGTGATGGCCACAACATACTAGTTTATCTAGCGAGATAACATTTTACTAGATAAATATTTGGAATGTTAACATTTCCGTTTTTCGAAAAGTTTTTGGGGCATTAATGTTTTACAAATTCATTGCTTATTTTAATTTGTATTATGCATAGCCCTTTGAGTGTTCTGTTTATCAATATGTAAAAAATTCAAGTATGTACTATGCACTGATGTTATAACTAAAACTTGATTTTTCTGTGTGTAGGGGGGGGGGGGGCGACTGAAAACTTTCATCCCGGGCACCATCAGCTCTTCGGACGGCCCTGCGCCCAGTAATGTTTCTTTTTTAAATTTAGCTCTTAGTGGAGGATTTTGATATGGTCAGGGTTTAGTTTTCTAAAAAACTGAGCAAAAAGAAATAAATGAGCAAATAAAAGTGTCGTTTGTTCTTCAGTTTGTAAGCTTCCCTTCGGCGTCCGGTCGGAAAAATCTGTTTGTGGGCCGGATGTGGCCCGCGTGCATAAGGTTGGAGACGCCTGATTTTAAGTGATACAAAATAAATAATCTTGATGCTATCATCCTTAAAGCTTTTAAACATCAAAGTTTAAAAGCGCTAAGATCTAAGCAACAAGAGCACAAAGACCTAAGCAACCCCCTCCCCCCCAAAAAAAATTGTTTTAAATATTTTGTCTTCAGTTTTCCCACTTCTGCGTATTACAGACACAGTAAAATTCTTGTTAATTATACATTTTTATTGTCTCCGTTTTTGGTCACTTAAACAATCGAGTCGTTTTAATAAAAATACCAGACATTAACAATGCTATGAAAATATTTAAGTATTAGGAAGTTCTTTAAAGTGTGTCTATTTTTTGTAGCCACTTTATTCAAACCACTTTTAAAACGTTGCAGTTTTAAATTCATCATTTTTACTGGTATTTCCGAAACCGTTCAAATGCATTAGGTTTGATAAATGGATGAAAAAAAAAGAGCGGAATTGTGAGAAATAGCTATATAAAGAGCTTAATTCATCCGTTTCACTTTCTAACACTTCGTCTTGGGGGAGAAGAAAACTATTTCCATCTCACTTAAAATGATTGATAATTTGATCAATATTCTTGAAATAGCTTTCCTAGATTAAATCAGCATATTTCTCTGGTCGAGAAAAAGAGTTTTCCGATTGCATGAAATTCTTAATGCATCGTTGCGGGAAAAATTAGCATTTTTACGAGTTATAAAATTCGTTGCTGCTCTTGTGGCGAGGAAAGCAAAACCTTAATAGAGGGTAAAGTAAAGTATGATAATATTATGTAGATTACTTTTAGACAATATTCAAATGGTTTTAATGAGAAAAATGACGCATAAAAATGTTTTAAATCTCTTAAGTAATGATATGTACTTTTAAGGTTTTATAAATCTAAAACGTTTTTGTTTATTTTTTTTTTAATGAAGGTGCAACTATTAAAAGAATATGCGGTATAATCTAGTAAACTACGAAGAACAGTAAAGTTACAGTTACGAGTCTAGAGTTGCCGACTTTTATGATGATCAACATAAAACAGAACAAAAATGAAGAAAAATATTTTAAGTACTTCAACATTTATACTACTTAAGTTTGTAGTTAAATTTATCATATCGGTAAAAAGGAATAAAAATTAAAATAATAATTTTTAAAATGAAGATGGAAAATAAACTGGAATTTAAGATAACTGATCACTAAACATCAATTTTTGACTCTATTAAAAGGTTCTAGGGAGGAGAAAAAAAACATTCTAAACATTATTATTGAAGCTTTATGTGAAAAGAGGAGTTTTCATAGCAATAATAATAATAATAATAATAATAATAATAATAATAATAATTATTATTATTATTGTTAATTTGTATTTAGCGTATTTTACTGTAATAGGGAAAACACAGCGCATAATATAACGAATAAGTTTCGAATTTAAAAATAAAACCCTAAGATTGTTTTTTAGGTGTGCAGTAAAATAAGTTGATCTTGTTAAGGAAGCAGTTAGAATAGATTAGGGAAGGAGAGTAAAGCGGACGCTGGTTGCAACGAATTTATGGAGATTTCATGAAAATTTAATAAGTTGAAATCTTTGTTTCTATTGAAGCTTATAATAGAAGTCTATGAAATTAGGATAGATTTATTTTCCTTACATTTTCTTTCAAATGTATGACTCGAATAAACTCTAATAATTAAAACCTTTCATTAAGATGGCATGAATTCAGTACTTGATAAACGTGTTACAAAAAAAAAAAAAAAAAAAACCCTTAATGATGTGAAATTCTACATTTATTACATTGGTAATTACAATAAATAGCGTAGATTTTCATAGTGGCACGAATAAATAGCCGCGAACATTCAAAGGATTACTGTCGTTAAATTCTCAGAGTCAAAAATCTTTTGTCAGGCAATAAATTAAAAAAATATTATTTCCAATCTTTAGTATATAACACTCGACGTTAAAACCCGGTTATCACAAATTTGCCATTTCAACTGCGCTTGCGCGCGGACTTAGCTGATTTCAAAAATCAGCTAAAATTAATTACAAACATTTTAAATTTGTTAATAAATATGAGATAGCAACAGATAAAAATTAGAAATCACAAAGCTTTCTCTGATTTAGTTTTTAGGTCTCGGTAAAGATTGAGTTTTGCGTCTTAATTATTGATGGATTTGGTGTCCGATTTCTCTGTCCCTTTTCAGGCCAAATTTTTAACCTCAGAAGAGCGTAAGAGCGTACTAGAATTGAAGCATTACTTCTAATACAAAACCAAACTCTCAACCTAAATAAAATTGTATAATACTAAGCTGTATACGCCTAACGTAAAATATCCGCAAAAGACGGATATCTGTACTCATATTCCAATCATTTTTGAAGTACACAACGTGTTTTACGTTTATGTTAAATAATTTTTTCCAAAATCAATAAATATCGAAGTGTCACTTTTCTGTTTATATTATAAAGTTTATCAGTTTTTCAAATCCATAGTTTAATATACTATTTCATGAAATCGATATGAAAATATTCTAATCGCATTCATTAATTTGTTGGGACTCTAGCTTAGCCTAAATATAAACAAGCAACACGAAATTTTAAAACAAAAAGCCCAAAATGCAAAGTCCGTGCGCAAGCGCAGTTAAAATGGCAAATTTGTGATAACCGAGATTTAACGTCTAACATTACTAAATATATTTTTATAAATAGCTCTTCATAGTTCCACAAAATAACATTTATTAAAATGCAACTAAAAATTCTGCTGTTTAAATCTCAATGGACAAAAGTCAACTATATTTGGTGATAATTATACAGAAATGTAATTCCCAATCAGTTGCATGCGACGAAAATAACTTTGCAACCACAAAAGTTCTTAGACGTTCTCTGTATAGTCAGAAAAACTTATATTGAGCTCTGTTTTGGGACTAGACTATGGACTGACATATTTAGGGAATCACTCAATACTTTCCGTAAAATTTGAAAATTATTCTTCATAGCAGAATAAGCGATTCAGGAAAATCCTGAATCATTATTTTAGAGAGTAAATTAAACTGTTGTAAACTTATGGTGTATGTAACTGATAAAACTGGTAATTAAAGCCTTTTCATTAAGTTGCCATTCAATCAAACCTTGGTAAAGATGCTTAAAAAAACAAATAAATCAGTGAATTGAAATTCTAAAGTTATTACACTGCTACAGTAGAACACATTGTTTAAAGAATAATAATAGAAATCGTGATTTCATTTAGCATCGCGCATTAAATTTCTTTCTGATGCTAATAAATGACTAGGAGAATGTAAGACTAACAAATAATTTCAAATTATACGAATAACGAGTAAGATAATTTTCCGTACATATCATTGACATACAATGTCAAAATTTAAACAGAACTGATATTTTTTTCTTCTGTTTCAGTGCTCTAGAAAACGAACTGTCGGACTTAGAGAACGAATTTGATGATTTAAGAAAATCTCAAATAGTGTTGACAAACTGGTACAGAAGTCTTCCAATATCAATTGATTCTGAGGATGAGAAGAGGGTATGATTTGTTTTAAACTATTTCGTAGGCACTTACTATTAATTGAAAGACGAGTAGTGCTGGGTTTTTTTGTGAGATAGACATTAAATTCAACTAAGCTTCACATGAAAGCTTCTGAAAATATATGATCATTTTCAGATAAGCAGCCTTTATACGCGAATACAAAACGTTCTCAGGTCCTACTATGACGTCATTGGAAAACTTAACATTGAGGCAGGACCCGATGAGCAACTTGAACCAGCAAGGACTGCATACGAAGAAGGGAAATCTGCTTTGCCTGGGAAATTTTTCAAGGAAGTCAGCAAGCTGCAGAGGAACATCGTAAGTCTTTTTGTATTATATCGCTGCCCAGTGACGCATCAGAAAATTTTGAAAAACGTAACAATTATTAATTTAAAATCTAAATTTAATGATCTTTCTTGCCACAAAACCCGCATATAATTAGTTTGCATAACCAGTGCGTGATGGTGTGTAAACGATATAATCAATGGAGTCGCGTTATCAAAATTTTATAATTAAGGCAATGTTTCTAACGTTGACTATACACTATTAATTTAGATTACAAAACCGAGACTTTAAACATAACATGAAAAATGTTTCGGTTCAGATCGGAAAATGATTCTAGTGTTTCAGATTAAGTCAGTTAAATTAGTATTGACCAGACCCTTCATTTCCTTCAACGCTGTTTTTGCCCCTAAGGCATTCGTAGTGGTAATCTGTATGAATGTGGCCCTGCTGAAATTGCTGTAGCCATTATTTTTCTATCCTTTTCACAGTAAAGGAAGTATTGTATTCACGACAAATTTTTCACTCAAATATTGGAGTAAATGTCCCTTTTTCTTACCCCCGAATGAATGATGGGGGGATAGTTTTTCTTGTGACGTCTGTATGTGCGTATGTACGCACGTACGTACGTATATATGTATCTCACATACCTCAAAAAAGGTACGCCGTAGAAAGATGAAATTTGGTATGTAAACTCCTAGTGGGGTCTAGTTGTGCACCTAACTTTTGGTTGCATTCGGATGTTCCAAAAAGCCCTTTTACACCTTTTTGAGGAAAATCAGTGCTAATGTAAATGCAAACTGAAGTGATGTTATAATTTTTATAACATCTGGCGATGTGTCGTCAAGCTTTTGGTTGTCAAGTTTTGCCATCAACTTGGCGAAAAATGTGTTGAAATAAATTATTTTTCAAATTTGGTTCCAATTTAGCATTATTGGCGATATTTAGAAAATTATATGATATACTTGGCGATATTTAGAGAATTATATTTAGAGAATTTTAAATCCGTTAATGCCATTGAATCCAGTTAAAATTGTCGATATTGGGAAACGCAAATCTCTGTAAAAAGCCTTTTTGCTTCGGTTAGCGACAAACTAGTTAATATTTGAAATGATTTTAGATTCCTTAGTGTGAGTGACGCGCCCGAATCAGCCAAGGTTATGGTGTTGGTGTTTTTCTGAAAGAGTTGATTAAAAATCATTAAATTGGAGTAAAAGGAAGTCATGTGGTGCACAAGCTCGTTTTAAGTAGTCTATGGAAATACATTTCACTGATGCAGCAAGAATTCTTGTATTCATGAAAATTAAATAAAAATAACTGATTAAATAATAGAATAATACATCAAAGCTGAAACAAATTCAAAATTTACATAGACCTTTTGACACAAACAAATTACGCAACAGGATTTGTATATTAAATAGTTTATGCGCCTGATCTTAGCCTCATGGTTTAACGATGGCTTCTTTTGACGTGAAATCACTTTTCACTAATTGATCGGTTGTTGGGGCATTGGATTGTCTTAAATTGAGACTCCAAGAGCATCATTTTTCTAGTTTTGAGATTAATGAAGTCGTTTCCCTAACTCGTGTTTGTCTTGAGCTGAAGACTTTTGTGTTCAATGGTACTTACTTTCGCATGTCTGAAGGTTTAGCTATGGGTAATCCTTTGAGTCCTATTTTAAGTGACATTTATACGCACTATTTTGAGGCTAAACTTTTTGAAACCATAACGTATCCGTTCTATGTTTGTTATGTTGATGATTGCTTTGTTTTGCTTTCTTTCTTTGCCTTTTACTTTCTACTCTAAATTCTATTGATCCTTGCATCCAATTCACTATTGAAATGGAAACTGATGGTTCTCTTTCTTTTTTGGACGTCTTTATTACTAAAAGTAATGATGTATTTATGACTTCGGTGTTAAGTAAGCCTTTTATTGTTACACTACCTCCTCACAAATGCTCTTCTCATCCTCCAAACCAAAATTTGGCCTCATTCAAGGCTTTTGTGTTTCGTGCTTTGATCAGTTTTCTTATCTTAAAGCAGTGGCTTTCGATCGTGGTTATTCGCCTAGCATCATTGATTCAATTTATAATAAATTAATTAAGCCCACTCATTCTGACAAGGTTTCTGTTTCCAATGCTTCCTATACCATTGTTTTGCCTTATTATCCAAAAGTTAGTTATGAAGTTGCAAAGATTTTGAAGAAGTTTGGTTTCGATATAGCTTTTTTTCCTGTAAATAAGATAAAGTTTACAAACTTGAAGCACCCTCCATAGCAACTGGGGTATTTATAGCATCTCCTGCAAGTGTGGACTTGATTACGTTGGACAGACTAAACGTGCTCTCAAGCACCGTCTGAAAGAGCACGAAAACTTTGTTAAACATAAAGAACTTGCTCGTTCTTCCATCGCTCAGCATTGTTGAACTTCTGGTCACCGTTTTGATTTTTCACCTGCAAAGATTATTTATAAATGTTATTCGGTTTATGACCTTGAATTCTGGGAAGCTTACAATATTTGGAAAAATTATCATTCTCTTGTCAATGATTTTTCAAGGACTCCATTTTTCATTCTATTTGGAAGCAATTTCTACAACTGCTTCTTCGGTTTCCTCGATGTCTCTCACTCTTTTTGTCTCCTGGCTTCTGATTGACTGTCTCTCTCCCTTGCTCTGAGCCCGGGGTCGACATGCCGTTTGCTGATTGGTTGTTTGTTGTCTTGTGTCCTTGATTTCCTATTGGTTGGCCCTCTTTGGTATAAATACCGGTGTCCACGTTGTTGTTGTTAGTTATCTCGCGACTTTCGGTTGTGTTGGTGAGCTTTTTTCACTGGTGAAGAGGCTCCATTGTAGCCTTGAAATAGCTATATTCTGTATTTTCCTCAAAATTTGTGCTTTATTTACGTTGGTTTTCACTTTAATTATAAATGCATTCTTGCAATGTAGTTCCATAGATAGTGCTAAAATGATAAGCACTAATTCAAACTGGTAACCTATTTCAGAGAATTAGAATCAAATTCACTTATTTATTTGATTTATTTACGTAAGTGATTAGCCAAATAAGTTTTTTTTTTTTTTTTCAAATCTCTGCAAACATTTCGGAACAGTTTTAATTTGCATAGAACTGAAAAAAATAGTATTGTAAACTTCACGAACTTCTAAAATTGAAAGAAGGAAATAAAATAAAAAAATTAATTTGAATTCTGAAATTTTGAATTCAAATTACGTTTTTTGCAATCACGAACTGAGACAGGACCCTACTCATTGGAGTTATTGTTTCTAGAAACGGCTCCTGTCCCCCCCCAAGTCTGCCTCTCCTCCTGGGCGGTTACTTGTGCATAGTTGTGTGTGTGCGTAGACCTGTGTGTATGCACGTAGGTGTGTGTGAGTGTATGTGTGTGAAGTCGTGTGTGTGTGAACGTGCGTGTGTGTAGGACATGGACGCCTCCGACCAGGAGAAGCGGATAGCTCAAAACCGGAGCAGCCGCGCCGCGCCGCCAGCAGAGAACGGTGGGCGGTGGTGCTGAAGCGGCTTCTGGTCCAAGTTGAAAAAGGCACACACACCAAAAACGGTCAAATGAGAACAATAAGCAATCGTGATTGCTCAAAAATAAGACACAATTACAATGTATTAATACTATGCTTTTCATCAAATGCATTGATAGAAAATGTTTTTTTTTTGTTTCAGACTGTTGCCGGTGAGTAAATTTTTGCTCCAAAGTTTGTGCCGAGACTTCAAAATAGATAAGTATAAAACACAAATATGTTCAAATGCAAACATTTCAGTGAATTAAGGAATTCCCAAAGTCAGAAAAGTATTACTCACGAAGTATAAATTAAAGAAAAATTGTCATGATAAAACGTAATTGAGAAATTGCTGTGTTTTGCATCAAAACATTGATTGCTTTACTGACATAAAGGAACTAATCTTACTACTATTATATATGCGAAAGTTTGTCTGTATGGATGTATGGATGTATGTATGGATGTTTGTTACTCTTTCACGCAAAAACTACTGAACGGATTTTCATAAAACTTTACAATAATATAGCTTATGCATCAGAATAACACATAGGGTAGTTTTCGTCGCGTTATGGGGGGCAAAACCCCCTCAAGGGGCAATAAAACACAATTTTTGTATAAATTCTCTAATATTGGGATGAAAAAATACTTGCACATATTTACATTATATGTCCATCGAAAGCTCTGATTTTTCTGCTGAAGATGGCACCTGTTCGAAATTTCTAAGTAGAATAAAAAACGAGTTATGAGCTTTTTAGTTCCATGTTCGAAGGCTTTCCTCAACTCAATACAGTATTTAGTGTATCATCTCAACTCCCTGTCGATAGCGGCAATTGTTGTATTGTTGACTATCTTTGCTTTTCGTGACTGCTCAAGGCTTTTCTCAAGTCAAATCTTGAAGTAAGATTTTTGCACAAGATTGGCAAATAATACATGATTTGGCTGATCATTTTCCACTTAAACGGAACTTTAATGTAATTAATGGTTTTTATTATTATTTATGCTGATTGAACGCTTACTCATTACCCAATCAACCAGCAGATCGCCAAAATTTTTGCAGAAAGATTTCCGTAGCTGATGCATTTGGCAGTTTTTTCAACGTCGCTGTTTTTGAAGCCGAAGACTACGTCATAATGTTTCTCATCTTTCACCATGTGAACAAAATATCGCCAATCAAAGAATTTTCAAAAAGACTTTTTTTTACTGTGTTAAATAATCCAGCAACTAAATTAGGCAAATCCATAAACAGCACAAAAACTTCCATTAATTTTCCTTTTTGCACAACTTCAAACAATCACCAGATTTTACAACTTATTTTGGAAATATTTCGGATGAAACTGTTTAGCGCCATTTTATGGTGACCAAAAGTATCTCAGAATCTGGCGACGATATCTCTGTAACGAAAATTGATATCATATCGTTTAACAAAGGAAGGAAAGAAGGGGGGAGAATCATCAAAGGTACCCCAAAACGACTCTCGCAAATTCGGTAAAATCGCACCAAGAGCCCACAATGATTGAAATTTCCCAAAATAGCTAAAGCAAGTATAAGGGGATTACGAGCGCAGATACTTTTTTTAAATCACTTCGTACTTCATTAGCCATACAGAGAAGGTTTTAGACTCCATGTTAAAAAAAAAGTATCAACAGATCAATCTTTTTAAACAGAGAAGATTAATTTCATGTTTTGGAAATTTGTATATGCTTAAATATAGTGCTTTCGTTTCTAAATCAATACTATTTTGTTCTTTATACTTATTGCTATTTTATTTTTATGGGTAAGGAAGAAACTCGATTTTTAATCACGTCAAAAAGATGTGTTTTAAATTCTTTCACTTAAAACAGAAAACAAAAGCAAGTAACGATTTTTTCTCTTAATTATTACTGACCCAGGCAACGCCGGGTATTTTCACTAGTTTTACATAAAGTAAGATAAAGTTCTTTCTCCACATAATTGAAAATCGTGATTATGTTTACTGTTAGTAACTGAAAAACTATATTTAGATTACGAAAGGTAATTAATTTACTCAGTAATATATATAACATATGATTTAAGTAAAAAAGCAATTTAAAGATGAAGAAGAGCAAATACAAAAAAAATTGAAACTAGATAAGGTTTCTATAATAATATGAACTTAATAAAATCGAAAAATCTTACTTAGTAATAAGACAAAACAACGTTAGAAGAAGCACAAATTTGTAAATTACAGCAGACACGTGTTTCGGCGTTACAGGGAACGCCTTTTTCAATGCAAAAAATAATGAGCTTATGGATGAAAAGACATCCGACAAAAGCCAAGAGCAGATAAGCATGCAGCTTAAAAGATAAAAACAGCGGATTAGCCAAACACCAATGACAAAGTTATAAACCGATCAGGAACCAATAGGAATGCAAGCAAAGGCCAAGAGCTTTCTCTTATAGGTTGTCTTTTAAGTCTAAACATCGAAATTGATCTGTTTCGAACAGATAACTTATACTAAATCTTGCTATGGTGACTCGACCTTTCTCTATGATTACCATTAGTAATAAATAACACTCTAATTACCGATTTTTCAACTAAAAATCAAAAAATTTAAAAGTTAATAACAATTCCCTGAAAAGAGGCCAACCGGCTTTGCAGCTAGCCAATGAGAGCGCTCCCCTGTTTCATTGCATTCTCCCAATCAGAGAACTTGAAGGTTGTACTAAATGAGATGCATCATACTTCGAAATTATTTAAATTTCAAATTTAAATACTAAATTATCCCAATAGTTAAACATTTAATAACAATTAAAACTTTTCTGAAGCAGTTCACTAGATGGCGCAAGCTTAACTTGCGACCGTGATGATACAATTTAAAAGTTTTCTCAACTTTAAATTGACTTAACTGTAAAATTAAAAATGAGACAAGATAAAGGGACCTGAAATCCCATGATCTATTCCCCATTCGAAGAAGAGAGAGATAACTTAATCATGTTGCGTTTTTTTTTTTTTGAGAAAAAATCAATAAAATTCCAACTTTATACGGGTAAATATTTTATAGCTTAATTCGAATGATATTTTCTGACATGTTTCGTCAACCAAGGTAATATAGAATGAAGGAAATAACTTTATTGTTACTAGTGGTTAGGCTTGCCAGACGTCCCGGTTTGACTGGGACAGTCCCAGTTTTCCGATTCCGATTCCGAGTCACACCTGACTACAACTGTATTTATGTCGAGGACTGCAAACTAAGTGCCTTGCCTCCATTATTTTTTATACCGATAGATGGCAGCACCATCATCGGATCGTCAGTTAATGAGAATTTAGAACTAGACCAGGAGCTAATAGCTACCTGGTGCTAGCACCCCCAGAGGTATCGTTTCACTTGGAGGACATTGAGACCACGAGCATATTTAACGTCGCCCAGTCCCCTTTAATGACGACGGTGGGTCTTCGACCATCGAGGTTCAAACTCAGGACCCTCCGGCCCCGAATCCGACACTATACCAATCGGGCTACCACGGCCCAGTCCCAGTTTTCAGACAAAATTCCGGTTTCCCGCCCAGTTCACTTCGGGTTCCGAAAAATGATAAATTTGACTGTAGATGACCGAAAAAGGCAAAAATAATTAACTGTGAAGGATTATTTAGGAAAATTACTTTGTTATTTGCAACTTTAATGCGTAAAATCAATTTTGAGTTTGCTTGTAAAGGTTTTTTCAACGATATTAAAACCAAAATAGTTCCAGCTAATAAAAAGTACATGTAAATATTGTTCATTTTTTACATTATTTCAGGTGTTTCTACTTACTTAAGTAACTTCAGAATATTAACATGTAAAAAATAAAATGTTTTAATTTATCTGCTTGGGTCATGTGTTATTACTCCTGGTTTTTAGTTCATAATGTAGTAACCATTTAGTCATAGAATTAAGAATGAACTATTGTCTAAAACACTCTTAAGACCAGTCAAGGGTGTGAACCGTTTTGAAAACCCACGACACTGGGAGGGGGGAGGAGGTTTCTCTTCCAGTGTCCCGGTAGAACATTTCAGAAATCTGGCAAGCTACCAGTGGCAAATGATCCCGCTTCAATCTATATATATATATAAATGAATGTTTGTCTGTATGTCATCCATGAACTCAAAAACTACCCGGCAGATCTGGCTGAAACTTTCACCGTTTGTTATTTTTGGTACTGGGAATGTTTATAGACCAGTTCGAAAAAAATCCGATCGATAGTTCCTTTTTTATTCCAATTTAAGTCACAATCCATTGGATAAATACGAATAAAATTATCGGCTGCAGAAATTAATTCGCGTGAAAGATCTCATTGATAAGAAGTTAGCTGTTGCCATTTTTCTTGAGTTTGAACAAATAAATTCTTTCTTTATTGTTTTATGGCTTTTCATGCAACGGGGGGATGTAAAACTTTTTCTATTTGATATTTTTAGCGATTGATTGATCTTGCAAACTGCGTGAGTACAAAATTTGAGTATAGTCACGGCTTCACTTGATACCTGGACCGATTATTATGAAAATTGCTATATATATGTATTTTTCCACGGAGAAGGTGCATAATATGCTCATTGAAGCCACTCGCCACCAGGTGGTACTGCAGAGTAGCAACTTCTGCCCCGTTCAACCGATTGTCATGAAAATCAGTATAATGACGTATTTTTTTGTTGGCGTAGCAACGCGCGTCGGGTACAGCTAGTATAATATAACAACGAAAACAGTACCTTTTTATTGCTAATACTCTGTAAAATATTATAAAGGCATTTTCTTTTTGAAATTAATAACCATATCGCACCCTGTATCAGAACTGAATCTCAAAAATTTGAATAAAGTGGCATAGTCCGACCGTGAACAAATGACCTTTGTTGACCATTTGAGAAAACGAGTCCATTTCTTAAAATAGGTAGAGAAGAAAGAAAGGACTCATATTTTGGAGCAACGCAACAATTTGGCGAAATGAAAAAAAAAGTACACGTGGTATATTTTCGTTGTGTGATTATTTAGACCTGAAAGGTTTTAAGTTTCAGCAAGGACTGCATTCAGTTGGCGAAAAAGTAAAAATGACAAGCTTTGCACTCTTTATATCAACCCTTCTCCCGTCAGTTTTTAATTCAAAGTAATTTATAGCAGGTGTTGTTTTCTCGACCAATGGCTGCTGAAAGAGGTTAAACCAAAACCCACCCACTTTCGTAGGATATTACCTGTCCAATGAGACACGTGCTTTGACAGCACAAAATTGAAATGTTTCACCTCTTTTGCTAATTGCTTAAATTTCAAGGGCTCCAAAGCCAATAACGCACTTGCCAATTCCGTTCTTCAACTTTATTCTTCGTATCGTCTCTTTACGAAAAACGGACACTTCTGAAAAAAGGCGGAGCGAACGGTCTACTCTTCGCGGTCAGACTTTACTAACTATTACATTAAAATCTAAATTCAATGCTCTTTCTTCCCTCAAAACTTGCAAAAATTCAGTGTACAAAAGTAGTGGTGCGTGGTTGCATGTGAACAACGTAAGCAATAGTGACACATCCTAAAATTCAAAATTTTGAAGAACAATTTTCGAATTTTAAGAGAATAAAACTAATTTAAACTAGAGAAACCAACATTAAACTTAACGTTTTAAATGCTTCGCTCGTGCTGCTTTTAGAAAAAAAAAAGAAGCAATTAAGTGTCGAGTTTCGTAAAATCTTGATTTACTCCAATACAATGTTTTTTTTTTTTTTTGAGTTGTGTCGTTTCTACTGCCGTCGCGCGATACAATCTCATTAGAAACTATACAAACAGATAGGATAAAGCCTTACAATGTTATTAATAAAACATGTAGTGTGAAAAAGATATCAATAAAATAAAATTTCTGATTGATATAGCTTTTAAATGCTTATAACCACTAAATCTTATACAACGAAACCATGTCTACAACGATACTGTTGAAACCTCAAAAATATTGTTATACACAAGTTATCGTTATAGACATATTCAGTAAATTACCGCCCAATAGCCAGGGCTTAAACAGAAATACATGAAATACACCACCAGCTCAATCATATCCAGCCGAGAACTGCAGTTTCGTGCTTATTAGCACTCATCAGCCCGGCATAGGAAAGTGACTGAGCTGGTGATGGAAAACCTCTTAAGGAAGCCAAGAGTGCCAAATAAACTGGTAGCTAATATAGAATTAACGCAGACCAGACGAGTGACCGAAACAATGGTTCGGTTCAACTCAAATATTGAAGGCAAGGCATGGTATATTCAGTAAATTACCGGCCCAATAGCCAGGGCTAAAGCAGAAATACATGAAATACACCGCCAGCTCAGTCATATCCAGCCGAGGACTGCAGTTTCGTGTTTAAGCACGAAATTTACTGAATATACCATGCCTTGCCTTCAATATTCGAGTTGAACCGAACCATTGCTTCGGTCACTCGTCTGGTCTGTGCTGATTCTATATTAGCTACCAGTTTGTTTGGCACTCTTGGCTTCCTTAAGAGGTTTTCCATCTCCAGCTCAGTCACTTTCCTATGCCGGGCTGATGAGTGCTAATAAGCACGAAACTGCTGTCCTCGGATGGATATGACTGAGCTGGCGGTGTATTTCATTTATCGTTATAGACAGTTTGATTGTTTATGCTGACATTTTGCTGGGACCAAAGAAATTATCGTTGTGGACAGGTTTATCGTTATGGACATTATTGTTACATGCAGGTTTCACTGTACATAGGAATCAGAAGACTTTCAGCGGACTTTTTTTGTCTTTATTAATTCATTCTAAGCATATCAAGGACAACAGTTATCGAAAGACTAATCTGATAATTCATCGAAAAAATAGTAACAACAAAATGACAGGTTTAGAGTTAGACTGAAATCTTCACGAGATGTGTTGTAAGTGTAAGGCGCCATCGATAAAATCGAAACCACAATAAATGTTTACTTTTTTTTTATCCAGTTAAAATAAAAAAAGACTGCTCAAACTGAAAGATTTCACCCAAGTTTTCACGCAATAATTAACTCATTTTGCCAACAGCAAAGCCAGGGCCGGATTTAGGGGAGGGCAGGCGGGGCTACTGCCCCGGGGCCTCCACAACAAAGGGGCCCCCACAATAAAGTTTTTACAAAATATCCAAAATAAAAAAATAAATAGCAGTAACTTCAAGATGTATTTACTATTAAAGTGCTGATCGAAAATATTGGATATATACATATATATCAAAATATTCGGATATATATCAAAGAATCGGATGTTTTCGAAAATATGATGATTTTTCGAACTCTGATTAGGGGTCTCCACTCCTTCGTTGCCCCGCTTCCAAGGCCTCCACGCTTCCAAATCCGGCCCTGAGCAAAGCCATTATTAAAAACACATCTAAACTAATTTGAGAACTGAATTTTTATTTGTTAAACACAAGAATAGTGATAATGAGTAGCCAAGTTCCAAGAATATGCCCCTCATTGTTTTGAAATCTTTCCTTTAGCGAGGAAGTGGATAACAGACAACTGATAGATAATCTTAACTTTAAATAAGATAATGAAACTCCCATTAAAACTTACGTTTTCAAATTCCTTACACGGCCTGGAAACTAAAAACATATTTCATGCAGTAGGTTGTAGATGACACAGTATTTTCTTCCCTCCATAAAGTCGAAAGAGAACTATTTCGAGTCAAGTATCAAGAAATTTGTCAAAATTTATTACTCACTAGTGGCACCCGCACGGCTTTGCCCGTAGTAGAAAATCAAAAGGTCATTTGGTTCGCCTGTATATTAAAAAATAATGGATGATGAAGTTCTCGTCAATTGGCTCTGTTAAATGGATCTCTCATGTTACGGATCCACGTTATGATGATTTCGTAATTTACTATTCCCCGTTGTGATAATTTGCTCGGAAATTTTTTTTCTTAAAATTGGTATAGAAAAAGAACAAAATTGAATTTTCGAAAAATCGCTTCGAGGTGCACACCCCCATGATACAACCTAACTTTGTGCCAAATTTCATGAAAATCGTATGAACGGTCTAGGCGCTATGCGCGTCACAGAGATCCTGACAGACAGAGATCCGGACAGAGAGAGAGATCCTGACAGACAGAGGGACTTTCTATTTTATTATTAGTAAAGAGTAAAGGTAAAGATAAAGAGTACAACAAACTTTCTAATTAACTAGTGTGTAATAAGTCGTGGAATGCTGAATAAAAAGTGTGCACTTTGTAATTATGAATGTTTTTGTGGAGTTGCTTATTAGGGATTTTAGAAAAAGTAAGAGCAGTTTCTTAAAAAAAAAAAAATTCTCACCCCGATACTGCGAATAACCTCGATTTAACGTATGAAATTTTCGGTTCGGATGAATTCGTTAAAACGGGTCCGGCTGTAAAAATTAAAAATTCACTTCCATTTCTTCGTTTTTTAAAGAAATTTGCAATTTTCAGAGAAGAAGATGTATGGCACTGGAACAACCACATACGTTCGCTGGGGTTCCAAAGAATGTCCGAAATCCCCCATGATATTTCAGTTGGAGACAGGATATGTTTCTTCGAGCATCAACAAGGGCACAGGTGGAGGATCTGATTACCTGTGCTTACCAGAAAAGCCAGACAAACAAGACACGCAACCAAGCTTCGATGATGAATACAAATCTTTCTTGGCTGGAGCCAAGTATGGCTTACTTGATGACCATCCCTTCGAGAATAATGATGTTAGGAATTTTTACATGAAAGGAATTCCTTGCTCACTATGCCATCTTACGAACAGGTTAGTAGATTTCGATTACAGTTTTTTTTCTGTTATTCTGTACTAGTAAGGTAATTAGTAGGGTTGAGTCAATTTTAATGATTTTTTTAAATTTAAATCGCCCGTGGTGGAAAAGTTGTAAATTAGCATCAGATATTCGTGTAATACATTTTTTTGAAATTAAAATATGTTTAGACTCTATGCAGGACTCTTAAAGTTTCACTAAACATCTAAAAATGACACATTAATATACTGTTACAAATTCTGTAAATATTAGTTATTTTTGTGATTAATTTGTCGTAATCTAGCTAAATTTGGCGTTTATTAAATTATCTGTCATCTAAAATTATTGTAGTAACGTAACCTGTAAATAGTTTCCTGTAATGAATATGCAGCCCCCGTATATTCGGCAGAAGTATACGGTTCCCTCATTTCTGAATGATAAAATTTGCGAATGGAAAGAAATAAGAAAGTGTAGAACGGTGTAGCATTTTCTGGAATAGTTGAGAGGTCTCTTTCAAAGTCTATAAAATAGCCGTTATTCATGATAAAAAGTCAGTCTCGATTGAGAATTTGTGCTGAGAGTGTATTAGCTCTGTTTATTGCGAGGCATTTCGCTGTTTTGTTTTGCGTATTTGAATACGTGCGTAACCGTTGAGTTTACGGTTTTGATTGTTATTAGCTTAATTGCTGATGATTAATTTTGCAGTTGTTAACGATCTTTTCTGTACATAGTGTAAATAAATCACATGTGTTTTTCTCAAAAACTGTGTCGTCCTTTCAAGAAAGTTGGAAGTCGCACCGGATCCGTTACAATACTTTTTTTTTAAATAATAAAAATTTTGCAAATGTTCCAAAATTCACTGGTCGAAAAAATAAGCGACTTAAATATTTTACGATATCAAAATATTTTTTTTTTCATGAGCAAAGAATTTTACTAGGCAATCATTTTCCCTAAAGGGAATTAAAAAATATAATACAATTGAGACAAAGAAAAAAGAAACATTTTTGGCGTAATTTCAAGGACCTGGCGGTAGGTCTCAAATATTTAGTTTATCAAAAGTTTTATACAGGATTATTTGATGCCAATATGCACAGCTTTTCCCACCACAGACGATTTCGAATTTTTAAAAAAAGTTAAAATTGACTCAATAATAATTAGGTTACCAAAAGAATCAAAATTGAGGCACGCAAAGCGCAAATTCTGTCTATGTCTGAAGATAATTTTAAAACACATTTTACAGGAGGTTATATAGGGTGTCCACCACCCTATTGGTGGACCAATAGCTAATTTCTAAATCGTTAATAGAGATAAGCATATAGTTCCATTTGGAAAAAAAACTTTAAATCCCTTAAAGAATCAAAAGTTATGAAATTTTTGTCAAAAAATCAAATTTTGAAATAATTACAAAATTTAACTTTTTATACAGTTCCCCAGTCCTAGCAATAACATTTAGTAAAATATTCTTGACACACTAACATTTAAAATTAAAAAAAAATCACTCTTCTACGACCAAAATTTACCGAGTTACAAAGTTTTGAAAAATCACGGTTTTTGAAGATTTTGTGACGTTAGCCAGAGAACTCTTAAGGGGATGTATACGAATTAACAAAATGTGTTAATAGGTTTAAACTTATTTTGGGTTCTTATCATCAGGAGGCAATATTAACAGTTGAAAAGACTTTGCAAGTACTATTTATAAGCTCAAAGGTATATTTATGATTAAAAGCTGTTTTATAATCTGATTTGTTTCAAGAATATCTAATTTCCATACGTGAATTTGATTGGAAAACATATTTTGTATCTCAATTTATGTAAAAAGTTATCATCGTATTTAAATTTAGAGTACTGATAAAAGAAAAAAAATAGTATTTAAAATAAAAGGAAAGTAAAAGTTTGGATTATTCAGAACTTCTGTTATTGTATTTCAAAGGGCAAACGATAATTTTGTAATGCTAAAAAAGATGTTTTTTTCTTTTTACGCATTTCATTTAATGGGTCTATTTCTGGCCAAGAACGAAAAAAAAAAAAAATCTAATTTGAATCCTGAAACTTTGAATTCAAATTATGCTTTTCGCAATCACGAGTTGCGACAAGACCCTACTCATTAGAGTTATTGTTTCTAGAAATGGCTCCCAACCCCCAAGCATGTCCCTCCTCCTGGGTGGTTATGTGTGTATAGTTGTGTGTGTGCAGGCTTAAGTGTGTGTACGTAGGCCTGTGTATGTGTGTAAAGGCGCTCACGCGTTGGCGAGTGTGTATGAGCATGCGTGTGAAGGACATGGACGCCACCACCCAGCGGAAGTGGATTCCGGGGGACAGTGCTCAGGAACAGAGCAGCCATGCCGCCGCCGCGCCGGTGGGCGGTGGTGCTGCTGGTCTAAGCTGAAAAATAATCCCAACGTCAAGGACTGTCAAATGAGAACAATAAGCAGTCGTGATTGCTCAAAAAAAAAAAAAAAAAAGGTTGTGCAGACGATATAAGCGGTGGCTTCGTTACAACATAAATTATTTTCTGAAACAATGCTAGACTTTAGGTGTTTATATATATAGGTGCTCTCTTAAACTTAAATCTTTTCTCGTTAGTCTTATTTTCCTTATTCTTTTAAAAAAACTGATTTGATTGCTTTGTCGTGTTTCATAAATTAATTGACGAGGAGCTAATTTTTTTTTCTCATTTCCATCCCATTCCGTTTGTAGAACAAAGAAACTCAACGAGTAGGGTCCTATCGCAATTCGTGGTGGCGAGGAACAAAATTTGAATTTACATTTTTTTGAGTTTAAATTATGTTTTTCGCTATTACGAATTGCGAAAGCTTATTTGTTGGGTTTCTTGTTTCCACAAATGGAATGGAACAGAAATGACGAGCAAATTTACACCCATCATAATATTATGACTTTATTTTCTAGAATACGTAATATACGACGTATATCCCTAAAAAATAAGTGGTGTTTAGGCTGATTAGGAATAAAGATAGAGATTTTATGGCCGATATCTACCAGTACACATATTATAAAGATTATTTACAGCATATACCGTCATGTATTATTATTTCTGGTCAATTTTAAATGATGAGAATTAGTAATCTCGAAATTTTGTAAAGTCTGCTTGAGTTGCCCTGAAAAAAAAAATGAATAAAATCAATTCACAGATGATTTGTAACTATGACGATGAAAATTTTACTCGATAAATAAATATTAAAAACAACCGTGGTCATGGCTATCTGAAAAATTAGAGCAACATCAACTTTGATCAAATGAGGACAACAAGCAACTCGTGATTGCTCAAAAAATCCCTGACATTAAACGAAAATATTCTTTTGGATAAAAAAAAGAATATAATTGTTTAAAAAATAATATTTGATTCGAATTTAAAAAAAAAAAGTCAATTTACTTAATGATATTCGGGGGATATAAATCAGAGGTTTTTAAAACAAAAAGACAAACCACTTCGATACTCACTTTTTAACCATAAATAGACTTTGAGCTTATAACCATCACTTGCTAAATCTTTTCAACCGTTCATATGGCCCCATGATAACAAGAACCAAAATAAATTTAAATCTATTAACACACTTTGTCTATTCGCATACATCCCCTTAAGAGCTATTTCGCTGACGTCATAAAATTTCCGAAAATCATGATTTTTCAAAACTTTATAACTCGGTCAATTTTGGTAGTAGCAGAGTGATTTCTTTTAGTTCAATGTTAGTGTGTCAAGAATATTTTACTAAACATAAATGCTAGGACCGGGGGACTGTATAAAAAGTTAGATTTTGTAACTTTTTCAAAATTTGATTTTTTGACAAAAATTTCATAAATCTTGATTCCTTACGGATTTTAAAGATTTTTTCTAATTGGAACTATACGCTTATCTCTAAGATTTAGAAATTCGCTATTGTTCCACCAATAGTATAACTCACATAAAGAAATGAAATCACTGAGATTTTTTAATGTGATAGGAAATAAAAAAACACTTGGAATAAATTTAATAATTAAAATGTAGTCAATACGAATTCCAGTAAGAAGTTTGGTAATAAAGTATCATAATAACTAATTTTGCATAAAGCTTATGGCCAATGATAAGCAAATAATCTGTCAGGCGTAAAAAATAAAAAAATCTAGTCAAGAAACGGAATTTTTCAGTGACTTATTCATTTTATGTAAAAGTGTTAAATTTTGATGTTGATAGGTAAGACGGCTGTTTGATTAGGATGAATGGCAAAAAAGGAATTTTTCAAAACAATGTTTTAAGGGTGGGGAGGGGGGGGGGGGTTGAGGAGACGATGGAAGAGAAAAAAAAGCCTTTCACCAAAAAACTGAAAATAAGTGTTCGTTTTTTAGTAATACTTTTTATGACAAAATATTGAGAAAGATGACTACAGTCCACATAAATTATTTTAATGGACCAAAAACTATACGCTTGTTTATGGTACCCACCTTTTTATAGGACAAATTAAGGTATTGCAAGAGCTAATATAAGATTTAAAATTAAAAAAAATAAAAAGAAAAAGATAAAAGAAAAAAAAATTGAATTTTGACATCTTGAATTCAAATTATGTTTTTCGCAATCACTAGTGTGTGTATGTAGGCGTGTGTGTTTGTGTGTGGGGGTATGTGTGTTGTGTGTAGGGGTATGTGTGTGTAGGCATGTGTGTTTGTGCCTGTTTGCAGGCATAAGTGTGTGAGTAGTTGTGTGTATGAATGTGTGTGTATGTGGGGGGGGGGTATGTGTATGTGTGTGTAGGCATATGTGTTTGTGTCTGTGTGCAGGCATGAATGTGTGGGTAGTTGTGTGTATGTGTGTGTATGTTTTTGAGTGTGTGTGTGTATGTGAAGGTGTCTGTATGTATGCATGAATGTGTGAGTAGTTGTGTGTATGTTTTTGTGTGTGTGTATGTAGGTGTCTGTATGTATGCGTGTGTGTATGTGTATGTGTGTGTAGGTGTATGTGTGTGTTTGTGTGGGTGTGTGTGTGTAGTGTATGTATGCGCATGTGTGTAGGACATGGATGCAACCTGGAGACGGCTTTCGCTATAGGAGCAGCATCGTGAGGACCCGGTCGACGGTGATGCTGCAGAAGGTGGCCGTGGGAAAATAAAATCAAAGGACATCAAAACAGTCAATTGAGAACAATAAGCAATTGTAATTGCTCAAAGAAAAAAAAAAGACAAATAAACAACCCTGATGGCCGACCTCATATTAGGATGATTTTTGCGGATAATATAAAGTTTGAATGCTATAAATTTTTGTTCTAGATGTCATGGGAAGGACGAAAAAGAAATTTAATCACACCTAGTAAAATTTGCTAGTAGAACCAAGAGAGAAAATTGAAAATCCTTTTAAAAGTCTTTATTTGCTGAAATGAACTACAAATACTATTTATTTCGTAACAAATAGAAACTGGAAATAGTTAAAAGTTCTAAATCAATCAGCTTTCTTTCCTTGTTGGCCAACAATGCCAGGTAACCAATTGGGTTGTTTCCGAAATTTTAAAAGTATTTTTTTTTTGAAAGAGCATGCTTAAAAACATAGGATTTAACCATTTTTTAAAGAATTTGACTAAGTTTAGTATTAAAAAAAATATTTTTTAATCGATACGCAGATTTTACTTACTAGCAACTACAGTGCGCAGAACAACATATTATTGTTTAATGGCAACCTTTTTTTTAACAATGCGGAAACATTCAGCACGCCAATGGAGTAGCGCGCTAAAGTATATTACTTTTGACGTCATAAATGCCACGCCTTATTTTCAAAACCGGACATTGAGAAAATTGAATAAAAAAAATAACTGTTGGGAAAATAGAAATCATTTCTTCCTTAATGTTTTTTTTTTTTTTTTTTGTTTATTCTATCGATTTTAGTGACTAAAATTAGTACTTGTGACTGAAGAGAACAACTCCATTTCATGAATAAAGACTATGATTGCACTTAAAACCTGCTAAAAAAGGGATATAAAATCGGAGAAACAAATTTATCAGACGCAAAAAAAATCTCTCTTTTTTTGGTACTAAGTGATCAAGTATGGTGTCAGTACTAAAATCGTGAAAGACACAAATTTCGGAGGTTCAACAAAGACGCGCACTCTCAATCAAGTCTCCTTTCGTAGAAAAAGAAAAAAAAAAACAAAAAAGAAATGGGTGTGTCAAAATTCGGTTCATTCGTCTACGGGCTACGGTGCCACAGACCAGATTAAAGCTCCATTTTTGTGTAAAACAATACACCAACTAATTTAAGCAATATAAACAGCTTTATTAAATACTAGTGGCACCCGCACGGCTTTGCCCGTAGAAGAAAATCAAAAGGTCATTTGGTTCGCCTGTATATTGACAAATAATGGATGATGAATTTCTCGCCAATTGGCTATGTTAAATGACTCGCCCGTACTACGGTTCCACGTTATGATGGTTTCGTAATTTACTATTCCACGTTGTGATAATTTGCTTGGAAAACTTTCTTAAAATTGGTATAGAAAAAGAACAAAATCGAATTAAAAAAAAATCGCTTCGAGGTACACATCCTCATGCTACAAACTAACTTTGTACAAAATTTCATGAAAATCGGCCGAACGGTCTAGGCGCTATGCGCGTCACAGGCATCCTACAGACATCCAGACATCCGAGACTTTCAGCTTTATTATTAATAAAGAAGATTTCATGGAATTAGAAAGCAATCGTAGAATGTAAAATGAGGAGGAAACATGTCAATTCCGTAAACGATATTTTTTCTGTTTCAATTTAGCTTTGGTTTTTGCGTTCTGTAGGAAAACAATTTTTCAAACCAACTACAAAAGATAAGACTGAAATACACATATGTATTAATAATAACAATTTCATTTTTTTCCAGAACACTTGTCCACGCATTCCCGGCAAAGACTGAATGCCCAGAGGACTGGATCTATGAGTATTCAGGTTATATGATGTCTGGATCTAATTTACCAGGCACCAACATTTGTGTGGATGAAAAGCCCGAATCTTACGAAAAACCCTCACAAGAGACGAACTCGAACAGTTTGACTCTCGTTCATGTACCTGAAAATGATTTTGGAATTTCAAAACCACCCTATGTTAAAAAAGGCGTCTTCAAGTGTGTTGTTTGCTCAAAATAAACGTGTGTGTGTTAAGCTCTAATAAAGAAAGATTAGAAGATAATTATTTAAAATTTATTTATTTGGAATTGAATTCTCATGTGACAAGAGGCATTAATTCTTATTTGGTTGCGTTTGGAAATTGGCTGTTTGTGCGTAGGTTTGTATGTAATGATTGTGTGTTGATTTTGATTCAGTTACGAATTTAAGCAACTGCTTTAGGTTTGTTGAGTTTTTTAGAGTGGTGTAGTAAAGATAGTTATTTTTTTTACAAATGCTTATTAAAGTCCATTTTTATCAGATATAAAAGAAAGATGTTGAATCATTCCACGGGGTCAACTGACCTAATTTTTCATATCGCCCCCACTCAACCATCTCCGATTTGGAAGACATTTTATAGAGGCGTAGAGATGTTTTTGAAACTACTCTATGCAAATTTTCAGCTTCCTAGTTCCAAATCTTGAGGATCTAGGATCTCCGAAAAATGTGATCCAAAATGGCTAATCAGATTTTTGTGTCAAATTACCATTCATTCCATGTCATGTGACCCCTAGGTCACTTGACATGGAATGACTATGTTATTATTAAATTTACTCGTTCTGCCCTGTCAGTTTGGACAGGTGAACAAGCATTTTAATTGTTGCCCAAAACAAAAAAAGAATAATAGTAATTACAAAGTTAATGATTAACAAAGACAGCAATTTAATTTCAGAGATAAAATTAAGCAAGCACTGAATTGTAGATTCTGGACTAGTGAAGTTTTTCAAATTTACAAATATTCTAGTTGTGGAAACTTTTTTCAATTAAATAACTTAATATTATTTTGCGAATCAGTGTAGGTAGCATAAATTTTGGTCTCTTTCGTGTTATTAACAGAAAAGAAATAATCAGAACTTCTTTAAACTTGGAGGATATTTTATTCATTTTTTGAAGTACACCTTGTAATTTTATGGAGTGATTTCCTCCAGAATTAGTGGAGTTAGATGCTGCCTTCCATGGGCGGTCGCCATCAGAGCTTGTTGCTGGTGTGCATTACCGAAGCCACATTTTTGCCTTAGCTGCAATCATTGCCATTTTTCTTTCTCTTAAACAACATATTTCCCTAGAATATGAAACTAATTGTTATCAAAAAAGTTGAAAATTGCGCGTTTTTGAGGTGTTTGATTGCAATGTTATGTTTTTCTACCATTTTATTTTCACTTTTCTTGCATTAAAGAAAATATTTTTATTAATAACTCGATGCATTTCCCGGCTTTGCACGGTGCACTTCGAAAATTAAAGTTATATCAAGTGACGCATGTTTAACGATCAGGCTTCAATTAGAAAAAAAAAATACTGTAAAATTTCCCGTCAAAACCACTCCTAGAGAAAAAAAAATTGCATACCAAAAATTTCTGAATAAATTAAATGCAACCCTCCATAAATACAACTAAAATCCTTGATTATCTTCTGCTGGCAGTACAAAAAAAGAAAGTAGATAAATCGTCAAATAATAATCCAAAGGGAAAATTTTTACCTCAAAAAAAAAAAAAAAGAAAGAAAAAAAAATGTGTATTTAGTCACAGTAGATCACAGTAGAGGAAAAAAAGTGGCAACCCTTTTGAATGGTTTTAAAATAAGATCGCGCAAACGATAATTTTCCGATATGAAAATGCTGTTCCATTAGGTTTAAAAATGCTTTTCATTTTTTTTCCCGGTGATTTTAAAACCTTGGTTTTTTTTCAAATTCGAAGAAAGTAAGTAAATTTCAGCGGTATTTTTCGCGGGCTTTGGAATTACGCTAAAATTGAACTGGTCGGATAATTACTTCGGGTAGAAAAAGGCATTTAATGCCATTTTCGGGGCCAAAAATTAGAATTCGAACGGTTCAACCACCATTGCTGCGGACCGTACCATTGATTACGGAGTTGAACCGTACCATTGCTGCGGTCATTCATATGGTGTGATAATTCTACATTAGCTACCAGTTTGTTTGGCTCTCTTGGCTCCCTTAAGGGAAGTCAGTACCCTCTATACCGTCAATGTTAATTTGCACAGGTTCATGTACCTTTTTCTGAAAATCTGTTTAAGATACATTTATGAAATTTTTTCTGTACCTTAAGTAGACTGTTTTCTCTATACTGAAGTAACATTTTACAGAAAGGAAGCTTAGTTTTTTTTAAAAAAATTCTAATGCGTAAGTCACTGTATTTTTTTCAAAAAATGCCATTTTGTAACACGAAATCAGCTCTATAAAAAAATATTTTTATAATTTGAGAAAGATTTTACTTCAGCATATGTAAGTATATGTATGGAATAGGTGGTAAAAATGTCAAAACCTAAGACAATTTAGTTTCTGAGAGAAAGGAACATTTAGTTTCAAAAATACCATTTCGAGATATTGCAATTTAAAGGGGAAAATCATACCTTATCAACATGCGTTTAAATTTTTTCAAAGCTTATTTTAACTTACTTCTAATATGAGCACCATCAAGAAATTTGTATCATTAAAAAGGTATTGAAATGGAGTTTCAAAACATATAAAAATCAAGAAATCAAATTTTTGAAAGTATTTAGGGTACTGACTCCCCAGAGGTTTTCGCCTCCAGCTCACGTGATTCCTATTCCGGGCTGATGCGTGCTAAAAAGCACGAAACTGCAGTCCTCGGAAGGAATATCTGAGCTGGTGGTGTATTTTAAGTAAATATAGGTATGATTGAATCAAAACCATTAACCCTTTATTCCAATATTTTTTCCTTTGTCCTACCTTAACAGTACTTACTTCCCTCGTTAGTAATGTTTCTCATTCGGATTACAGTTAGAAAAGTATATGAACAGATAAAAAATTGACAACAAGAAACATGTTTTAGAACTCCCGAAACCATTCTTCAGTTCTCATTTTATTCTGTTAGAAATAGTGGTCTAGACTTCTATTTAAAAAAGAAATACTACTCTCAATTAATGTTTTATATTTTTTGGTGAAGTTTTTGATTATATGAGTCTTAAATCAGTCATGAGCACTTCCTTAATTATCCGAGAAGCATCTGATCAACGTTAGTCGATATATGTTAGATTTTATGAGTTTCTTCAATTAATTTTCTGAAGCAGATATCGTGGCGTCATCTATTGTCACTCAACGAAAAGAAATCATTTTAAAGTTTTTCTGACAATTTAAAAACCAGGCCATATAAATCTTTCCCATTCTCAAAAATAAATAAATCATAAATATATATAAAAAAGTAAACAAATAAAGTAAAAAATAAATAAAAATACCAAAAAAAAAAAATAAATAAATAAATAAGGAAAAGCAAAAATTAAATAAAAAAATTAAAAAATAATACAAAATAAATAAAACAATTATAATAACAGCAAATAAATAAAAAAAGAGACGTGACAGTTTAAAATGACATATAAATCAGAATTTTTTGTTCTTTCAAATGTACCAAAAATTCCCACAAACGCACTAGAAGTAAGGAAAGTAATAGTTACTAAGGGGGCAGCAGTAGGTGTGGAGTGCTAAGTCCGTGTTTAGACTAATGTAAGTTTGGAATAAGCAATCGGCACTGAGAGACTATTGCTTGCTTGGGTAAAATAGTGCAGTCAAAATACCTTTCTTCGTTGATTTTAAATGAAAACTTTTACTTATAAGTTAAGACATAAATAATATTGGCAGTTTGATAACGTTCGACTTTTCGACCTGCAAGATAAAATTTTTCCGCTTTTATATTGACTTACGGGGGGCTATATAGAAGTTAGAAATAATATACAACTTCTCTTATCGTTTGGCTCAGTATAGCTTATTAAGGCTCTTGCGCCATTAAAACCAATACAACCAATCAACAACAATTTCTTCCCGAAATACCCCCCCTCTTCCCAACCCCTGCCCGCTAAACATTATTTTTACAGTCGAAAAAACAAATGAAGGCTTTTACTACCAGAGGTGTGATCTTTACCCTAAATATTTTTGCTTTCAAGAATTTCATTCGTCACGACACAAAACGCCACAAATGCAATGACTCACGCTCTACAAATTAAAAGGTAAATGAAATTAATTTGAATCCTTTGAGAATTGAAATCTTTAAGCATTCTCGTAACGTATGGTAACAAATTATATATATATATATATATATATATATATATATATATATATATATATACAGGGTGTCCCAAAAGGTCGTTTACAAACTTAACATGCCGGTCTGTCATATTATGATGAACAAGATTTACATAGGAACATGTATTCGCAAACGCAATGCTGGCGCACTACATGCACACAAAGTCAGACACTAACGGATGCACAACATGTTGCATATCTATTACATAAAGACGGTTTTATACACAACATTTTAGAATTTAAGCAAAGCTTAAAACAGTTGCTAAAATTTGCGGCCCGCCAGCTCTCATAACCACATTGCAACGACAACGCAGCATCGGTGAAATCTTGTCAGAATGGATCGTTATTACGACGGTCGGTATTTAGTCGTTGCGACGCGTGTATGACAGCTAAAGGCAGCAAATTTCAACAACAGCTATAAACCTTCCTTCAAAACTAAAATGTTGTGTAAAATCGGCTTTGTGTGATAAATATGCGACATGTTGTGCATCCTTTAGTGTCTGACTTTGTGTGCATTTAGTGCGCCAGCATTGTGTTTGCGAATGTATGTTACTATGATAATCTTGTTCATCATGATATGACAGGCCAGCATGTTAAGTTTGTAAACGACCTTTTGGGACACCCTGTATATATATGTATATATACCGATAACTGATTAATCGGCTCTGGCCGAATAATGATCATAATAATTTTTTTTAAAGCTACCAATTGCTCCGTCACTTTTTTTCTTGACTTTAGAAATAGTTACGTTTATTTCTAAGAGACGATTTTTCTCTTTTTCTTAATTTTACAAAACTAATTTCAAAATTTCATGCAATTTCTTTGAGCTAATTTTCATATTAATGTTAATAAAATCAGGTATAACTAGAAATGAGAGTGAAAATATTAGGGGCAGCCTGTGTTCAGCAGGCAAACTTAGGAGCATTTTGTAATCTATTTTAAAATTATTAGTAGCCATTTAATCCAAATTTAATTCATTAAAAAAATATAAGAAAATCTAAAAGCACTATTCTAAAGGGGAAAAGTACTCATGAAACATAATGCAACATTGTAGGGTCTGGTGGGGGAAAGTGGTCAATGGGGTAAAGTGGTCATAAGTCAAATAAATGGCTATAGCTTAGAAATAAATGTTCGAATGAATGTGAAAATTTTATTTTAAAGTAGGGAAGTTAGAAACCACATTTTGAATACAAAATTTCACAATTGGCAAAATTTTATTTGGCAAAAAAAAAAAAAAAATATTTTGCGTCAATATGAAAAATTTTAAAATCTAAACACCTTTTTTAACTTCCTTGGGAAATTTTGTTTGTTAGAACAGATTGACTGCACAGGAGGCTTCTTACATGTCTCAAGAACTCTTACTTATTAGCAGTTAGCTGAATCTATTTTAGATAATGTTTTAGAACAATTTCAGTAAGATGGGGTAAAGTGGTCATAATATTAGGCTTAACGAATATTGTTCTTCTAATGTCACTTAATCTTTAAGTAGACGGCAGATACAAATTAAAGATTAATTTTAATTAATATGTATTGTTTTTACAGTAAACGGGGTTAAATATACGAGTATATGCGTATATATAGGCATGTATACTCGTGTAGGCCTGTACATAGACGTATTCATATAAATGCACCAATAAATACATATGTGGGTAGTTTGCAAGTATTTTTTATCCATATAGCTATACATTCTACTATACACGTATATACTCGCTTATACTCGTATATATACGAACATTTATATACTCAGGTAGACACTTACATACAAGCATAAGAAATACAAGTATAAAGAGGAAGTTTAAATTCTTGAACAAATTATTAAAAGGTGTTATAGGAGAGGATAAGAAGCAAAAATCACATAAGAACCTATGGTCAAAAACACAATGCTGACGCGCTACATGCACGCAAATCCAGAAACTGATGGATGCAAAAAAGGTCGCAAATTTATAACACAAAGACAATTTTACACAACATTTTAGGTCTTAAGAAAGTTTTAAAGCGATTGGTCAAATTTGCGGCCTGCAGCTGTAATACATGCGTCGCATTCACAGATCACTCACTGTTGCAATAACGAGACTTTTGAAAAACTTTCATCAGCCGCTGCGCCTTTGTTGCGATGCGTGTATTAGCGCTACTACAGGGCGTAACTTCTAACAACTGCTCTAAATATTTCTTAAAAACTAAAATGTTAGGTAAAATCATTTTTGTGCAACAAATTTGTACCCTGTTTTGCATCCATCAGTTTCTGACTTTGTGTGCATGTAGTGCGTCAGTGATTATAATTTCCTTATGATCCTTTGCTTCCTATCCTCCCTTTTCACGGCTCTTTGATTTTTGCCCAAGAACTTAGATTCACTCTGTAGGCCGACATGTATATAAGCGTATATTCTCGTATATACATACATGTACTGTTGAATACACGTAAATGTAACCATGTCTATACAGGTATATAATCGTGTTTACACATATACATTCGTATATGTATCGTGCTTCCATATTATATATACATGAGTAGACACGTACTCCCAAAGACGCAATGAATGTATCCACGAATTAACTCGTGTATACCCGTATATGTATGTATGTACACTTATATATGCGTATATACATCTACTGTACACGTATATACTTAAGTATGCACGTATGTTCTCGAGATACAAGTTCATACGCGCATGTCATGCTCGTTTATACTCGTATATACTCGTATATATACGTGAAACGTATATACACGTGACACGTATGTACTCGTGTAGACACGTATACACTCCTGTAGGTAATTACGTACACATGCTTATATACTCGTATATACACGTACATACTTGAGTAGGCACGTGCATGCATGTATTTGATGTATACATGTATGTACTCATATTGAAACGTGTTTACTCGTGTATAACACGACACGTAAATATTCGTGTGTACACGCATGTGCTTGTGAATATACTTGTAACAACGAAAACAACCGAAATATACAAGTATCAGGGTTATTTGTAACGGTTTTCCATCTATTTTTAATTATGACCACTTTACCCCATGTTATGACCACTTTCCCCCACCCCATGGGGTAAAGTGGTCATAAAAACATAGGGAAAGGAAAGTGCTGTAAAACTAATATAATTAATAGTTTTCTTCCTAAAATTCAATGTACCGTGTTCTTTAATAACGCAATGTAAAATAAAAACAAAAAAAGTTGAAGTGTTTAAAGAATTTATTGTATTTATTATCCACCTAAGTTGAAAACCTACGATTTTATGACCACTTTACCCCACCAGACCCTATATATGTGCATATTTGTACAAAATAAAATAAATTAAATTTAAAAAATAATATTACGTCAACCATCAGTTTGTAAAAAATAAATAAAGAAAAATATGTACATATTTTTTTACATCAAGGAATATTTTTTTTTTTGCTTTGATGAATCCAAAATTAATAATTTTAATAGTAACTTGTACGATGTAATCATATGTTTAGTTACGAACGAGGAACAAAATAACTAAAAAATAATCAAGTTGTGTTACCAAAAGCTGGGGTTAGGGCATCATCATGAACTTTATCCTGATTTTCTTTAAGAAATAAAACAAAATAGTTAAGGGGGGGGGTGAGGGAGGTTCCAGTGAGATCATATACACATTTTTCATTTCAGTTACATTTCTGTCCTTCAAATTATAAATAGCAATAACATTAATAACATAAAAATAAAAAGTAGATGAAATGAAAAGTGTAGGGGGGCTGGGGGAGGGGGATAAATACTTTTCGCATTCCTATTAAAATGTCCTGTAATTTAATTATTCTTTGTAGTGTCATGTGAATTTCAGCTGTGAGAATTATTCTTTAATGTTTCATTCAGTTTTACGCAGTGTCTAAACGATTTGTTTTTACTCTGTACACTTTCATACTGCAGTTCTAACATAATGTTTGCAGCAAATTACGTTTATTTGCTGTTCATAAATGCATTCCTTATAGTTTCTTGTTGAAGGTATGCTTACAAAATTTTATTTTGAAAAATATTTTTTTCCACCCATTAATCGGCAAAATTTGGCCGATTATGGCTGATTAATCAGAGCACCCCTAATATATATATATATATATATATATATTTATATATATATATATATATATATATATATATATATATATATATATATATATATATATATATATATATATATATATATATATATATATATATATATATATATATATATATATATATATATATATATATATATATATATATATATATATATATATATATATATATATATATATATATAAATATTATATATATGAACAGCGACTTTTGAAAAATATTTCAAGAGTCACTTTTTAAAAAAAGTTAATAGCTTTGGCAGCCGGCGTATTTTTTTTTTCAGACGATCATTTTTTCTGATGGACAGCTAGCGATGTCATTGTTTTCGAAGCAAACGATGATCATGGATTTCAAATAGATTCGGGATGACAGAGATGTATCGATGTTTGCTTTACTTGGTTCAGATTTTGCAATATCGAACCAGTTTTCACCGTGAAGTAGAATTGGGACAAGAAGTTGGAGTAAATACCAATTATTTTTCATACTAACAAAGCAACAACTAGAGGGATTAGTTCTTTTTATTTCCTTTTACAAAAAAGGAACTATTGTATTCGCGAATAAAATTTCACTCAAAAATCGGCTTTAATTTTCAGTTTGCTCACCCCTGAATGAATGTTGAGTTTTTTTTTCGACCCGACCACACGTGGATATATGCCTAGGAACGTACAGACACCCGAAATATTCGTTTTGACGATCCCCGAGTTAATTACGTATGTACGTATGTATGTGCGTATGTGTGTATGTGCGTATGTATCTCGCATAACTCAAAAACGGTATGTCCTAGAAAGTTGAAATTCGGTACGTAGACTCCTCGTGGGGTCTAGTTGTGCACCTTCTCTTTTGGTCGCATTCGGATGTTCCTAAGGGCGACATTAACACCTTTTTTTTGGGGGGGGGGAATCATTGTTGATTTCAATGCTAACTCAAGTGGTGTTATAATTTGTCTAACAATTGGCGATATATCGATAAGCTCTTGGCCACCAAGTTTTGTCGCCAACTTGGCGAAACATTTGGAGATTTTTTTTTTTAATTTTTAATTCTGGTTTTAATTCGGCCAGTGTTGGTGATATTTAAAGAGTTAACCATTGAATCGCATTAAAATTGCCAATGATAGGGAAATAAATCTGTGGAAAACTTTTTTTGCTTCAGTTCACAAGAAAATAGGGGTGAAAATATTTAGTGT
Source organism: Uloborus diversus (assembly GCF_026930045.1). NCBI lineage: Eukaryota > Metazoa > Arthropoda > Arachnida > Araneae > Uloboridae > Uloborus > Uloborus diversus. Next base: position 3,327,961 of record NC_072735.1, read on the forward strand.
TTCCTTGCTTACTCCAAGGCTCTATTATTATTAAATTAGCGTAAGAGGAAGTCATGTGATGCACACATCAGCTCGTTTTTTTTAATTTTAAAACTTAGGGATATCTAATGTATATATTTCTCCTGTGCGAGTGTTTGTAGTCATAAGGCTTTTAAACAGGTGGACCGATTTTGATAACTCTGAAATGATTAATATTTATTTTAACATATTGTTAAGCTAGAATTGAAATAAATATTTAACCTCTTGCCAAAGAACAAAATGAAATTCAGCTCTGCTTTCTGTAGTGAATTAAATTGGTTAAACATTGGATGGTTCATGTCCCTTCTGAATACTTAGCGTATTCAGTGAGGCCATGGATGGTTATGTCTCCCAAATGATTCATATTTATTTTAGTCTATTGTTGAGCGTGAATAGAAGTAAATATTTAAACCATTGCCAAAAGATAATAAGAATTTCAGCTCTGTTTTTTTTAGTGAAAATTTCCTACTATAGTTGTGACGTGCCTTTCTGTAGAAACATTTTGGTTCCCTTAAAAGTGGCATGTATTAAGCAGTTTTTCAATTCGCAACTCCAATGAACTATTGGGGGCGCTGCAGCCACTGTCTAATGGCGGATTAAAAAGATAAAACAAACAAATGCCGTAACTTATAACTTGCTTTGACGCTTAGTGAATGACAGTAATTTTTCATCGTGTTTGTGAGAAGCTTTCTCTTCTATTCTTCTGAAATTACATTACACCATAAACTGCCTGAAGCCAGTTATTTACCCCAAAGAAAACACGTGGAATGGAATGTTTTACCCTTTTCTTTAGTATTATTAATCACCGCAATGTAGCGTATTCGAGCTCTGGAGTTGCGAATATAGAGGACTAATCGGGACAAAATAAATCACGTAACATGATAAGAGATAGTATGATTCAAAATAGCAAGAGAGAGTGAAGCCTTCATTTCTTGAAAGCAACGATTTTAGGCCCCGTGACATATTTTAAGTACTGGAAGAAATCGGATTTCTTTCACTAGGTTCACGCAAAACGTGTCTTCCCGTCGTCGTAGTAAAACCACGTGACGGCATCATTGCCTCAGGTTTTCCTAACCAACTGATCAGAAAGTACTGTACCTAGCACAGTACATTACTAAAGGAAAAGATGATGGAATTTAAATACGAAACAAATTTTATTTTCTTCCAGATAAATTACAACAGGGTAGGTCTGTACACATCAGGAGAGGGGGAGAGGATGAGTGATTTGCTCTAATTCAGGGAACTGTTTTTAATTTTATTATTTTTTTAAACGATAGCTTTTCCATTGTTTTATTCCTTTCCATATGGGGGGCGTTGCAGCGGAATTTCCTGTTTGTTCCAAATGAGTAGTTAGTTTTTTGCACTTAATATCTGAGGACAATTTTCATCCTTTGAGTATGGCGGAAGGAACAAACCATGCAATCTATGAAGATCTTTCAAGTAGGCGAGAAAAAATAGTTAAAAACAACTGCTGAGCGGGCTTTAGATGAATTAAGTTGTAATAAATGTACGCATTCTGACACAAAATATATTAAAAACGTTTTCTTTTTTACGCATTTTTTTCAACAAAACGGTTCAAATACTTGATATTTTATTGAAATGTTTCAACTTTTCAATTTACCAAGTATGAACAGAACAATGTCTGTCGGGTCCTATGGTTTTTTATAAGTTACTACATACTTCCTAAATAGTCAAATCTACTTAGGTATTAAAATCGCAAAGTGCGATGCTGGAAAGCATCGATGTACATTTAAATTTTTCGTACAAATTGAACTAGCGAATTTTAGGCCGGCGACATTTTGGACCGGCGACATTTTGGACTGGCGACATTTTGGGCCGGCGACATTTTGTATAATAGTATCTTGTACGATGTAATCATATGTATAGTTACGAACGAGGAACAAAATAACTAAAAAATAATCAAGTTGTGTTACCAAAAGCTGGGGTTAGGGCATCATCATGAACTTTATCCTGATTTTCTTTAAGAAATAAAACAAAATAGTTAAGGGGGGGGGTGAGGGAGGTTCCAGTGAGATCATATACACATTTTTCATTTCAGTTACATTTCTGTCCTTCAAATTATAAATAGCAATAACATTAATAACATAAAAATAAAAAGTAGATGAAATGAAAAGTGTAGGGGGGCTGGGGGAGGGGGATAAATACTTTTCGCATTCCTATTAAAATGTCCTGTAATTTAATTATTCTTTGTAGTGTCATGTGAATTTCAGCTGTGAGAATTATTCTTTAATGTTTCATTCAGTTTTACGCAGTGTCTAAACGATTTGTTTTTACTCTGTACACTTTCATACTGCAGTTCTAACATAATGTTTGCAGCAAATTACGTTTATTTGCTGTTCATAAATGCATTCCTTATAGTTTCTTGTTGAAGGTATGCTTACAAAATTTTATTTTGAAAAATATTTTTTTCCACCCATTAATCGGCAAAATTTGGCCGATTATGGCTGATTAATCAGAGCACCCCTAATATATATATATATATATATATATATATATATATATATATATATATATATATATATATATATATATATATATATATATATATATATATATATATATATATATATATATATATATATATATATATATATATATATATATATATATATATATATATATATATATATATATATATAAATATTATATATATGAACAGCGACTTTTGAAAAATATTTCAAGAGTCACTTTTTAAAAAAAGTTAATAGCTTTGGCAGCCGGCGTATTTTTTTTTTCAGACGATCATTTTTTCTGATGGACAGCTAGCGATGTCATTGTTTTCGAAGCAAACGATGATCATGGATTTCAAATAGATTCGGGATGACAGAGATGTATCGATGTTTGCTTTACTTGGTTCAGATTTTGCAATATCGAACCAGTTTTCACCGTGAAGTAGAATTGGGACAAGAAGTTGGAGTAAATACCAATTATTTTTCATACTAACAAAGCAACAACTAGAGGGATTAGTTCTTTTTATTTCCTTTTACAAAAAAGGAACTATTGTATTCGCGAATAAAATTTCACTCAAAAATCGGCTTTAATTTTCAGTTTGCTCACCCCTGAATGAATGTTGAGTTTTTTTTTCGACCCGACCACACGTGGATATATGCCTAGGAACGTACAGACACCCGAAATATTCGTTTTGACGATCCCCGAGTTAATTACGTATGTACGTATGTATGTGCGTATGTGTGTATGTGCGTATGTATCTCGCATAACTCAAAAACGGTATGTCCTAGAAAGTTGAAATTCGGTACGTAGACTCCTCGTGGGGTCTAGTTGTGCACCTTCTCTTTTGGTCGCATTCGGATGTTCCTAAGGGCGACATTAACACCTTTTTTTTGGGGGGGGGGAATCATTGTTGATTTCAATGCTAACTCAAGTGGTGTTATAATTTGTCTAACAATTGGCGATATATCGATAAGCTCTTGGCCACCAAGTTTTGTCGCCAACTTGGCGAAACATTTGGAGATTTTTTTTTTTAATTTTTAATTCTGGTTTTAATTCGGCCAGTGTTGGTGATATTTAAAGAGTTAACCATTGAATCGCATTAAAATTGCCAATGATAGGGAAATAAATCTGTGGAAAACTTTTTTTGCTTCAGTTCACAAGAAAATAGGGGTGAAAATATTTAGTGTTTCCTTGCTTACTCCAAGGCTCTATTATTATTAAATTAGCGTAAGAGGAAGTCATGTGATGCACACATCAGCTCGTTTTTTTTAATTTTAAAACTTAGGGATATCTAATGTATATATTTCTCCTGTGCGAGTGTTTGTAGTCATAAGGCTTTTAAACAGGTGGACCGATTTTGATAACTCTGAAATGATTAATATTTATTTTAACATATTGTTAAGCTAGAATTGAAATAAATATTTAACCTCTTGCCAAAGAACAAAATGAAATTCAGCTCTGCTTTCTGTAGTGAATTAAATTGGTTAAACATTGGATGGTTCATGTCCCTTCTGAATACTTAGCGTATTCAGTGAGGCCATGGATGGTTATGTCTCCCAAATGATTCATATTTATTTTAGTCTATTGTTGAGCGTGAATAGAAGTAAATATTTAAACCATTGCCAAAAGATAATAAGAATTTCAGCTCTGTTTTTTTTAGTGAAAATTTCCTACTATAGTTGTGACGTGCCTTTCTGTAGAAACATTTTGGTTCCCTTAAAAGTGGCATGTATTAAGCAGTTTTTCAATTCGCAACTCCAATGAACTATTGGGGGCGCTGCAGCCACTGTCTAATGGCGGATTAAAAAGATAAAACAAACAAATGCCGTAACTTATAACTTGCTTTGACGCTTAGTGAATGACAGTAATTTTTCATCGTGTTTGTGAGAAGCTTTCTCTTCTATTCTTCTGAAATTACATTACACCATAAACTGCCTGAAGCCAGTTATTTACCCCAAAGAAAACACGTGGAATGGAATGTTTTACCCTTTTCTTTAGTATTATTAATCACCGCAATGTAGCGTATTCGAGCTCTGGAGTTGCGAATATAGAGGACTAATCGGGACAAAATAAATCACGTAACATGATAAGAGATAGTATGATTCAAAATAGCAAGAGAGAGTGAAGCCTTCATTTCTTGAAAGCAACGATTTTAGGCCCCGTGACATATTTTAAGTACTGGAAGAAATCGGATTTCTTTCACTAGGTTCACGCAAAACGTGTCTTCCCGTCGTCGTAGTAAAACCACGTGACGGCATCATTGCCTCAGGTTTTCCTAACCAACTGATCAGAAAGTACTGTACCTAGCACAGTACATTACTAAAGGAAAAGATGATGGAATTTAAATACGAAACAAATTTTATTTTCTTCCAGATAAATTACAACAGGGTAGGTCTGTACACATCAGGAGAGGGGGAGAGGATGAGTGATTTGCTCTAATTCAGGGAACTGTTTTTAATTTTATTATTTTTTTAAACGATAGCTTTTCCATTGTTTTATTCCTTTCCATATGGGGGGCGTTGCAGCGGAATTTCCTGTTTGTTCCAAATGAGTAGTTAGTTTTTTGCACTTAATATCTGAGGACAATTTTCATCCTTTGAGTATGGCGGAAGGAACAAACCATGCAATCTATGAAGATCTTTCAAGTAGGCGAGAAAAAATAGTTAAAAACAACTGCTGAGCGGGCTTTAGATGAATTAAGTTGTAATAAATGTACGCATTCTGACACAAAATATATTAAAAACGTTTTCTTTTTTACGCATTTTTTTCAACAAAACGGTTCAAATACTTGATATTTTATTGAAATGTTTCAACTTTTCAATTTACCAAGTATGAACAGAACAATGTCTGTCGGGTCCTATGGTTTTTTATAAGTTACTACATACTTCCTAAATAGTCAAATCTACTTAGGTATTAAAATCGCAAAGTGCGATGCTGGAAAGCATCGATGTACATTTAAATTTTTCGTACAAATTGAACTAGCGAATTTTAGGCCGGCGACATTTTGGACCGGCGACATTTTGGACTGGCGACATTTTGGGCCGGCGACATTTTGGGCCGGCGACATTTTGGACCGGCGACATTTTGGGACGGCGACATTTTGGACTGACGACATTTTGGACTGGCGACATTTTGGGCCGGCGACATTGTGGACCGGCGACATTTCGGACCGGCGACATTTTGGACCGGCGACATTTTGTACTGGCGACATTTTGGACCGACGACATTTTGGACCGGCGACATTTTGGACTGGCGACATTTCGGACCGGCGACATTTTGGACCGGCGACATTTTGGACTGGCGACATTTCGGGCCGGCGACATTGTGGACCGGCGACATTTTGGACTGGCGACATTTTGGGCCGGCGACATTTTGGGTCGGCGACATTTTGGGCCGGCGACATTTTGGCCGCGACATTTTGTCCTGCGACATTTTGGCCGCGACATTTTGGGCGTATACCGTTCTAAATTTTTAGTTTGTTGTTTTGTTCATTTACGGTAGTGTGAATCCACGTTTGCAGTTTCGAAAAACATGTGATTGCTACGAACACATGAAACACTACAACATTAACTTATAACGCTTAAACGATACATTTGCGGCTTTAAAGTACAGTTTGCCTACTGATGATATGGAATTGGCAAACATCCAGGTAGGACGAGTCTAACTCAATGAGGGGGGAAAGTAAAAATTAGATGCGCTTGTTTTGTCAATTTCATTTTGACTTTGCTTAATTTAAAGGATAACACACATCAGCAAAAACAGGCATCCCCGAAAACTGATAGATGCATCCAATTTCCGCCTCTAAACCGGATATTTACCTTTCCATCTCATCGGTAGTCAGACTATACATTAAATTTACAATAATTTAAGTACAATTTAAATACTGTACGGCTACTAATGGTTGAAATATTGCTCTTCAAAAGTTGGCTATTTTTTCGGTAAAACTACATATCTTGCAAATATTTTGGCTGTAAATGTGTTAAATTTTTTAAAATGATATTGTAAAATTTGGATACATAAACTTGGGTTATAATAGTTTATTAAAATAAACCTCTTGGTTTCTACTGAATACTCGATTTATTGCAAATTTCTTTGAATAAATTGAAACTGAACTAAGTTCTTAATAATACATTAATGAAATTTCAATGAATAGTTAAGGAAAATTTGGAACATTCCTATAAAAAATATTTCTTTAACTCTCCTTTCAACTTGCAGTTGATTAGCTGAAATAATTTCATTGTTTTAGAATTTGACTTATTTCTATCACTGGATTTTATCTGTTGTTGAAGCAACAGCAAAGCAGGCATTATTGGAGTCTGTCTTCTTATTAGCTTTATCCGCACAAAGCTCTATTGACACAGGCCGGGGGCATTCTTTTGTCTATTTCGTGGACTTAAGGTTAAGATGGCAGAAGAAACTTTCCTAGTAAATAAAAGTTTTACCGGGTTATGAGCTAGCAACACGATAACGGCTTTGCCCAAGTTTCGCAACCGTCTATAGACAGAGTTGGACAAATATCCGTTGATATATGGGTTGCTTTGCTTTTCTTAGTTTACTTTCATGAACAACGAGAAACAATATTTGACAATTTTGCGATAACGATTTTTTTATTGATGTGCCTTGATATATCTAATAGATATAATTGAAAATTTTACAAGCATTTGACTTAGTATTGCAAATATGTAGAGATTAAGGAGAGAAAGCTTGCTGTTCAAGAATATCTGAACAGGTCTTGGTTAAATACAAAAATATAAATTAATATGTTGAATTAATGTTTAGTAAGTCCTTTAGGAAGTTCCAATTGCACCTTAAAGGACTAAACGATTTTTGTTATTGATATGCCTTGACATATCTAGTAGATATAATTGAAAATTTTACAATCATTTGACTGAATATTGCAAATATGTAGAAATTAAGGAGAGAAAGCTTGCATTTCAAGAATATTTGAAAAGGTCTCGGTTAAACATAAAAATAATAATTATTATGTTGAATTGATGTTTATTAAGTCCTTTAGGAAGTTCCAATTGCACCTTAAAGGACTTAACGATTTTTGTTATTGATATGCCTTGACAAATTTAATAGATATAATTGAAAATTTTACAAGCACTTGACTTAGTATTGCAAATATGTAGAGGTTAAGGAGAGAAAGCTTGCTGTTCAAGAATATTTGAAAAGGTCTCGGTTAAATATAAAAATAATAATTATTATGTTGAATTAATGTTTATTAAGTCCTTTAGAAAGTTCTAATTGTACCTTAAAGGACTTAACGATTTTTGTTATTGATATGCCTTGACATATCTAATAGATATAATAGAAAATTTTACAAGCACTTGACTTAGTATTGTAAAGATGTAGGAGAGAAAGCTTGCTGTTCAAGAATACTTCAAAAGGTCTCGGTTAAATACAAAAATAATAATTATTATGTTGAATTAATGTTTATTAAGTCATTTAGGAAGGTCCAAAATTGCACCTTAGGTATACCAACAAATACGTACTAGGGGAATGGGGGGCGAAGTGAAATAGTTGAGATGACTGAGGTTTTTCAAAATGAACGAATTGGAAATATGTTTTGAAAAGTACAATACATAAAGAAAGAACAATATATTCTATGATAACACTTGCGCTGAAACATTATTTTTTATAATTGGCAGTAAATTTGTACCTTAAAAAAATAATAGTTTAAAAAACTAAAAAAAACACGCTTTCGTAGCAAAATGAACTAAAAAGTGAAAAATAATCTTTGGATGATAGTAGTTGACCAATCACTTAATTTTAATGTAATACAAAAAAGCGTGGGGTGCTGTCTATTTACATTTTTGCATGGACAACAAATGGAAGAAATTCAAGACAACTGATAAGAAGCCCCCCACGCTTTTTTTGTATTACATTAAAATTAAGTGATTGGTCAACTACTATCATCCAAAGATTATTTTTCACTTTTTAGTTCATTTTGCCACGAAAGCGTGTTTTTTTAGTTTTATAAACTATTATTTTATTTTCTTCTTTTTAGTTTAACTTGTTTTACGAAGAGTATTCATTTCAACATTGTTCAAAATCTTTTATATTCATAAAATTTGCCCCAAAAAAGCGACTAAAGGTTTCGGGTGGCATTCGAAACGTGGTCTCTCGAACTCCAAAAAGAGCAACTGTACCCCTTAAACAAATAAAAACTGCCCCGGATATTAGTAGATCTCATTAATTGTTGAAAATGTTAGTAAAAAGAACTTTATCACTTTGTAACAGAAAAAATAAGTATGAATATCGATATGAATATTAATTTTTGACAAAATTGATCAATTCTTACAGTATGACTATCAATTCTTGTCAATCCATCAATCATCATCAAATTCTTTGGTCATTCGAGTATATCGTTTTTCATAGTCAAAATCTTACAGGATAGTTTGCACTAAAACATAATAAATATTTCACCATTTCAAATTGCGTTGCTATTCCAGTTTTCCCCACATTCCGTGACTTTAAACTCTGTTACAAACATAGCGGAAAAATAACTGAAACGTAAAACTAAAATACTAATTGCAAAGCATAAACTAAAAGCTCAATGCATATTAGATTTCGAGTAATTTGAAGTTTTTTAGGAGTTTTAAAATTTAGCCTAGAAATCAGATAAGATACAAAACCTTTAAAAACCGGATTTATCACCGTAAAATCAAACACACACACAGAGGAAAAATAAAGTGTTATTCTGCTGTTTAAAGTAAATGGTGTTACAATAATTTTAGTTGTTAGTGGGTGAAATCGTGTTGTATTTTAACTCAGAGACTATTAGAGACGAAAGAAAACACCCTATTTTTACTTCCTTTTACAAAAAAAGAAGTATTGTATTCGCGAAAAAATTTTCACCCAAAAATCGGCCTTTATTTCCATTTTGCTCACCCCCAAATGAATGTTGAGTTATTTTTTCAACCCGACCACACGTGGATATGTGCCTAGGAGCGTACAGACACCCGAAATATCCATTTTGACGATCACCGAGTTAATTACAACTAGTTTTCTCGTGACGTCTGTATGTACGTATGTGTGTGCGTATGTGCATATGTGTGTATGTATGTCGCATAACTCAAGAACGGAATGTCCTAGAAAGTTGAAATTTGGTACGTAGACTCCTAGCGGGGGCATAGTTGTGCGTCTTCGTTTTTGGCTGCATTTGGATGCTGCAAAGGGGGGCCTTTTGTCCCTTTTTGGGGGAAATTCATTGTTAATTTCGATGTAAACTCAAGTGGTGTTGTAATTTGGCGGACACTTGGCGATATATCTCCAGTCTTTTTGTCGCCAAGTTTTGTCGCCAACTTGGTGACAAATTTTAAGATTTTTTTAAATTTATTTTTTATTATTTTATTTTTTTTTAAAATCTGGTTTCAATTTGGCCATTGTTGGAGATATTTAGAGAGTAAACAGTTGAATTATACTAAAACTGCCAGTAATGAGAAAATGACATTAAATTGGAGTAAAAGGAAGTCATGTGATGCACACATTAGCTCGTTTCTCTCCTGACAATGATGTAGGCAGATAATTAGGCATAGAAGTTGCACCAACAAGACTGAGTATATGTCCTATAGATAGCATGCCACCAGTTAAATTCACAAATGTAATCTTAAATCATTTTAAAAGAAACAACACACAAAAATTAAATTATGCAGTGAATTTATGTAAAACGCACACAAGTGTGACTTACACAAAAATTTAATCTTTCAAAATTTAGGAAGGATGAGAAACTTAGGTATTTCCATTCACCCCTGAGTAGAGTAGTTATGTAGTAGATGGAAACACCTAAATTCTAAAATATGTGTTGGGAAGGTGAAATTCATAAAAAAATGTTTTTAGTAACCTTCCACATGGCAAGTAAAACTAGTTGAAACTAGTTATTTTGCATTTATAGATCAACTGGAGAGGATAATGTAAAATAGCTAAACTTTAAAAAACAACTTTTTTTCTCTGTGTTTTCTTCAAAGAACGATGACGCTTACACAAAGTAGTTTGTTAACGCGTGGAACTCTCGGAATCTTTTGCTTGTTAACTAGTCTTCACTAACTAACAGTTTAGTTCCAAAAATTACCACAAGTACATTTTGCCCGCGGATGATATTTAATGGGGTGGTTTCCTTCAGTCAAAAGTACTACTTTTAGTCATTAAAATGGATAGAATGAGCAAAAAAAAAAAAAAAAAATACATGGACTCAGAAAATACTTTCATTTCCCCAACAGTTTTCTTTTAATTAATTTTTTAAAATGTCCGATTTTTCAAACAAGGCGTGGCCTTTATGACGCCACAAATGATGAAATTTGGCGCATCTTTCTACTACGTTTCCACGTTATGATAATCAAGCAGCGAGTTAAAATTGCGCTCTACGCTTGCTATCAACCATATCGTTGCCAATACACGTGAGTAAAGATGCGAATTAAATATTTTGTTCTGTGAATGGCAACATTGAATGGCATTTCATCATTTGTGATGTCACACGGCAGAAGTGTTATCAACAATAGCGCAACGATTTAAGTAATTTTTTAAAAATATCAAACCTAAATAAATTATTTGAAAAATGGTCAGATCCTATGTTTTTAAGCATGCTCTTTCAGAAAAAAAACTTTTAAAATTTTGGAAACGACCCAACCCCCAAACGATTTAATTTTTTTAAAATATCAAACTTAAATAAATTATTTGAAAAATGGTAAGATCCTATGTTTTTAAGCATGCTCTTTGAAAAAAAAAACTTTTAAAATTTTGGAAACGACCCCATTAGGAAACGCCCAGTTAAGACGAGTCTATCTGAATGAGGGGTGAAAGTAAAAATTTGATGCGTGTGCTTTGTCAATTTCATTGGGTCTCTGCTTAATTTAGATTCTTACACACATCTGCAAAAAGCTGGCATCCCTGAAAACTAATAAATACGCCCATTTCCGCCTGTAGACCGGATGTTTGCCTTTCCATATCATCAGTAGACAGACTGTAAGGTAATAGGGTTTGTCCTACTAACCCCTTATTTCCATTTAACCCAGTAGACACTATCTAACTTCATTTCTCAACGGTTTTTCTTTATAAGGAGTAGTTTTTTTTTTAAACAGCAACAAGGCTTTACTGACGTTGAACAAATACAAGAAAAAAAGTCTTTTCTGCAAGCGCTGAAAAAAGGAAAAAAGAAAAATCGATGTTGCGATATTACATAACATAACAGTAAGCAAAATGAAATGAAGTAAAGTTAAAACATAGAAATTATAAAACATAAATTACAAATTTCATAGCAAAATATTAAGAAAATCTTGATTACAGTTCAACATGAGTTAGCAGTAAATTCAACACTAAAGAGCGCCAAAGGCACTGTCCGCAGTGTTATTTAATCGGTTAAATTTGGAGTACAAACACAAATATGTATTAAACAGTAATATTTACAAATTAATTTTACATAAGTAATAAATATTTCACACAGAACAATTATTGGACTGTTTGACTCCAGAAAAAAAAACACAATAACTCGCATTGAAACATTCAATAGTATAAGAAATACAATACAAAATCCCCCGGTTGGCAAGTCAGTATATTTTATCAGCTAAAAGTTAATTACTGATAGAATGTCGTTATTTTGTATATATTCATTGACCCCTTGTTTATATTTTTGAAGTTCTTCTCAATCTATAACAGCTTTTATCAAAACGTAGTTATCTATTTTCTTACAAACGCCTATAAAGTAAAAGTTCGCTTCAAAACCCTCGAGACAAAGAATCAGATGTTCCGATACTATAAATCCTTCTAAAAAACTCTGATTCTTTTTATTCTACATCGTAATTCCAAGAAGTTAGCACGACCGTTTGGGCAAATGAGGCAAACAATTATCCGAAATTCTTCAATGAACAGTTTTCGTTGACTCGCAAAGTAATTACGCCTTCTTCGGGGGAACATCCGTGTCTCTATCTCTTATTTAAATTCCATTTGTTTCCTGGATCAACATCATAGGAGCAATTATTTGAGAAGTTTGTTATATCACTTCGTGTGACTTCGTGTTGTCGCAGTCCTGAGGCATATTTTTCTACTTGACTGTTTGCTAAACTATCAGATCGATGCAGTTCTAGACTCCGCAGTAAGCAGCAGTCCGACTTAAATAGGAGTTTTGGAAAATAGCAGTTGTATACTTCCCGTACACAAACTTACAAATATTTTTCTATGTGTAATTAATCCTAGAACTAAGTAGTCATTTCGTAAAAAAATAAAAATAAAATAAAATAAAAAAATTAATTTGAATTTTGACCTCTTGAATTCAAATTATGTTTATCGCAATCACGAGAGTGTGTGTGTATGTAGGCGTGTGTGTTTATGTGTGTGTAGGGGGTATGTGTGTTTGTGTGTAGGGGGTATGTGTGTTTGTGTGTAGGAGGGTATGTGTGTTTGTGTGTAGGGGGGTATGTTTGTGTCCGTGTGCAGGTATGAGTGTGCGGGTAGTAGTGTGTATGAGTGTTTGTGTGTGGGGGTGGGAATGTATATGTGTGTGTAGGCATATGTGTTTGTGTCTGTGTGCAGACATGAGTGTGTGGGTAGTTGTTGTGTGTTGGTGTGTGTATGTGTAGGTGTCTGTATGTATGCGTGTGTGTATGTGTTTGTGTGTGTGTGTGTGTGTGTGTGTGTGTTTGTGTATGTGTGTGTAGGTGTATATATGTGTGTGTATGTGTTTGTGTGCGTGCTTGTGTACGTGCCTGTATGTATGCGTGTAAGTGTAGGATAGTGACGCAACCTGGAGACGGTTTTCGCTAGAGGAGCAGCAGCGTGAGGAGCCGGTCGACGGTGGTGCTGCAGAGGGTGCTGGTGGGAAAATAAAATGATAGGACGCCAAAAACAGTCAAATGAAAGCAATAAGCAATCGTGATTGCTCAAAAAAAAAAAAAAAAAACTGAAAATTTATCTGGATTTTTGATTAAAAGTTTTGATATTTTTGACGTAAAAGGTGACGTTTCTCATGGACTTTATACGATAAACACTTTGAAACATTGTCTATTATTGTTTAAGGGAGATAAGTGATTTTTAAGACAACATAGTATATAATTACCGAACATGTTTTTGACCACGTATTTTATTTAAAAATATATTGCGCATATATATTCAGGGGTATTTCCATGTCTCCATATACGCCGTATAATATCAAACATCTTTTAGACATATACCGTATGCCCTCAAGCTAAAAAAAAATTCATTAATAATTCAGATTCTTTCATCTTATTTTTAAATTTTTCTGAAGCAATGAAATGATTTAGCTACCGGTTACATTTTTTACCAAGGGACCCTTATAGCCGCACATTAAAAGCAGTTGTTAATCGTTACAGCGGTAGTTAATTAAAGTTAATTTTTGAAACATAAGGAAAATACGAAACTTAAATGTTACTAGTTTTTTTTCTTCTCACTGGAAAACCCAGAACTTTATCACCCTTGGGTGATAACCCTCAAGAATTTCTGGACATATTATGTATATGATTGCATACGCATATTGTGCATAAAGGTGGTTTACTGGGAGCATACCCTCAGAAAAATTGATGAGAACATCACTGTATATATTAGTTTTGCGTATTAATCAGTTTCAAAACTTAACTGTACACGCATTAAGAAAAGGTACTTAAAAGCAAAAACATTTCTCCTCAAGTTCAAAAAAAAAAATAATAATTTCAATTTTGTCATCTTGAATTCAAATTATGTTTTTCGCAATCACGTGTGTATGTAGGCGTGTGTATTTGTGTGTGGGGAATATGTGCGTTAGTAAAGTCAGACCAAACAACGTAAGTAGAAGCACAAATTTGTAAATTACAGCAGACACGTGTTTCGGCGTTACAGGGAACGCCTTTTTCAATGCAAAAAATAATGAGCTTATGGATGAAAAGACATCGGATGTCTTTTCATCCATAAGCTCATTACGTTGCTGTAATTTACTAATTTGTGCTTCTACTTACGTTGTTTGGTTGATTTACTATTCAGCACAAAGGTATTTATTTATCTTATGTGCGTTAGTGTTTAGGGGGTACGTGCATGTGTGTGTAGACATGTGTGTTTGTGTCTGTGTGCAGGCATGAGTGTGTGGGTAGTTGTGTGTATGAGTGTTTGTGTGCGTGGGGGCGGGGTATATGTATGTGCGTGTAGACATATGTGTTTGTGTGCAGGCATGAATGTGTGTGTATGTGTTTGTGTGTGTGAAGGTGTATGTGTGTGTAGGTGTATGTGTGTTTATGTAGTTGTGTATGTATGCGCGCGTGTGTAGGATATGGATGCAACCTGGAGACGGTTTTCGCTATAGCGGCAGCATCGTGAGGAGCCGGTCGACGGTGATGCTGTAGAGTGTGACGGGGGGGGGGAATAAAATCATAGGAACGCCAAAAACAGTCAAATGAAAGCAATAAGCAATCGTGATTTAAAAAAAAAAAAAAAAAACTGAAAATTTATCTGGATTTTTGATTAAAAGTTTTGATATTTTTGACGTAAAAGGTGACGTTTCTCATGGACTTTATACGATAAACACTTTGAAACATTGTCTATTATTGTTTAAAGGGGTCCGGGACACAAAAATCCTCAAATTTTGCAAATTTTTTTTATAATTTGAAAAATTGCTCCGTTTTTTTCTGCTTAAGAGGACGTTTGAATCTTGTTTCTACCTTAAATAGAACGAAAGTTATAGTTATTTTTGTTGCATGCATCTAACGAATGTGTACATAACTTTAAAACTTTAAGCGCGTTTTTCTCCATGATGCAATTTTTCCCGATTTCCTGCATTCAAACTCTTATAAGTCAGGAACCGATAGAGATAAAGTAATGAAACTTGGAGCATATCTTTTTCAAGCAATTTACTTTAATTTTTATTCGGCGAATTTGAAAAAAACGTTTACTGCAAAAATTATGATTTTTTTAAAAAAAAGTATCTTCGAATTTTTCGAAATTTTTCTTCAAATATTTTTTATTTTTTATTGAATCAATATTTTTAAAATCGCCGAATAAAAATTAAAGCTTAGATATTTGTGCATACTTTTTTGAAAAAAAATTGAAAATTGACCAACAATATTTTGAGTTATAGCAATTTAAAGCAACCCCATTTTTTTGAAAAAAACTAATTAAATTTAAATAAGAAAATAATTTTTTTTCATATTTATGTTATGATTTTGCTTATTAAATAAATGATGAATCAGTTCAAAAAATTTCAAAACTCTAAAGTACATAATAAAAATTTTTTCAAAATGTGTCCCGGACCCCCTTAAGGGAGATAAGTGATTTTTAAGACAACATAGTATATAATTACCGAACATGTTTTTGACCACGTATTTTATTTAAATATATATTGCGCATATATATTCAGGGGTATTTCCATGTCTCCATATACGCCGTATAATATCAAACATCTTTTAGACATATACCGTATGCCCTCAAGCTAAAAAAAAATTCATTAATAATTCAGATTCTTTCATCTTATTTTTAAATTTTTCTGAAGCAATGAAATGATTTAGCTACCGGTTACATTTTTTACCAAGGGACCCTTATAGCCGCACATTAAAAGCAGTTGTTAATCGTTACAGCGGTAGTTAATTAAAGTTAATTTTTGAAACATAAGGAAAATACGAAACTTAAATGTTACTAGTTTTTTTTCTTCTCACTGGAAAACCCAGAACTTTATCACCCTTGGGTGATAACCCTCAAGAATTTCTGGACATATTATGTATATGAATGCATACGCATATTGTGCATAAAGGTGGTTTACTGGGAGCATACCCTCAGAAAAATTGATGAGAACATCACTGTATATATTAGTTTTACGTATTAATCAGTTTCAAAACTTAACTGTACACGCATTAAGAAAAGGTACTTAAAAGCAAAAACATTTCTCCTCAAGTTCAAAAAAAAAAAAAAAAAAAAATAATAATTTCAATTTTGTCATCTTGAATTCAAATTATGTTTTTCGCAATCACGTGTGTATGTAGTCGTGTGTATTTGTGTGTGGGGAATATGTGCGTTAGTGTTTAGGGGGTACGTGCATGTGTGTGTAGACATGTGTGTTTGTGTCTGTGTGCAGGCATGAGTGTGTGGGTAGTTGTGTGTATGAGTGTTTGTGTGCGTGGGGGCGGGGTATATGTATGTGCGTGTAGACATATGTGTTTGTGTGCAGGCATGAATGTGTGTGTATGTGTTTGTGTGTGTGAAGGTGTTTGTGTGTGTAGGTGTATGTGTGTTTATGTAGTTTTGTATGTATGCGCGCGTGTGTAGGATATGGATGCAACCTGGAGACGGTTTTCACTATAGCGGCAGCATCGTGAGGAGCCGGTCGACGGTGATGCTGTAGAGTGTGACGGGGGGTATAAAATCATAGGAACGCCAAAAACAGTCAAATGAAAGCAATAAGCAATCGTGATTGCTCAAAAAACGATGCTTCAGATTTTAGAAATGTGTCCGCTATCAATAATTTTTGGCATCAAGAGTAGCTGCAAATTAATGGCCTTGCTGTTGGGGTCTGACCTTGCCATTGCGGCATTAAACTTGTTATATGGTACTAGATACTCATATTGTTTCTTCTGATTCTATTGGCACCAGAATTCTATAACTGATTATTTAGGTTTTGTCTTAGACCCGTACAACTTGATACACCAAGGTCCTTTGTGGCAACTACAGGTATGCTTTACTGGTTGGGTAGAGTCTTAAAGATGGCTCAGGGAGGTCATTCCAAACATTTTCTACTTTCGAGTTCGAAACGTTACGTCAGAGCCGATCACGTGACGAGAAATCTCGCAAAGTGGTATTCTGAGGGAAAAAAATTCTTATTGCGATGTGGCGACAAGTCCAAGTTCCAGCCGCGATGGGGGAGGAAGAGTTTTTTGCCGCTTTTGGCGGCGCGGGGGGAGGGGAGGAGGCACGTGATTTCTTCCAACCAATGGTCTTTAGGCGCAGATACTTTTTGTTTTGCTCCATCCGTGCAAGATAAGGCGCGAATTTTGACGATTGGCACGCTAATGGCTCATACTTCAAAGAATACGTTTTACGTTGAAAAGAATCACATCGAAATAATTTTAGATTTTCTAGAAGCAAATCCAGAATTCATAAAAATAAATTCACCGAAAATTTTACAAAATAGTACACAAAGGAAAAATGAGCCGAGGGCTAAAGGTAAGTCATATTTTATGCATACGAGTATTTCAATATTACAGTGTCTAAAACAAAAATCGAAAAGGGGAAAAAAGCCAATATATACATGAGAAAAAAAATTAACCGTACATTTTGTTGATTTATAATATAAAACCATCTATAATAGTAAGAACGTCTTGTATGAAATATATTTTTCCCGAGAAACTATAATCAAAATAATGATAATAATAATAACTTTAGAAAAAATCATGATATCAAAAAAAAAAAAAAAATCCTAACTGTTTAAATGCAGACGAAGAAATATTAATAGTCCGTAATCGGGGATTGTATATTATGTTGTTGTCGTGTCTCGTGTCGAATGCGAAAGGTTTAGCTGCATCCAAAAGTCTTGATGAAAAAAATCTGTTAATTCAAATTGAATATAAAACACTAAAATGCAGGGGGGGGGGCTAGGTTATGGCGCTGACTGCGCTATTGAAATTTTTAGGGGATGGTGGTGGTGTTTTGAGGGGTATTTGTTTATTGGGGGGGGGCTCTTGCTTTTGTAGGGGGGAGTCTTTGCGATATTTGGGGGGAGGGGCACCCCTGCAACATGTAAAAGGTTTGTTGGGCTAATTGAGCTTTTGGGGATGAGAGCAGTCATAACAGAGTATACAATCTTCCATATTAGGATTGGTAATGTAAAAACCAACCTTTCCCCCCGCTCAGTTGTAACTTGTAATTATAGCAACAATCTCAGTATCAAAGACATATTCCAGTTTTTTTCTCTTTTTCTTTAAAATTATAATTTAATAAGCATATGCTTAAATAAAAAGTTTTATTTCTTCATTATTCCTTATTTATTTATCCATTTTTTCTAGGTATTGTTTTCCAAGACCCAATCTTAAGATATCTTCAAAACAGTACTTTTTTAGATTTCCTTTTCAAAACAAGCAACTTGTAACTATGATTACATAATTTCATCTTTATCTTCAAGATTAAAAAGTCAAAACAGCAATCTTGGTTATAAGAGCAGTTTAAAATGAATAAATACTCTGCTTCTGTAAATGTATATTGAAAAATATTCGTAAAGGGAGTAAGATTTTTTAATCATCGTTTCACTTCAGCTGATAAAGAACTTTAAACGTTCAACCCAAAGGAAAGATTCTAAATTGAAGAAGAAATGAAAAAAGGAGCAATCGGGGCGAAATGGATCAAATTTTGGAAACAATTTCCCAGAAATTACCAGGCTTTGTACTTTTTTGTAATTAGTTAATCAATATCAAATTTCAATAAAGAAAAAAAAATTTCTTACAAATTAAATTCAATTGAAATTGAATAATGACAGTAGGTAACAAATAAAGAATTTAGGGGAAAAAAGGGGGTGGAGGATTTTACAGCAAAAGAAGACAGAAAAAAAATTACATTCGTCAGTGGTGTACCTATCATGGGTGACAGACGGGGCGGTAATTTGTGATGTCACCGCCCCCCCCCCCCTTAAACGCAAAAAAAGGGGGATTGTATATTCTGTGTAAACTTGAAATTCATACAATTTTCAGAAACAAATAGTCTTTTTGTGAAACAACTAAATTTTAAGTGGGATAATGTACAAAAGACAAATAAAAACTATGAACGCTTTTTATATAATTTGTCCTATACGCATTTGTGCAGGCCGTCAAGCGGTCAAAACCAATAAAGGGGAGTAGAAAATTCATAGCTCCTTAATTTTTTCAAATGCATTATTTCTTGAAAATGGAAGTCCCCGATCCCCTCACCCCCCCCCTCCCAACGTATTTCCTAAGAGATGGATTTGGTTAAAAGAAAATGAAATCCATGAAAATAAACAACCTTAGCCGAGAATGCATTTTTATTCATAAACTGACATCTTTTGCATTGAAAAAGGAGCTCTTAATGTCTCCCAAACACGTGTCTGCAATTTAATTCGGATATTTGTGTATTATAATGTTGTGAAAGTGGGTTTAAGTCTTTTAAGCATTGAAAACTTGTTGTAAAGCGAGAAATGTTGCATATATACCTATTTTATGTTTGCAGTTATAACTCTCCCCCCCCCCCTCTCTACCCCCTGCACCATTTTTGGGGTTGGCCACATCCTAATTCGTTTTCTTCGTACCAATACCATACCTTTTAGAAAAACCAACTCCCGTAGTTTTATTACGAAAATTTCACCGAAATCCACTTTGCCCCCCCCCCCCCACCCTTCTTCCCTGCAAAATGTTTTTGCAAAACTCCCGTTTTAGTGTCACAAAAATTGAACGGAAAACCACTTGCCCCTCAGTGCAGTTATATGACCCCCCCCCTTTTCCCTGCACCATTTTCAGGGTTGGCAATATCCTAATTCGTTTTCCTCGTGCCAATACCTTTCAGAAAAACCAACTCCCGTAATTTTATCAAAAAAATTCCACTAAAAACCATTTGCACCCCCCCCCCTCTGCACCATGTTCGGTGTTCGCAACATTCAAATTAGTTTTTCTGAAATGTATTGGCAAGCGGAAAACTAACTCCCGTTTTTGCGGCACGGAAATGGAACGGAAAACCACTCCCCCTGTACAGTTACGACCCCCCTTGCCCCCTGCACCATTTTCGGCGCCGGCAAAATCCAAATTCCTTATTTGTTATCCTCCTGCCAATAAATACCAGTCAGAAAACTTACTCCCGCAATTGTATCACAAATTGAATAGAAAACCACTTGCCCCCCCCCGGTGCAGTTTTAACCCCCCCCCCCCTTCCTGAACCATTTCCAAGATTGGCATCATCCAAATTCGTTTTCCTCGATCCAATACCTTTCAGAAAAACAAACTCCCATAATTGTATCACAAAAATCGCATAATCTCACCTACTTCGGGGCAGTCGAGATTTCGCTCGCAAGTAAAGGCGCGAAAAGTCACTTTTTCCCCTTCTTTTGGAGCTTAGAATACGAACTTGCGAGATTTATACTGCGAGACTGCGATTTTCCTTAAAGCGCCATCTAGTGAGACGATCAGAACTAATCTCGCAAGATGAATTTCGAGCTTGGAATAAGCACCCAGATATTTTAGCCCACACCAGGAGTTGAGCAATCAACTTTCCATCACTCAGATCTATTGATTTATTATGAAAACTTGACGCGATAGATTTAACGTGAACCAGTCACCCTTAGCGTACAGGGCATTGGCTTTCAGAGGTGTCAAGCTCATCATCATCGGAAGGTGTAGTGGACATTAACAACGAAAATAATACATGAAAGTATAAGAAGACACATTACAAATGTTGCCGTGCTAAGCGCAAAAGTCGTATCTGCAGCTGAGCTCAAACTGAGAAACTGTCATTTGAAGTTTTCGCCTCCGTATATTTGATTCAGATTTCAGTTTTTTAGATTTTTTAATAAAACATTTCCCATTCTCAATGACATTAAAATACTGCATGTAAGTAAAACATGTTATAAAGAACCATCTCGTCACAATTACTCAATTTTGACAAAAAGTGTAGGTACGATTTTTGTGCTTAGCGCGGCAGCATTCGAATAAAAATTGGTTATATTTGGTAATATAGGGATATTTTTAAACGTACTGGAAACGTTTTAAAGTGTTTCATGACAACCAAAACTGAATCAGATATCATTGCGCCGATATTATACCGTATTCCACCGTTTCAAAAAATATTCATGTATCAATGAAATTCCGGGTTAAATTCCAAAAAATATTTTAGATGCTTTTAAAAGGAATTTAAAATTATAATCTCACCAAATTATTAATTTTCATTACTTTCTTTTTGTATAAATTAAACTTTGCTGCATGTTTAAAACGAAGAAATCTTGCTGACCATAAATATTATTTTTATCTACAAAAAGTTATTTGACAATCCCTTTAGGGAAAAATTTTATCAAGCGGTTCCAAAAAATATTGAGGTCATGAAACCGATACTTCTTCCACTGTAAACGACAATTTTGACTCCAGCTGAATTTATAAAAACATTTTTTGTTCATTGTTAGAAAACTTTTTTTTTTTTGCTTAAACATTTTTATTGTATTTCCCCCCCTCAAAGATAAGGTAAAGTTAAAAAACTGAAAGACTGTGTTGAAAGCGATTCGTGTATACAGCAGATACTTTTTTATGTAATCATCATTATATGTTTTTAAAAAATAATTTCCGTTTAATATGAGCAACAAAATCAAGTTCTTACACATAATAAATTTTGAGCGTAGCTTCAGTTCCATATCAGCATAAATCGCTTGCCGCGTTGAGACATATGGGAATAGGATAGTTTATTCAACATTCCTAAAATGGAGTCTGGTGATTTTTAAACAATACTTTTGTGCTCAGTCACTCCTATGCCGGGCAGATGAGTGCTAATAAGCACGAAACTGCAGTCCTTGGCTGGAATTGACTGAGCTGGCGGTGTATTTCATGTAATACTTTTGTGATTGTAATCTTAGTTTAAAGGCAGAAACTCAAAAGAATTACCATTTTTTAAATCTTTACACTTACCTCCAAGATAATATAATGAGGATATTATTTACTCAAAAATGAATCTTTTGAAACAGCTCACCAATTAAATCAAAAATAGATAGATTTTACAATGCCTCCAACCCCAAAAAAAAGAAAAATAATAATAACAAAGCTGAGATGTGCACTTCAAACAAAATCTAACATCATAACACAATTGAAACAACGATACTATATAACGTCGTTCGTGAGAGGAATATTGTATGGCTCCAATACGATTGGGTATGACCTTGAGAGCATTATTTTCGGGGGTGTTCATTGAAAAAGATAAATCTTTTTTGGCCCAGAATTTATTTCGGTTACATTCGCAATATTATTGCTACGGTAACTACAGTCAAATCAGAACAAAAAATATTAGAAAATTAAAAACACTTATTAAGAACAGTAATAGGTAACAAAAGAATAAAAAAGTCGTAAAAGTTGGCAGCAATGTAAATACTGCTAGTGACAGCCACGAAACGAAATTTTTGGCACCTAACTTCTCTCCTTCACTCGCATGTTGCTTAATTTACAGAAAACGATCTGTCAGAAACTTCTGTCCGTGTTTTTGTCAAATCCCAAACCACTTACTTTGAAACATTTTTTACGTAGCATTTATCAGACATCATGAATTTAGATAATATCTTCAGTGTATAATTTCCTCAAGGATTTTCGCTCATGGGCTTAGGCTCATATTGATATGCTTTTAACATAATTATTACTATAAATAGTTAAACTTGTGTGCTTATTAGTTTATTATTAGTTTGACAGTCGCTCTTTTTAATTCCTGATGAATTTCAGATTTAGTACAAAACCGAAGTAACAGTATGATAAATATACTGTTTCGATAAGATTCTAATACTTTTTTTTGTTTCACTTACATTTCCAATGCTGAAATGATGAAGTCTTTAAGTGAGATTATATTTCTGATGCTAGAAATGTACGTTTACTTAATATACAAATATAAATACAAATGTAACGACCAGCAACAGGCTCTTGGCCCAGCTTAGGCTGGTCCTAGTCAATTTATTAGTCCCCAATGAAGATCAATGGCCCTCTTAAAGCTATCCACCCCCTTGCTCATTACCACCTCTACCGATAAGCTGTTCTAAGTGCCCACAACTCTACTAAAGTAGTAAATTTTCCTTATTTCCAGGTTAGCCTGAGATTTGAATAGCTTAAAACAATGACCCCTTGACGTGCTTTCTGCGCATGACATTCTTAAGACTGTAAGATTATTATTATGCAAAGAAGACACTTGAAATCTCAAACCTAAAGTTAGATTTTCGAAACTATTTTAAAAATTATCCTTGAGCAAGTGGGGAAACAAGTTTTCAGAGGGACAGAATAATAACTAATTTTTAAATGTAAATATAGTTATTCAAAACACGTTTTAAACTAACTATTTCGACACTAACTCACCGTCTGGGTTTTAAATTATAAAGTCTTTTATCGTAGACTCATTAAAAATCTTGCCTGAGTAGCGAGTACCAGGAAATGTTCATTACATTTCTATCTCAATGTCATGTTTTATAAATCAAACTTTAGTATCTAAATTTTGATTCCACGAAATCGCTTAAAGTCGTAGTTTGTTAATGTTAGTACCATGCATTTTTAAACTTTCAGTCTTTTGATATTCCTCCTTCTTCATAAGATCCCGAATAAGAGAAAAAGTCTCTTTCTGGATATTTGAAGGGTTTTGAAGTACTTTAAATCCCAGAGATGTTTCAGTGGGGACTCATTACGCCAGACAAAGAGCAGCAGCAGAATAAAAAGAGCCCAGCTTTGGTAAACATTTCTTGGAAGTGATTGTACATATGCAGTCTGGGCCTCGGCACTGCTTGAAATCTCGATTTTCCAAATCTCTTGAGCTATGTTGTTTGCGAATTTATTAAGCCTTCTTTCAGAGGATTATGCCAGCAAAGGATTTTGTTTTGTCTTGCATTTTGTTTGCTCAAAAACTTAGCGGAGAACTTGTCAGTAAACAACGGTCGTTAATGCTTCGAAATACGAATATTTTATGTTCCGGTGAGAGAAAGAAAAGTAAAGAATTTTTTCCCTTGTTTACTTGAAAATGAAAGAATCAAGTAAAATCTTTACAAATTGTTTGTTTTATTTAGAAATAAGAGTATTAGGTTAAGGCCATACTTTTAAAATGTAATTATTTTGCAGCTTCTTCCAAATAAGCAGCTTTCATAGCAAATAAGTAATATTTTTAGAAAATTTAATTACCTGCTGTTTTCTTCATTGAAGTCTACTAGATAATGATTAGCTCTGATAGCACGGATAATAGGCAAACTTGTCTAAACTCAATTCCAATGCAATTTTGTAGCACAATATTTTAGGAGCTTGCTTTTGTTAAACGGACTAGAAAAAAAGTATAATACAGAAAATATACCATGGAAAATGTTCCCAGTTTCTGGTACGTATTCACTTAAATACATCTCAAAGCACAAGCCGTATAATGGGGAATATTTTAAGTACATTAGAGTCCGTTTATTGGAATATCGGTTAAAAGAATGTCCCGTTTAATATAATAAATTTTCAGTGAACCACCGATGTAATTTGTAATTTGAATAATGGAATGTCCCGCTCATTAAATAATTGTATGGGGCAAATTAGCTATTCTATTAAGCGGGTTCGACTGCCTTCCAATTTCTTTATAGTAGGTCGCTTGACTGTAACAAGCAAGAGCACTAATTTTCAATAGTTGTGGAAATCGCTACTAACTGAACATAAATTAAACATAGCATGGCAATAGATCAGAACAGATCAGTAAACTCAAATATTTTCTTTTTGCGCAGCTTTTTTTATGTGGTTGTTTTGAGCAATACAGTTCTCTGTTTTAAAATAGCAGCAACACAACTTTTTAATGTGTTTGAAAAAAAAATAAAGAAAAAAACTCTAAAATATTTGTTTGAGCACTTAATTGACAATGAGGTCGTTTCCAAAATTTTAAAATTATTTATTTTTTTGAAAGAGCATGCTTAAAAATATAGGATCTGACTATTTTTAAAATCATTTGTTTAAGCTTAATATTAAAAAAAAATTTTTAATCGGTTCGCTTTCATTATTTACGCTTCTGCCGGATGACATCAGAAATGATAAAATGCCATTCAGTGTTGCCAAACACAGAGCTAAATATTAAATTCTCATCTTTACTCACGAGTATTGGCAACGATACTGCTGATAGCAAGCGAAGAGTGCAATTTTAATTCGCTGCTTGATTATCATAACGTGGAAACGTAGTAGAAAGATGCGGCAAAGTGCATCATTTGTGACGTCATAAAGACCACGCCTTGTTTGAAAAATCAGACATTTAAAAAAAGTAATTAAAAAAAAACTGTTGGGAAAATGAAAGTATTTTCTGGGCCCATGTTATTTTTTTTTGCTCATTCTATCCATTTCAACGACTAAAAGTAGTAGTTTTGTCTGAAGGAAAACACCCCATTGACTCTTTTGAAACCAAGTATAAGAAGTAAATAGTACAGAGTACTTAATAAGTAATTTTAAAGAAGTTTGAACGAGATCACAGTATCGGCGTTCGTCAAAGAGGAGTTTTGCAATGCGAAATTGTCATTCGTATGGGGGAGTAATGCCCCAACAATGATTTGCGCGCGGAATAATTTTACTCAGGAGAGTCAAGAAGAGTATCAAAGAGTTAAAAATTCAATGCCAGACTAAAGAACTTTTGCCACTTTAGATGTGCAGTCATGAATTTCTAATCTCAATGTAAAATATTTATCTTCGTAAAGAAATCATAGATTTTAATATAGAAAAAAAATCATATCAAAAATGGATTTCGAAATTTGATGTTACCCCTACCTAATCTTTGACATCAAGAAAATCTTTGAAGAAAATTGATCTTGCTTTATTTTGAAACTGAATTATCAAACTTTTCCCTCCGTTTACTCTTCTCTTTTAGAAGTTTTCGTTCGCAACAAAAATTTTCATCTTTTCAAAAATGCACTAAAAACCAGAAGAAATTTGAACATAGGTTTGTTCACAAATATCTGAATAAAGATTACAGAAAGTAAGTTTAAAAGAAATATTTTTATTTCACAGCCAAAAATATTGAAATATGTCACTAAAAGCTATTAAATATTTAAATGGAAAACGTGTCAGAAAATATGATGAAAAGAAAATTCTTAGAGAATTGAAGTCTAAATGAAGAGAACAAATCATGTAAGCGACTTTTTCTCTTCAGTATGAGTTTTCGTACTCACAATAAAGTCTAATTTTTTTCTGGAATGCTTAATGTAACAAAAAAGAAAAAAAGTGTTCATGTGAAGAGAAATAATTATAAAAACGAAGGCACGCAGAGGACGCACAGGCGGAAGGGCGCATCGGCGCACAGGGTGGCATAGTGGGAAAAAATCCACCAAACTCGTGGGTTTCGAGCTAGAATCTTCTATTATGGCTCAAAATTCGGAAAAATTCTTCGACTATTTTGTAGTGGTGCAACAATTTTGAATTTCTCAACCCCCTAAGCCCCCCGCAGAGCTCAAAATGAACCCAAGTCGCGATTTGGAAAACTGAAAAGTATGACCATATTTTTCCACTGATATGTGGCTCAATGCTTAGTATAAATCGAGGAATTGGATGATAAAACAGAACTTCTGATCGCTGCCGTGTGTTTAGAAATGCTTTTTTCCACCGTATAAGTCATTAAAACAAATTTTTCAGGTTTTTCCGTTGTAAAAAATGGGTTTTAACGGTCTTCACACATCTTTAGTGCAAGAACAACTATGTATTTTAATTCTAAACTAGAACTTTTCAATCATTTTCCAAAGTTCATTGGGTAAAAACCTCCCTAAAAACCGAAAAATCGCTCAAAATCCTAACTTCAGCTCGAGATCCTACCATTGTCCACGGAAATAAATCTGTGCAACAGCGACAAACAGCTTATTTTATATGTATACATTTATGTGTATACATTTCGAGAATAAATCGTCTGCGTTCGAATAAAGATCTTTACATTTAGAATTTCCAAATGCTTTCGATGTTTAAAAGAAAATTTAATGTGTTACAGTAACAGTTGAGCAAATGTCTAGACGCAAAATTAGTATGTTTTTCTGTTTCCTCGGAGTAATTGTAATATTCGAATTGTAACAGGTATGTTCACTCTTTTACATAAGTGTTTTTGTTGGAATTCTAACTTAAAATGTAAAACATATGTTAAAATTGTAATGTGTTTTAAACTAAATAATTTAATTCTCAGATGAACCCTTTTAGCTCCAGTGTAGTTCCTAACAACATCATTTATAGGTTATAGTACAGCTACATTTAAGGTAGGACTGAAAGGATAAATAAAATTATGATTGTACTTTTCTCTATTTAGTTAAAAAAACGAATATTTACAAATATACGAGAGGGACCCAAAAATAACCGGACTTTTGTCCTAAAATATTTATATATTACTTTATTCCCAAAATTTATTTAGTCCCCTTTAAAGTGTTCACCCTTAGATGCAATACACTTGTTAATTTTTTTTTTTCCACTATTAGAAGCTTCCCTGGAACTCTTTAACTTTGACCATGTCCAGTGCCCGTTGCGAAGCTGTTTTTACAGCCTCTACTTCATCAAAACGCTTCACTTTCAGATTTTTTTTCATCCTTAGGAACAGAAAAAGACCACAAGGGGCTAGGTCTGGCGAATACGGGTGTCGAAGAACGACTGGCCACCCCTGAGAGGCCACGTAGCGGTTAATAGTGAAGGTTGTGTGTATGGGAGCGTTATCATTGTGAAGGAACCATCCTTCTGATCGCCCTAGCGAGCTCCAACTCACTCTTGTTTCTTCTAAATTTTCATCAGTCGTAAAACGACGACTTTCATCGATTTTTTGGTAGATTTTTTTCAACGTTTTCTTCATTTCGAAACGTTGAAGGGCGCTCAGAGCGAGCATGATCTTCAACATTCATAATACTGCGTTTAAAGCGCCCAAACCACTCGAAAACTTATGTACGGCTCATAGCATCGGTCTTGAAAGCTTGTTGAAACATTTGGTAAGCTAATCCGTTGTCAACTTTTCAAGCAGGAGAAGTAAAATTTCAAGTTTAGTTTGTTCTTTTAAATCTGCCATGTAATGAGTTCGCAGGCGGAAAGAAACAGCACCTGAGAAAACCAACCCTACGATCAGACGTTATCAATTAAACTGACGCCACTTGCACAGCTGGTTTGTGAAGGTCTCTACTTGAGCCATCTAGCTGGAGAACACTCTACTACATCTAGGATTGGCATCGCACCATTAGTCCGGTTTCTTTTGGGTCCCCCCTCGTATGTCCAGTAGCCTTCACTTTAGAAATATGAAAAACAGTTAAGACATGTGTTATTTTAAGTTTATTATAAAGTTTTATTGAATTTATAGTAAAATTTATGTTATTTTGTTGATCTTACACGCAGAAACTAATTTAAAAAAATGCAATTTACGTAATTGGTTTAAATACTTATTTATGTAATAGAGGACAAACATACCTGTTACAATTCAAATATTACGATTAATCCGAGGAAACAGAAAAACATCTTAATTTTGCGTCTACACATTTGCTCAACTGTTACTTTAATACATTAAATTTTCTTATAAACATCAAAAGCTTTCAGAAATTCTAAATGTAAAGGTCTTTATTCAAACGCATACAATTTTTTAAAGTGTCTAGAATATATAAATTGAGGATGTACAACCCAAATTCAAAATAGTAGAATATCGGAACTGTTTGAACTAAACTTGTCCCTGAGTCGAGAAAAATAAACGCATGCACAAATTAAAAAGACTATAACTCGTTATTCATGACTCATTAAACCAATTTAAACAACTTTTCGTGTATTATTTTAACAATTTATGGATCATTAACACATTGGAAAAATAGATAGATTTTTCATATGGGTCAAAAAATTAGAATAATTTATTCATTCAATGTGAATTTTAAAAGATAGCAAAACTATTTGCATATTCATTATCCTATAGTTTGTCGCAAGTACGGAGCTTGGGGCCCGGATAGTTTTACGCTCTTTTAAAGGTCTTTTATTGCTCAAAATGGGTCTTCGAGGTGATAAAAAGGGAAAAAAAAACAAAGTTACATATCGTATCATTTCTTAAAGTTAGAAAAAAAAACCTGTCCTACTCAATTCAAATGAACGTTTTACAATCTATAGTGTGTATGATTTTAAAGGAACATGGCATGACTGACCATCTAAAAAGTAACCGAAGTGAACGAGGTAGAAAAATTGTAACACCTGGCAGAGATGAACCCAAATGAAAGTAAATTGTCCAAAATAATCGCTGAAAATGCTTCTTACGTCCATATGTGTTGGACAGAATGTATAGTTATCTTATCCACGCTAACTACACTAGGACGGTTGCATAAACTGCAGATGAAATTGCCGATCTACGAAATTAGACTAAAGATAAACATGAAGCAGAAACGTGCACAACTCTCCTGGAGCAAAGAGAAGCTCTAACAGGGGCGACAAGGTTGGAAAAGTATTATATTCAGTGATGAATCTTTTTTTGAAATATCTTAGAACAAAAAAAAATGTGTTTGGGTTTGACGTTAAAAAAGAAAAGCGTCTGAGAAATCTTGCGTAAGACGTTCTCTCCACTTTGATACATCCTTCTTGGTTTGTGGGTGCATGAGGGCTGCTGAAATTGGGAAGTTATGTATACCTTAAAATAAAACAATGCACGACTTCCGCTGTTTATCAATAATATTGCTTGATACTTCATCTGAGGCACAGCGGTTACACATTTAGTGACATATTTTATCTTTCAGCAAGATTCTACTCCGTATCACATCACTAAAACGACTCAGATTTTAAACAGAAAGAGGAATTTCAGTATTAAACTGGTAAAGCAACTATACCAATCTCAATACGATCAGGAATTAGTGGTTCCGTCAAATCTAAAGAAAGCGGTTCAAGACCTGGTGCTCGCCAACAAAGTTGAGCTCGATGCCGCATTTAAGAGGGTATGGAAACAGTGTCAGAAACTTTTTATGTAAACATGTGGTGGAATCTATGTGAGAGAGGGTTAAAGCATTGAATCCAGCAAAAAGTGATGCGTTCTAATATTGATATTGTTTCTTTTGAAAGTGTTTTTCCCCCTTTAATTTGAATATTACAATTTTTTGACTCAATGTAAATCTTCATCACTATAAACTTTTGGATTATTCTGTCTGAGATTATTTTTAATTGAGTATATTTGAAATGAAATGCACACTTTAAGGTCTAAGAAAGGTGGCACGTTCATTTAAATACCTAATTTGAACTTATATTTGGTTAGAATAAACTTTTTTCCAAAAAATGGGAAGTATTCTATTATTTTGAATTTGAGTAGTATTACTGCATATAAGTGTACGCGTCCATTCTCTTGAGTTATTCAACATGCATCGGCTATTTAATAAGCTTACAAAAAAGTAAGTTGGGGTCCACGACAGGTTTTCTTTTTCACAAATACATGTTTGTCTCTAGTTAATTGCAGATAATTTAGAGCAAACTTTAAAAACATTTTAGTTCATGCAGTTCCTAATAGTGGTTAAAGTGAGGCTATAAATGAATTAAAACTTAAAGCGTTAAACTATTCTTCAATTTCCTTGAAATACTCGTAGAATGACTTTGGTATAAATTTTGCAAAGATATGAATAAAAATTCAGTTTTGTATGTGGAACACACACGCATGGACACACGACATAATGGACATAAATACACACGACATATTGGCGGACACAGAGCTTATCAGTCAGTATATCGTCTGATAAGCTTTTTAATCTCGTTGTAAAATATGTCTTGTCTAGACTTTAGTACAAATATAGACAAGTAAAGCAAAAGCTATATTTTTGATTATTTTCATTGCTCTTTAAATCGATAAAAAATATCTTTTAGAAAAGGATTTTTTCACAATCAGAATGTGAGATATCAGACGAATAGCTCCTTGATCTATTCAATATAATTTGGAATCAGACCAATTTTCCGCTACATTCCTTCCTGTCAGAGATCAGGCAGGGTTAGTACTATATTTCGTTAACTTCTTTCACAAATGCTTCGATAAAATATAGTTCATTAATACATTTTAAGTAGTAGGCTGCTGTGAGAATGCAAACAGCAGTATTTACAAAATTGAGTTTTTGAGATATTTTCAGAAACACTCTTTTGATTCCCCACAAAATATAGTAAAAAGTTGGTATTTGATGTTCTTTTCATCGGAAACCAAGTGCACAAAAAAACCACTTTAAAGCTCTGCATCAATCCTAAAGGTAGCCACTTTGAAAATATGTAAATACAGTGAAACCTGAAATACACCGCCAGCTCAGTCATTTCCAGCCAAGGACTGCAGTTTCGTGCTTATCAGCACTCATCAGCCCGGCAAAGGAAAGTGACTGAGCTGGTGATGGACAACCTCTTAAGGAAGCCAAGAGTGCCAAACGAACTGGTAGCCAATATAGAATTAGCACAGACCAGACGAGTGACCGAAACAATGGTTCGATTCAACTCGAAGATTGAAGGCGAGGCATGGTATATTCAGTAAATTACCGCCCATTAGACAAGGCTTCTTTTCTAAAGCTCAGTCACTTTCCTATGCCGGGCTGATGAGTGCTAATAAGCACGAAACTGCAGTCCTCGGCTGGAAATGGCTGAGCTGGCGTTGTATTTCCTGTATTTCTGCTTTAGCCCTGGCTATTGGGCCAGTAATTTACTGAATATAAAATGCCTTGCCTTCAATCCTCGAGTTGAACCGAACCATTGTTTCGGTCACTCTTCTAGTCCTCGCTAATTCTACATTAGCTACCAGTTTGTTTGGCACTCTTGGCTTCCTTAAGAGGTTTTCCATCTCCAGCTCAGTCACTTTCCTATGCCGGGCTGATGAGTGCTAATAAGCACGAAACTGCAGTCCTCGGCTGGAAATGACTGAGCTGGCGGTATATTTCATGTATTTCTGCTTTAGCCCTGGCTAATGGGCGGTAATTTACTGAATACAGTGAAACCTGTTTATAACGATACTGTCCATAACAATAAACCTGTCTACAACGATATTTGTCTTGGTCCCAGAAAAATGTCAGCATGAATAATCAAACTGTCTATAACGATAACCTGTCTATAACGATAATTATTTAGGTCCCAACAGTATCGCTGTAGACTGATTTTACTGTATATATTAGACGAAAGAATGTATTCATATTTATTTTGAATATTGGTCGTAATATTTTCATTAGCATTAAAGTTAGGGTGTATTATTTGTGTCTAAGTTGTTTCTTGTCACCCTGTATGTTACTTACTAGTAGTATCCGCACGGCTTTACCCGTAATAGAAAATTAAAAGGTCTTTTGGTTCGCCTATATATTTACAAATAATGTATGGTGAATTTTCTCGCCAATTGGCTTGTGCCCATGTCACGGTTCCACGTAATGATAATTTCGTAATTTACTCGTCCATCTTATGAGAATTTTGTTCTTAACATTGGAATAGAAAAAGAACCACATCGAATTTTTGAAAAATCGCTTCAGAGTGCACACCCCCATGCGACAGACTAATTTTGTGCCAAATTTCATGAAAATTGGCCGAACGGTCTAGGCGCTATGCGCGTCACAGATATCCTGACAGACAGAGATCCGCACAGACAGAGGGACTTTCAGCTTTATTATTAGTAAAGAAAAACCATAGACCCATATTATATGCAGCATTAAATGCACAGTTAAAAACATGAAATAAAATTAAATATAATAATGAGTTGCAACTCTTAACTAATACAAAACTGTTTGATAACGAGTACTTGATTCTTAAATAGACACGATTTTATGAAGTCTTGATACGGATTTCATTTTATTGCGTGATTGAAGAAAAAAAAACCGTGACATCAAACAAGATTTGCTTTGAAGCCTTTAAAAATATTCTGAAAAAACAATTTTAATGTTTGCTTTTTATTTCTGCGTCACTAAAGCGATACTTAAAGGTGGAAAAACAGTGAAAGGCTTAAAAGATTTAGAAAGAGAAGCCAAGAAACATATCTTGTGAAAAATACATTTTCACCAGGGAGCCATTAAATAGAGGTAAAAATCCCATAGCAGTTGTTTAAACCACAAAGGAAGTTTGTAAACATATATTTTAGAGTAATTCAGTTTCTTACTTTTAAGGGATTTATATGATAAAGTATGAACAAATAAAACTCATGTCTTCTCTTTTTACAATCGAATTTCTTGAAAATCGAAAAAGCAACGTATTTTTATTTAAAAAAAATCAAATTTAGTTTCCATATGAGAAAATACAAATATTTTATAGCTCCCCCCCCCCTCGAAAAAAAAAGTCGGACGTAAATTTTCAGTTTAGCCAAATGATGAAATATGCTCTAATGCTGTTGTTATTGTTAAGCCACTTAGGAGATCTAGCTTTCTTTTGCTTGGAGGGAAAAGAGTTAAGGCAGAAGAGATCAACTTCTAAGAATATAAAGCACTCAACTGGGGAGGAGTCGGTCTTGCCCCCAGTAGGTGCCAGCAATTTGGGCATTGTTCTAAAATGAGAAGGTAAAAATATTTTCTGGAAAGGTCTCTCAACTTTTCAAGAATTGTGATCCTTTTTTTTTTGAAAAATGGCTCTTTGATTCCCGGATAGTTCAATTTTTTCAAAGATACTTGACATGCTATCAGTAGTAGAGTAAAAGCGAAATATTTCGTCCACCATTCTAAAATACATGAAAAACAATGTTTTTTTTTTTCGTTGTGGACCGACCGACCTATCGACTGATCGAAGTACAGACAGTCCGATAGGCACATCTCAAAACTACACTGCTCGATATTGAAAATGCAACACCAACAAGGAATGGTCAGAAAGTGATGAAATTTGGAAAAAAAGACAAAGACAGCAAGAGATAATAAATGATCTTAATTTCAAAATGATAGGCAGAATACAGAGTGAGAACGGCGTCGGCTCAGTAGGATGTAGGACCACCGCGGACAGCGATACACGAAGAAACACGTCTAGGCATAGAGTCAATAAGGGTGCGGATGGTGTCCAGAGGGATGGTTCACCCTTCCCTTTCAACCATTTGGCACAGTTCGTCTTCTGAACGAGGCAGGGACAGAGTCTGCAAACGGCGTCCAATCACATCCCACACATGTTCGATTGGTTACAGGTAAGGAGAGTATGGTGGCCAGGGAAGCATCTGTGTGCCTTGGAGAGCATGTTGGCAGATGCGAGCACTGTGTGGTCGGGCGTTATCCTGCTGAAAAATTGCATTAGGTAGCCCTTGAAGGTAAGGGATTGCCACCGGCCGCAGCACATTATCCAAGTATCGTTGGGCCGTCATAGTGCCCTGAATACGAACTAAAGGTGATATGGAATTGTACGCAATTGCGCCCCAAACCATTATACCACGTTGTTGTGCGGTAGGACGTTCCACAGTTACTGCCGAATTAGATCTGTCTCCACGTCGATGCTACACACGTATGCGGCGACATTCACTGGATAAACAGAAGCAGGATTCATCTGAGAACACGACATTTCTCCATTCTGTCATCCACGTCGCTCTAGTACGGAAACCATACTAAACGTTGCTGTCTATGATGTGGGGTCAATGGCAGTCTTCTTATCGGACGCTGTGATTGCAGACTACGTGCGACCAAACGACGGGAAATGGTTCTGGTTGACACGGGAACATTCAGGGTATCTTGCACCTGCTGCAGAATCGAGGAACAAGCTACTTTTGGGTCTGCTACAGCTTGTCGGTGGATGCGTTGATCCTCGCGTTCTGACGTCGCTCTGGCTTTCCCTGCACCCCTAAATCTTGCCACATTTCGTTGTTCCAACCATCTTCGGCACAGTCGATGCACCGTGCTCGCATCCATGTGGGTATCAGCTGCGATTTGACGTACGGACCAACCTCCCCTACTCAATCTGATCAGCATACCCCTCGTAAAATCGTCTATCTGCTGGAAATGCTTTCGTTGACGGCGGCCTGGCATTCTCTCGTGTTACACGTATCCACCAAGACAAAAACAAAACTTCTTCGATAATTCTTAAATGAGAAATAACGACACGAATATTGCCCATTCTGCAAGTTCCTTCCCTTATATCTAACTTCACGTGCGTCGGAGAGCTGCGCATTTCACATCATTTACATAACTCCGTGATGTACGTCTATCCTAAAATTTGCATAAATTTCTGAACACTCCTTCTTGGTGCTGTATTTTCAATGTCGATCAGTGTATTTTCCAATTTTTAATGTCTCAATACTTACATATTTATTATACTTATTTTTGACACTGTTTCTTTCTTTTTTTTGCGACATTTTTGCCAGCATTAAGCCTTATTTCATCTTTTCTTTTCAACTTTTACGGGACAGAAGGCTAAAAAGAACCTTTACAAATAGTATCCCATTTCAAGGGCCGTGGGAGCCCGATCAGTAGAGTGTCGGATTCAGGGCCGGAGGGTCCTGAGTTCGAACCTCGATGGTTGAAGATCCACCGTCGTCATTAAAGGGGACTGGGCGACGTTAAATATGCTCGTAGTCTCAATGTCCTCCAAGTGAAACGATACCTCAGGGGGTGCTAGCACCAGGTAGCTATTAGCTCCTGGTCTAGTTCTTAATTCTCATTAACTGTTCGATCCGGTGATGATGCTGCCATCTATCGGTATAAAAAATAATGGAGGCAAGACACTTAGTATGCAGTCCTCGACATAAATACAGTTGTAGTCAGTTGTGACTCGGAATCGATCCCATTTCAAAAACCAGAATGAGTGCTTCAAATGACAACGCAGAGGACTAGACTTAAAACTTCCACAACTTAATATTGTTTTTCACTGCATCTAGCAAAAATAGCACCGGTGGTGGTGTCTAGTGTCAGAGAAGAGAATGGAGGATGAAATTGGTCACGGGGACGAATTATGATGACAACTTGACTAGACTAACAAGAATATAATATGAATCTTTTTTTTTTTTTGAATCTAAAGGTTTAAAATGATTCTAACAAAATAAATTAATGCTAGTAGGAATTTATTGAAACATAGATTTCTAACCCTTGAAAATAATGAATTTAAAATAGTTCAATTTGAACTAATTAACCATTTTTTGTAAAGTTGCTTCCTTATAAAGTATAGTTTGATCTAAAAAATGATTAAACAGTCAAACAGGGATAATTGAAATATTTTGGCTCAATAGAACATTCGGTAGTGATACATGGATAATTTTAGAAACGCTATGTCAACTTAATGGGGAAAAGAGATTTATTTGAATTTGGATGAAATTCCGTTTTTTTTCCCCTAAGGTTTTAGAAAAAGTTCAAAACGGATCGCAAACTACCTTAAACCGATATTTTTCGAATATACTCAGACCATATTCCTTTTTTATTGTTTTCTGTTTTTCTCTTCAGTCAAAAATAGTTTGTGCTTTTCTTTCTTTATAACTCCCGGTGTATATCAGTGTACTGGATGACATTGGTGGAATTTCTAAAAACACAATATGACGTTTTGCTGTTTAGAACAGTCCTGGACGTTCGGTTCTACTTCATTCATGGAAATGGATGTTTAAGATTAAATGTTAATGTTCTGTTGGTGCTTTCAGCAATTTTTTCAGTTTAAAACTGTTCACAAACTACCATAACTCAAAGCTTCTCTTTTATTTAGTTACTAGTGGTACCCGCACGGCTTTGCCCGTAATAGAAAATTAAAAGGTCTTTTGGTACGCCTGTATATTTACAAATAATGTATGGTGAATTTTCTCGCCAATTGGTTTGTATCCATGTTACGGTTCCACGTTATGAAAATTTCGTATCTCGCCAATTGGCTCGTGCCTATTTTACGGTTCCACGTTATGATGATTTCGTAAGTTACTCGTCCATCTCATGAGAATTTTGTTCTTAAAATTGGAATAGAAAAAGAACCACATCGAATTTTCGAAAAATCGCTTCGAGGTGCACACCCCCATGCTACAAACTAACTTTGTGCCAAATTTCATGAAAATCGGCCGAACGGTCTAGACGCTATGCGCGTCACAGAGATCCAGACATCCAGACATCCTACAGACATCCTCCGGACAGAGAGACTTTCAGCTTTATTATTAGTAAAGAAAACAAAATAAATGCTTTTTGTGTTTTCTTCTTTCCTTAAAAATACATTGTTAGTGTTTTTATTGTTTAATGAATTTTAGTGCGGAATTTCTAAAAGAAGAATTTCACTTTTCAATATGCAAGAATTTTTCGTTCAAAGATTGACAACACCAACAAATAGGGGTTAGGAGATTGAGACTGGCTCATTTTTCGAACCACGGATTCTCGTCACGAAGGCGAGGTTTTTTTTTCGTTTTATTAAAAATATATAATCTTTTTAATGATCATTTCAAATGCTTTGTTTTATTATTATACAGAGAACATTTTGCAATGAACTTTGTATAATGATTCATCAGTTTTTTATCTTCAGTTTTTTTTAATAATCTATGTCCGGTGTATTGGATATATCATAAATATTTTAGTTTTTCACTTACAAACTTGAAATTCTGTCCATAAGGTATTCTTTTCCATACACCGTAAAAAATTCAGTAAAATTTTGTGGTAAATATGACTGTAAAATGGAGTGTTTGCAGTACATAAAAAAATTACAGGAAATTGTACCGAAAAAAATAAATGATTGCAGCGCCAATAGATACACCAGGTGGCTTACAGCAAAACATTGTACATTTCCTGACTCGACGTATCCCAACTCGCATGGTGGATAGCAAGCTCGCCTGCACATACGAATGTCCCGAGTTCGAACCTGCAGCTCGTATGTTGCATTTGTTAATTCTCGTTTGTTCTACCGTAAAATTTTACAGCAAAATAGGATATTACGGTAAAAGTTACTGGCAACATGGATGGCAGTAATTTTTATTATAAAATTTCAGGATTTCTTTAAGCAGTGTAGTGCACTGGGTATCAAATACAAACATTTTTGCTTAAGTATTTCACAATTCCTACTGAAGGGGAT
Organism: Uloborus diversus; assembly: GCF_026930045.1. Classification (NCBI taxonomy): domain Eukaryota; kingdom Metazoa; phylum Arthropoda; class Arachnida; order Araneae; family Uloboridae; genus Uloborus; species Uloborus diversus. The sequence continues at coordinate 3,365,961 of NC_072735.1, forward strand.
CAGTTCTGAAACATATGGATAGATATATGAATAAAACATATGAAAAATGGAACATGTCTGCTCATGATTTACTGCCTTTAACCCCTTCAGTCGGAATTATGAAATATTTGACCAAAAATTTTGATATTTGGTACACAGTGTACTATGGTAAAAGGTATCTTATAGACAAAATTTTGAGTTTGTGTTAGAAAAATTAAAAGAGTTATGTCACGTCCAATATTCCAAACTTATATTTTTGAAATCAATATTTCATATACAAAAACGATAAAATACCAAAAAAATTTTATTATAAAATATTCTATAAATAATTATAAAACATAATATAAGCGTTTGAAACGATTAATTAAAGATTATATATTTTTAAAAAAATCAGAAAAAAACCTTGCTTTTCGGATGAAAATCCATGGTTGGAAAAATGAGCCACCCTCTATCTCTCAATCCTTATATGTCAGTGTTGTCAATCCCAAAACGAAAAATTATTTCACAGATTATAAAAAGCAGAAATGTAAAGAGTCAACTACAAAAAAAAAAAAAAAAAAAAAAAAAAAAAAAAAAAATCAACGAATTAAATCAATTATTAAATGATTAGCAGCTGTTTAAAGTGGTTGTCCGGTATACCGGACACCAGGTCTGAAGGGGTTAACTATTAATTTTGATCCAAAATTCGAAGTGAAAAATAACCTTCAAAAAAGTGCACACAGAAGGAATGAACAGAAAACAGAAGCAAACAAATATCCAAGATGAATAGAAAAAGCTGGAAAGATGAATAGAACTTAAAAGTACAGTGAAGAATAGACGTAAACATAGACGGAGGGAGTGAACTGCATTCCGACATCTTTCCTTTATCATTCTTAAAATTTTATCGTACATTTTTCATGTTCGTTTTTTCATGGCTTTTCTCTCAATTCAGAGATCTTTCTCCGAAAAAGGAAGGGGGTGGAAATCGGGAGGGCTTTTGTCGTATTAAAAGAAGTGAGCGTTTTATCTACTCAGCGTTTCAATTGTTATCTATTTTTGTCGTTTTAGGCCCATTAAAATGCTTTATTTACTTATTTTTCATGAAATAAATTTGGGTTTATTTAAGTAGAAGGAGTTTTGAATTACTAAAAATAATATAATATTTCGTTTTTACATATTTAATAATTGAAAACTTTTCAGTAAGTTCTTCAACAATGAAAAATACGGAAAATGTTTGTATAACGTTTTAAAAAAAAAAAACCAGATTTTTGAAAGCAAATTAAACCAGTACTGCGCATTTTGACGGAAATCTCAATCCAATTTAATAGTTTTTATAGTTTTATATCATTTATTTACGTGTTTAATTACAATAAAGTGTTAAAAATGGAAAAAAGAATTACTATCAAATGTAACTAAAAATAAAATGATTTAAAAAAAAAATGCAACCGCCTTCCAAAAAACCCAGGAACTAAGAAGCAAAAAATAATTGGTCACACTTTTATACAATTTCCTACCCAAACCTATAAATCAAATTTATTTTACAATTCCAATACAAAAATCATCTAAACTAAAACCTCAATTAAAAATTAACTGATTTTAACTACTTATAGGACAAATTATTTTAATATTTAACTAACTAAAAACAATACCTTAATTTTTAATCACCTTTTGAAGTCGGTGCCACCTTTATAAACTACTACCTATCGTAACTGACAAGGTTTGGTTTTAACGACTAATTTCGTGTTAGTTACATTTATTAGTGTTAAGCTCAGGATTCGGTGAGTTGCCAGTTATTAACCACCACCTTTTTTGAAGTCGATTAATAAAAAAACCTGATTTCCCCCACTTAGTTAATGTCTGCTACGTCTTCCTGAAAACACGTATGGGAATGAGAAGGGTAGATTCCTTCACTTTTCCACTTGATTACACTTCCTAATAACCGTCCTCTTGATAGTTGATTCAATTAAGTTGCCTCGTCTGAAGGAAGCCTAACAATGTTTCTACGGCTCAAAAACATGTTTTGAATTTTTTTTTTTGAAACTAAAATGTTTAAATGTCAGTGCAATCCCTAACACAAAGTAAATAAATGTAACTAAAGAAGTTTCTTTTGAAACAGCAAATATTCTAAAGTCCTTTCTTTATCACAGCTTGTCGGGTTTAATGAGTTTTGCTTAGCTTCCTTAAATGCTTGGACAAAGTAGTTACTTTCTCACCGTTTTTCGGGCTTAATGACAAATGTGCTTAGCTTCCCTAAATGTAAGGAAATACCTGAACCACCTAAAGCTATGCCTAACATCTACTCAGTCTTATATCACACTAACATTCAGAGCATGATCTAAGCTTATGGCTCACATTAAAGAAATCTTCTTTACGATTTAGAACTCCCATGACAGGGAGGGAACCGAAAAACCACACCGATGTTTGTTCCATTTGTCCTTGCAACTTTCATGAGTATAACTTCAAGAATCAAAAGCAAATCTCTTATCTTTATAACATTCCACCTGCCATGTGCCATGTTTCTCATAGAAATGTTGTACAACTACCTTTTCCTCCAACTAAAATATCAGTCACCTCCTCAGAGTCAACTGGCGTGGAACATCCAGAAGTTCAAACTTCCGATACGGTTTATAAACTTTCTAGAGACGATTTGGTTGAACCTAAGGTTGAACCCAATGTTGAACCTAATGATTTGATTACCAGATTTTTTTTTAATAGCTTCTCTAAATATAAAATTAGGTGTAATTAAACAGATCGTCAAGGCTGTACCAAAAGATGGCGATTGCTTCAAATACCAATGCAAAGCGTTTCAAGGTTTTCCCGAAACTAAGCTGAAAGAGGGAATCTTTTTTGGTCCGGAAATCCACAAGATTATGGGATATAAAGCATTTGGAACTAGCATGACAGCAAAGGGAAAGGATGCTTGGGTTCCCTCTAAAGATGTGATCCGTAAATTTCTGTGTAATTCCAAGGATCCTGATTATAAAAGCATCGTCATGAATTCTGGACAAATTCTGAGCACTGAGCTGCATCATGACTGTCCTGAACTTACATTTCCTAAATCCGCAAATGAACTTTTCTCAAGAAAATTCAGGCTCTGACTGAAAGGACTCATTAAAAAGTTACACAAAGAAATCAAAGATATGGATTGAAACATACTACCTACCTATGCAAAAATTACCATTTTTTATTTTGTTTTTGGCTCTTTAAAATTTGATTCAATATTTCTTGCAGATTATTTGTTTCTCTTGGTCCGTTTTATGTTTGTTACACCTTAATAAAAACGCATTAAGGTATAGTATGTTGGTGATTTTCTTCCAGAAACAGCACCATAATTCGATGTAAAAAGTTTAAACTGAAGAGAACTTCGCAGTGACTTTCATCCACTAAACCAATAAAAAATAAACAGTTCCTGGAGAATAATTGTGTATTATCAAGAATAGATTATTTTCTATAAATTTAAGTGAAAAAAAAAAAACAAAGTGGTCAGATAATTCATTCAAAATTGTTAGAGAGAATTCTTTTTGATGGAGTATTTCTTCAAAAATAGAAATCAGATTAAAAAAAAACCCTGATGATTGAACCTGAAACCTGGAGAAAAATGGAGGTTATTTTCAAAATTATCACGGCAAGCAAACATAAAGATCAGCGCAAAATTTATTTTACATTTTTCAAAAACTTTAATTTTTTATGCCCGTGTAGTTGAAATACTTTTCATCAGATAGTAGCACGCATTACTTAAAAAAGAGAGTATTTCAGGTTTACCCACCTGTACTGTTTTTCCTGTATTGTAAAATGAGCTTTCGTGTTCGTTACTGCTTTAGCTACTAACACAAAAAAGACATAAGTAGGTATCACTTGTGCAATGCATATCGACCTGATTGATGTTCTTTTTAAGAGCAAATAATAAGCAAGGTGTCAAAATCCTCATATATATATATATATATATATATATATATATATATATATATATATATATATATATATATATATATATATATATATATATATATATATATATATATATATATATATATATACATATATATACATATGTATATATATATATATATTAGCCAATGATCCAGTAACGCTCCTGACGTCATCAACAATTAAACTCGTTCCACGGCATGATAAATTTGATAGTATGTTTCGGTAATGTTTAACATGCAAGGACAGACTTTTTTAATGACAAGGCTGAACTGGGTCCGATAACTTAATTGTTTTACTGGTAAGACTTATTTTAGGAGAAGGAAGAAACGAAAAGGTGTTCAACTCTGAACGCTATCTACTGGAGTTAGGGTTAAAATTTCAACTATCAAAATATCCCCAAACAGGCAATTGCTTCGTTCAAATATACAAGCAATTTTCACTCGTCATATCTTGACGGGAGATTTTCTAGTCTTGTAAATACTTAAGAAAATAAAAGGAAAATTCCTTGCAGAAAGAAGTGTTCCATCTCATAGGTGCAGCTCTCTTTATTTCGATTTCGGTTCTTAGTTTAGGTAATGCCATTAAATCTGCATTTTACGCAGAAAGATGAATATTTTAAACATTTCTGATAACAACTTAAATACCACATTACATGAATTAAATACAATCTGTTGCCTGATGCAACCTTCATAAATATTCATTTACTTAAACGCGTCTGATTATTTTCGAAAAGAAGCATTTCGAATAGTATATCGCAAATTCAATTGCAATATTTTCCACGAGCTTGGAATTTTCATATAATTAATTAAATGTTCCAAGTAAGTCCCTCTCAACTTAAACTGCCACGAAATGCATTTAATATTAAAGTTGATAGAAGTTTAGAGGATTACTGGTTTGAGTTTAAATGCTAAGATTTAATTTTTTGATTACATTTGCGAAGCTGGTATAATGTGTGAAGTACGAGGGCTGTTCAATGAGTAATAAGACTAAATTTATAAAAAATACAGAACAACTTTAATAGTCATGATTTACATGTTTTTATTTTTTTATTTTAAGAATTACTTCTGAGGGACTTAATGTATTTATTCCAACGTTCTGTCCACTTCTTTAAAACTCGTGAACGTTAAGTTAATGCGAGCTTGTTCAAAACCGCCTCCGAAGAGTTTAGACATGCTTTGTTGCTTTCAAAATGTTTGCCTCGTAATGGTTCCTTACGTTAAGGAAACAGCCAAAAATCACTAACGCAAAATAATTCTGTGATTCCCCTTGATGATTTAGGTGTGCCCCACCGGTCGCCACTTTTGTTTCTTTGGTATCCGTTTACTTATAAATTCGATGGTTGCATGTAGAGCACTGTCCAGGCGGGGAACACCATCTCAAAAGATGACGAACATGCTTGGTTGAACATTAAACTATTTATTAGTAACTGAAAAACGTTAAAAACAATTAAATGGTAAACATGAACATAACTTTTCAACAAGCCGCTCTGCACGAGCGCAAGGACACGACACAAATCAACACGCGCTGAGAGGAACTGCCTTAACACATCAATGGCGGCTGTTTATCTGCCGCATTGCTGAGTGGAAGTGGAAGTTCTTATTTCTTGGTGGAAGTGAAAGTTCTTATTTCTAGCAGAAAGTTAAAGTTTATGTTGTTGGGTCCACCACAATGATAATAGCAGCAGCATTAATCATTGTCTCTGTGATGGACATTGAATGTTGTCTCTCACGTTCAATATCTTCCATATTTTGCCTGTCTTCCTTAAAAGCTTTATGCCAGCAAAAATTACTGACTCTAGACATTGCTTATCGTTGAAAATTTCACGTATCATATCAAAGATATCCGATGCTGATTTTTGCTGACGAAAACAAACTTTAATCGCATAACTTAGTTCCAACGACGCTTCCATTTTGACAACTGGCTGCGTCTTGTAGGCGCCGCCAACAGGCTACAATTCAATCACGTGATACTCAGGAACATAAATCGGTACGCGTCAACTATCGGTAGCTTTTGTTAATACAGACTAGAATCATTTTTTATGCCACAGAAATTAACATTCCGATAAGTGGTTTCGAGGCAATAAAATTAGTCTTATTTCTTGTAGGCGCCTGCGAACATGCTTTAATTCAATCACGTGATACTCAGGAACATAAGTCGGTACGCGCCAACTATCAGTAGCTTTTGTTAATATAGACAACCATAGAGTAAAGAAACATACAATCTATCTATATATAAATGAATGTTTGTCTGTATGTCATCCATAAACTCAAAAACTACCCGGCAGATTTGGCTGAAACTTTCACCGCTTGTTATTTTTGGTACTGGGAATGTTTATAGGCCAGTTCGAAAAAAATCCGATCGATAGTTCCTTTTTTATTTCAATTTAAGTCACAATCCATTGGATAAATACGAATAAAATTATCGGCTGCAGAAATTAATTCGCGTGAAAGATCTCATTGATTCTTTCTTTATTGTTTTACGGCTTGTCATGCAACGGGGGGATTTAAAACTTTTCCTATTTGATATTTTTAGCGATTGATTGATCTTGCAAACTGCGTGAGTACGAAATTTGAGTATAGTCACGGCTTCACTTGATACCTGGACCGATTATTATGAAAATTGCTATATATATATGTATTTTTCCACGGAGAAGGTGCATAATATGCTCATTGAAGCCACTCGCCACCAGGTGGCACTGCAGAGTAGCAACTTCTGCCCCGTTCAACCGATTGTCATGAAAATCAGTATAATGATGTATTTTTTTGTTGGCGTAGCAACGCGCGTCGGGTACAGCTAGTATACAATGTATAAATATACAATAAATAAATATACAATATGTAATTTCTTTAATCTATGTAGACAACAAGCATTTTTTATGCCACAAAAATTAACATTCCGATGAGTAGTTTCGCGGCAGTAAAATTTGTCTTATTACTTATTGAACAGCCTACGTATAAAACTTTAAAATCAGTATTAAGGAAAAGGAAATCATTTTATATTTTTAACATGAAATCATTTTATTGTGTCATTCAAAGTACATGTTAGTACTAATAGTTTTATCATTAGCGAGGTTTTAAAATTTTTATTGACTTCTGAATTTGATTCAACTGTTATAGTTACCGACTCACACATAAACATTTGAAGTACAATTGGGTTGTTTCCGAAATTTTAAAAGTATGTATTTTTTCTGAAAAAGCATGCTTAAAAATATAGGATTTATTTTGACAAAGTTTAATATTTTAAGAAATTATTGTAACCAATCCGGTGCGACTTCCACTTTCTTGAAATGAAGACACAGTTCTTGAGAACACACAGGAGATTTATTTACACTATGTACAGGAAAGATTGTTAACAACTGCTAAATTAATCATCAGCAACTAAGCAAATATCACTCAACACCGTAAACTCAACGGTTACACACGTATTTACATCCAAATACGTAAAACAACACAGCAAAATGCCTCGCAATAAACAGAGCTAATACACTCTCAGTACAAATTCTCAATCGAAACTAAACTTTTTATCATGCGTAACGGCTTTTTATACACACCGAAAGAGAACTCTCAAATATTCCACAAAATTCCCGAAAATCGTAGACCGTTATTTTATTTCTTTTCCATTCACAAATTTTATCATTCAGAAATGAGGGGACGTATACTTCAGCCGAATGTACGGGGGCTGTATATTCATTACAAGAAACTATTTACAGGTTACGTTACTACAATTATTTTAGTTGAAAGATAATTTAATAAACGCCGAATTTAGCTAGATTACGACAAATTAGTCACAAAAATAATTACTATTTACAGAATTTGTAACATTATTTTAATCGCTGCGCAGATTCAATTTTATTTAAACGCTTCTGCTCATGGCATCACAAGTGGTGAAATCTCATTCAATGATGCCATTAGTCCAGAGCGCAGTATTTGGCATTAGATAAAGATAGTTATTGGCATCAGGTAAAAATAAAAATTATAGCGCAATGATAGCAATGACTTTTTATGTTTGCTTTAGAAAAGCTTTCATTTCAAAATTCTCATTATGATTGCTATTAATATTAGTGTTGTTTAATGTCAAACTTTTTTGTAACAATGCGTAAAGATTCAACGCAAAAATGGAGTAGCGCGCCAAAGTACATCACTTCTGATGGCATAAAGACCACGCTTTATTTCCGAAATCGGACAAAAAAATAAAGGAAACAATCCCATTATTTTTTAAATTTATATAAACCCTTTAAATACTTGTTGAAAACTATGTTCAAGTTACCATGCAAGTACATTGTAAAAACTGAGGTGTAATAATACTCCGAGTTTGGTGTTAAGCAACTCCAAAAATTGTGAAAATCAACGCTTTATTTCAAGTAAACACCATATCTAGCTTTCCCATTCACAAAAAGTGGTGTAACTGAAACCAAACACCGATATTGGTGAATTCTTACACTTACGTCACATGCGCAAACACCATTTGAGGATCCGTTGACACCAACTTTGGTGTAAGATTGGAAAACAGCCGGTGGCAACCAAACATTAATCAGTCTCAAGCACGTTGCAACATCGTCAACACACAATCGTCGTGTGCACAGGATTGCAGTTTTCAAAAGGTATGTTAAATTTTTATTTGTAATGAAATGTCAATTACCGTAAACCAAAGCTACTTTGCACTATTGTTAGAAAAGTCTTTAGTCCATCCGAAAGATAAACTAAAGAATATATTCTCTTATGAATGATCGTTACAACTTTAGCAGCCATTTTCAAAATGGCTGCTTTACGGCTGGGTTTATGGTATATCAATTCATAATAAAATAACATGTTTGTGTGTGTATGTGTGTGGCGCGCTTTCCGGGAAAACGGTAAGGCCTAGTAAACACTTTTTTTTTGTATTATAACTTTTTTTGAGGAGCGAGAAACTTTATCGTTATTGTATCGTGATTTTTGAAATTTTTATATTCTGCTGGTTTTTGTAATTTGTTTTTATGTATACCAAACTTTTAAGACTGATTAAAAAATCTTGAATAAATTTGATTGAAATCTTAAACTGTTCCATTTTTATGTTGCTTTTTGAAAAGTGTTAATTTCATTGCTCTTGTATACAAATAATTTTAGCTTCCTTAAGTGTTTTTGAAAGTTACTTTTTTTGAACAACTTATAGACATAAATGTCCATTCCTCGTATTAAAAATAAAAAGTTGAGAATCTTCATGTGCAAAATAGTTATATGTATTTGTGTTTTTAATAATCAGTTAGGAAATTCAAACTTGTATAATATGTTCACTGTGAAAAGAAATTAGTGTATCTCAGCACCAAAAATGGTGGCAACTACTTTACACCAAGTGTCGTGTAGTGAAACACCACAGATTATTCTTTATGTTGGCAAACATCAAGAATTATCTGTGGTGTTTCACTATACAACACTTGGTGTAAAATAGTTGCCACCATTTTTGGTGTTGACATACACTAAAAATTTTTACGGTGTATTACTGTCAGCTGTAGTTATACAACTTTTTAATTTAAAGCGTGCTTTATTAGAAAGCAAACTAAGTTTAAATTACTACTTCTGCTTTCGCTGTTTGCTTTTTAATGCTTGTTTCAACTGTTTTCGTTTCAGCTTGAAAATACTATAAAAAGAAAACAAACTATGTTTAAATTACTACTTCCGTTTTTGCTGTTTGCTTTTTAATGCTTGTTTTAACTGTTTTTGTTTCAGCTTGAAAATACTATAAAAAGAAAACAAACTATGTTTAAATTACTACTTCCGTTCTTGCTGTTTGCTTTTTAATGCTTGTTTCAACTGTTTTCGTTTCAGCTTGAAAATACTATAAAAAGAAAACAAACTATGTTTAAATTACTACTTCCGTTTTTGCTGCTTGCTTTTTAATGCTTGTTTTAACTGTTTTCGTTTCAGCTTGAAAATACTATAAAAAGAAAACAAACTATGTTTAAATTACTACTTCCGTTCTTGCTGTTTGCTTTTTAATGCTTGTTTTAACTGTTTTTGTTTCAGCTTGAAAATACTATATAAAGAAAACAAACTGTGTTTAAATTACTACTTCCGTTTTTGCTGTTTGCTTTTTAATTCTTGTTTCAACTATTTTCGTTTCAGCTTGAAAATATTATTAACAGTGCGATTAAGTGCAGCAGCTAAGTTAATACAATTAATTTGTACTCACGTTCGTAACATAGAATTTTTTTTGCTTTATCTAATTTCATAGTCTGTACAATATTTTTAAAAATTTGAAGAATTGGTTAAAATCTTTTATCATGGTAAAATAGTTTACAAAAAGTATTTTAGTATTAAACTCAATGCTTGGTTTTTTAAAGCAGTTAAGCAGTTTTTTATACATTAAAAATGATTCGAACGTTAGTGAAGCTTACAGAAAACTCATTTTTTTGTTGATATATTACAAGTCAATTTGATGAATATAAGCATTAACAATACCTTTTGTTTTATGCAAAAAAAAAGCGCTAAAGTTAGTAGTTATTATTATGTAATGTCTTTTGCGTTAATTTTACGCTTCAAAGTCACAAAACATAATAAAAGATAAATTTATTTTCCGGATTACAAAATTATAGTAAAGTAATTATAAGAATTGGAACACCTATCTTGCTTCTATAATGAAGGAAAAAATATGAGTTTGTATGAGAAACTGTTATAGGTTATTATAATAATAAGCGTTATAGCTTTATTCAACTATTTCTGCACGACTCACGTTCTGAGAGGCAGGTTTATGCTAAAAAAGATATTTATTCAAGATATAAAATGTACGTTTTTGGGATATTTTTTCTTGAATCTACACAAAACATGACTAAAATGTGTTATGGATTCATAAGAGGTGTTATAGTACATAGAGAATATTTTAGACTGCTTTAGAAGCGTATTTCATGCCTCGAAATCAAAAGTGAGCCTCAAAACTTTCTTCAAGCCTATTCTCAAGCTTCATATGTAAAAAAAAAAAATCTTTACGAATAATAGTGGAAAAAAAAATAGTTGGAAGTTTTAAAATATTATTTTTGAATGAATTGTATTTTTTAAATTCAAAACGTCACCTATACTGAATGCTAAATTTCACAATAATACACATATCTTTATCGTCTCCATTCTTTTATTTCATCCTTTGACAATTATCTCTTTTAGGGGTCTAAGGACCTTTATTCTTCAAAGTTTTCGAATTTCTGGGGAAAAATATATGTTATGCGTAATTAAATTCTGAACAATTTGGTACCTTATTTATTGCCATACGCCAAAAACTTTTCAAGTTATCGTAAAAATGCGTAAACCCATAGAGATTTATGTTAACAGCAGCTGTTTAAGCCTTTTTTTTTTCTCAGGAGCCGATTTCTTCGGTTTTCTCGTTTTGCGCGCATGATATCTCAGAAAGTTTCTATATATTTCTGTAAAACTTTTCATGCATGTTTGCTTGGTATATTTTTATGATCTGAACCTAAATTTCAACTAAAAATGAAAGTTAATATTTAAGAAAAGATATATTTTTGCCCAAAATGTTGGAAAATTTCGATATTAACTTATCAAATTTCAAAAAAATAAATAAATTATTTAAAAAAAATTAATAAATTTAGGAGACTTCATTTTATACTATGTAGAGATTCAACTGACAGTTGAAATTTCACCATCAAAAACTGAAACGAAAGACAATAGAGTAGATTACTTAAATTACCAGACTTCACAATATTCTAATGCATAGTTTTGTTTTTGTTCATTAGAATTTTTCTTTCACCGCTTGCATCGCATAACAGATCCTCCGAAAATCATTCCTGCAATCTCATTAAACTCAAACACGTTCCAGACTAATTTTTGTGCATTTTCTCAATCGTTTGCACGTGATCGAAATATGTAGTGTCCAATCATGCAAAATGGAGTAAATCAGTCATTCTATAATTGAAGAATTCGACTACGTTTTCAGAATTTATTTTTACACAACTGGAAATATGGGTAAACAAAAGCATAAAATATGCATTTGTCACTATAGAATTGACTTTTTATTTTAGAGAACATTTGTAGAATAATTCTTTAATGTTGGAAATTCAGTTGAAATTTTTTTTTACAACAGCGATATTTAGAGCATAAAAAATGATTAAGAATTCAGTTTAAAATTTTAAGGATTTGAAGTTATGATGTTTTTTTTTCTGAATATGTAAAATATTTTGGCTGAAACACATCAGTAGTGTGTTTAACTGAAATATTTTTCTAGATATGTACCATAAAATTAGTCCAATTTCTCAAAGTTTGCGTATTCGTAGGGAAATCAACTGACTACGACCCCGACTCTTGGAATTTGAAAGTCCTCGACTTCTGACTCTGACTCCGACTCTTGGAGTTTCAAAGTCCTCGACTTCTGACTATGACTCTCCCCCCAAATTGGGCAAAACCCCCCTTTAGAAACACCGGAATGCAACCAAAAGGGGAGGTGCACAACTAGACCCCACTAGGAATTTACGTACCAAATTTCAACTTTCTAGGCCATACTGTTCTTGACTTAATGCGACATATATACGCCAATACGCACATCCCCATATACGTACATACATACGTACATACGGACGTTACGAGAAAAGTCGTTGTAATTAACTCGGGGAATGTCAAAATGGATATTTCGGGTGTTTATATGTTCTTAGGCACCTATCCGCGTGTGGTCGAGTTGAAAAAAAAAACTGAACATTAAGTCGGGGGTGAGCAAAATGGAAATTAAGGCCGAATTTTCTGTGAAAATTTTTTCGCGAATACAATAATTCCTTTTTTGGAAAAGGAAGTAAAAAGAAAACGAACTTCAGTTTTGAAAATGTTGTAAATCAATTTGCATGAAAATCAGAATCTTTAAAAATTATTCTCAGAGAGTTCATATTTATTTGATTTAATAGTTAGAAATAGCCCACGCTTTGTCTAAATTTTCAATAAGGAACATTTTATGAACATTTATTCTAGATCTTATTACACATTAATATTCATTTCATTAAACACACTCAACTATTTGCATAAGTGGAATTTTAACTATTTCATACATTTCATTTCCTGTAATTAGTTTGAACTTCAAAGATTTATCATCTAATTATCTGCAACTGTTGTTAGTGTATATTAAATAAGGGACTAAATACTCGAAACCTGTACTTTATTCTTTGAAACCTTTAGAGTGTATTGATTTGATTGAGTTTAAGATAATATAGTTACTCCTCGTTATTTTTGCTTAATGTAACAGACTGTACTTTCCTATCTTTGAGTGGCGATACATGTATCACACTATGATTCATTAAATTGGCACTGAGGTAGGGGTGTAAGGTTAGAAAAAACACCCCAAAGCTCGAACTTTAGAATTATCTGGAAAGTGCTTTAGTTTTGACTTCGCCAGAACCATTGCTGCTAATGTTAGTAGAAAATTAAATGACGTATCATGAAAAAAAAAAAAAAACTATTATTTTCGAAATCTTGAATTTGGGATACAGTGGTTCTTTATATATTATGTTTCTGAAATAGTTTATAATTCTGTTAAAAGGTTTCAATTATTTAAAACGAGCTGATGTGTGCATCACATAACTTCCTTTTACTCCAATTTAATGTAATTTTCTCATTATTGGCAGTTTTATTTCGATTCAATAGTTTACTCTCTAAATATCACTACCAGTGGCCAAATTGAAACCAGATTAAAAAAAAAAAAAAAAAATAAATAAAAAATAAAAATAAAAATCGCCAAGTTGGCGACAAAACGTGGCGACCTAAAGACTGGCGATATATCGCCAAGTGTCCGCCAAAATATAACACCACTTGAGTTTACATCGAAATCAACAATGATTTCCCCCCAAAAAGGGGCAAAAGCATCCGAATCCCTTTGGAGCATCCGAATGCAACCAAAAAAGAAGGTGCACAACTAGACCCCACTAGGAGTCCACGTACCAAATTTCAACTTTCTAGGACATTCCGTTCTTGAGTTATGCGACATACATACACACATACACACATATGCACATACGCACATACATCCGTACATACAGACGTCACCAGAAAACTCATTGTAATTAACTCGGGGATCGTCAAAATAGATATTTCGGGTGTTTGTTCGTCCCTAGGCACATATCCACATGTGGTCGGGTTGAAAAAAAAAAACTCAACATTCATTTGGGTGTGAGCAAAATAGAAATTAAGGCCGATTTTTGGGTGAAAATTTTTTCGCGAATACAATACTTCCTTTTTTGTAAAAGGAAGTAAGAACAGTAAAACAAATCCCATCTCTTCATAAAATCTAAATAGCAAATTATGTAATTACATGCTATTTTGATAAGTTAAATTCTTATCATTTCATACTTAATGGTCTCTCGGATATGACATTATGACAAGATTTTATTCCCAAAAGGTGAAAACAATTTTACCCGATACCACTCGAACGTTTCAGATTTATACTCAGAGTAACATATAAGTTATAAGATGTAACTGGTTGCTAACGGCGGCTAGTAACCCATTGAACAATTCTTAATGTCTGAATTACCTGAGTCTCTTGTTTTAGCCTACAATTTAAGATGGTTTCAATTTTTCTAAGTTTTAGCCATTTTCCGTTATTTGATGTAATGAATATGATGCGAAGAAGAAAATGTGTCATTAAACAGTTTTTTGCATTGTTTCTTTTTCAAAAAAAAAAAAAATAAAATAAAAAAAAATTAATTTGAATTTTGACATCTTGAATTCAAATTATGCTTTTCGCAATCACGAGTGTGTGTATGTAGGCGTGTGTGTTTGTGTCTGTGGGGGGAGGGTATATGTATGTGTGTGTAGGCATATGTGTTTGTGTCTGTGTGCAGGCATGAATGTGTGGGTAGTTGTGTGTATGTGTGTGTATGTTTTTGTGTGTGTATGTGTGCGTGTGTGTATGTGTGCGTGTGTGTATGTGTTTGTATGTATGTTTGTGTATGTGTGTAGGTGTGTGTAGGTGTATGTGTGTATGTGTTTGTGTGTGTGCGCGTGTGTGTGTGTGTTTGTAGTTGTGTATGTGTGCGCGTGTGTGTAGGACGTGGATGCAACCTGGAGACGGCTTTCGCTAGAGGTGCAGCATCGTGAGGAGCCCGTCGACCGTGATGGTGCGGAGGGTGGCGGTGGGAAAAATCAAAGGAACGCCAAAAACAGTCAAGTGAGAACAATAAGCAATCGTGATTGCTCAAAAAACCACAACCTAGTAGACGT
This sequence comes from Uloborus diversus, assembly GCF_026930045.1. Taxonomy (NCBI): domain Eukaryota; kingdom Metazoa; phylum Arthropoda; class Arachnida; order Araneae; family Uloboridae; genus Uloborus; species Uloborus diversus. The sequence goes on from NC_072735.1 coordinate 3,381,026, forward strand.
TTTTACGTAGTTTCGCTACGTAGATGTAGCAAAATAGAGCAAGTTATGATTATTATTTGCACAAATAACAAGGTTAAATTATACATTACTTCTTTCTGGAAAAAACCCTGCTAAGTGCTAAGTAGTCTTTACCTCACTTACTATTTTACCATAGTTTATTAGTTTTAAAAAGGCTAATTTTTCATTTGATTTCATTTTAAATGATCTTGAATATTATTTAAGTCCGTAAAAACCGTTTAACCGATTTTTGTAAAACAAAAAAATTTTATTATCTGAAGTCACAATTTTTACCATTTTAGAATTGCATATATACTAGTCAAGAATTTTCATCACAAAATAACTCTACAATTTTGTAAAACTTGGTTTTTGTAAAAACAAGAAAAATTCATTATCGGACGTCATAATTTTTACCATTTTAGAGTTGCATATATACTAGTCAAGAATTTTCATCACAAAATAACTCCAGAATTTTGTAAAACCTGGTTTTTGTAAAACAAAAAAAATTTCACTAACGGAAGTCATAATTTTTACCATTTTAGAGTTGCATATGTACTAGTCAAGAATTTTCTTTACAAAATAACTCCACAATTTTAAAGCATCAACATGAACCTGTGTGAAAAGTGAAGGCTCTTAATTTCGTCTTGGAGCTATTAACCTAGAGATTGATTTTTTCCGAGTCGTAGGTAATTTTCGTGCACACAAAAATTAATTTTTGCCTAAAAATAATCGTTTTTGTATACGTGATATACGACACGCAGAGATCCCTCCCACCCCCACACGCACACACACCTACCTGCATACATAGATTTCGCCCAGTGTTCAACAGCTTGTTGAATGAGATGCACGAAACGAATATTTTTATGCGTTTCAACACTAACACGTTTTTATGGGCTAGAAACAAATTGAATTAGAATCAGTATCGGTAAAAGGAAACCAGATTTCAATGTTTCAGCTGTAGATCCTACCCTTTCTTCTTGAGGAATGCGACGTAAAATGTTGTACTTTGGGTCCAAAACCACCCGATTTAAACCACCCCCTATTGGTTTTATTCCAATATCAGAGTAACTGGGTATGAAACATTTTACTTTGTTACTGTTTGTTAATGAATAAAATCATATTTCCTTTTACACCATCATGTTTCTTTTTAAACCCAAGAACTAGTAGATAATTAGAAGTATTTCATTTATTTATCCATAAGGTAGATGTGGGTAGATAATCGCACCATACACAACAAGTTTGGAAGCTGAAGAAGTGCTAAGGAAAATAAAATAAAAATTAATTTGAATTTTGACCTCTTGAATTCAAATTATGTTTTTCGCAATCACGAGTGTGTGTGTGTGTGTGTGTGTGTGTGTGTGTGTATGTAGGCGTGTGTGCTTATGTGTGTGTGTCGGGGGGGTATGTGTGTGTAGGCATGTGTGTTTATGTCTGTGTGCATGTGTGAGTGTTTGGGTAGTTGTGTGTATAAGTGTTTGTGTGTGGGGGGAATGTGTATGCGTGTGTAGGCATATATGTTTGTATCTGTGTACGGGCATGAGCGTGTGGTAGTTGTGTGTAGGTGTGTGTGTATGTGTAAGTGTCTGTATGTATGCGTGTGTGTGTGTATGTGTTTGAGTGTGTATGTGTTTGCGTGTGTATGTGTTTGTGTGTGTGTGTGTGTAGGCGTATGTATGCGTTTGTGTGTGTGTAGGCGTATGTATGCGTTTGTGTGTGTGTAGGCGTATGTATGCGTTTGTGTGTGTGTATGTGCGTGTATGTATAAGTGTAGGATATTGACGCAATCTGGAGACGGTTTTCGCTAGAGGAGCAGCATCGTGAGGCGGCCGGTCGACGATGATGCTGCAGAGGGTGCTGGCGGGAAAATAAAATGATAGGACCTCAAAACAGTCAAATGAAAGCAATAAGCAATCGTGATTGCTCAAAAAAAAAAAAAGGCTCAATATGTAGCCCGTAGGTCGCATGCAACCCGCATTAGCCTTCAAATGTAATCTGAAATTATTTGAAAAGAAAAATGATACAAAACTCAACTGTGCACTGAGCTAGTGCTAGTGCAAATGACACACAAAAGTGTATTTACAACGAAATTTAATTTTCCGAAAAAAAAAAACTTTGTTGTTTTTATTTACTCCAAAGTACAGAATTAATGAGGTAAATGGAAATACCTAACAGCTAAAGCACACATACAAATAGCTGGGATGGTGAAATTCATAGATAATAGGTTTTTGGTGACCATCCACATGACTGACAAAACTAGTTAAAAGCCAGTTACTTCGCATGTTTAGACCTACTGGAGAGGAAAATGAAAATTTCACAACATTTTTTTTTCTTCACAAGGTCACCATCAGACAATGTTGACGCTTACCCCACATTTCCTTTTACCCCAGTGGCACCATATTCCAAATTTTAAGAAAGTACTTTGTAAATAAACAAGTAAACAATGTAACGAAACTAATGCGAATATATGCTTCAAAAATAACAAGTTTTCTGTACTTGTAAAAAATAATTCATTAGGGCTAATACACATTCTTCTTGCATCATTTTTAAGATATGTAAAGCAGTTTCTTACGAAAAAATATAAGCTTACTCCTTTTTCTTCCTAATCACAAATTTAAATTTCTTATACTCTATCTTAATTAGGCAATTATTTTTTCAGTTTCAAACTTTAAAAAAATAGTTTTAGAATGGTTGTTATAAATTATAGCTTAACTAAGAAGAGTAATCAAAACTATTACTGAAACTTCATAAAAAATATACCATTTTTTATGAAGTTTAATATACATTTTCATAAAAAATATACCATTTGTTATACCATTTGTTAACTGATTTAAATTATTTCTTCTGAAGCAAGTATCGTAGTTTGTTTTCTTAAATTCACAAAGCGATACTCTTTTTTAACTGCAGTGAAAACAGCAAAGTAATTTTTGCTGAATTACAGCTCAAGGGATTAACAGAACGAGAAACAAAAAATGCTAAATTCTTCATGTACATAATAACAAAATGCTATTGATTTTCCTTTATTATGACCCGCAATTTATAGAAACTAATTTTCGCCTATCCAAAATAACAAGAAAATATTACAGCGTTCACAAAAATGTTTTTGAATATCTTGTACTTACCGGAGCATTAATTTTATGCTTCGAATCCTCAAAACATAATAAAGGTACGAATTTATATTCATGACTACAAAATAACATTGGAGTAATTATGAAGAGCAGAATATTTCCTAAGGTTTTATTTGTAATAAAAGGAAAGATGAGAGAAAAGAATTTGAAGAGCCTTTGTTTAGTTACGCTAATAAGAAAGTAGTTTTCCCTGGACATTTCGTTCAAAACGCAGAATTAAAAATTAGTTTTTGTGCCATCTTTGTTAAATATGTTTCCATTACATTTTCTTTTTTTAATTTAATGTTTATTAGTCAATCGTTTAAAGAAGAGTAAATGTTATCAGTACTGAATGTGTTACTTTTTTGCTTTTATCACTGAAAGATAAGCTTTTACGATAAGAATAAAGGATTTCAAGAATACGTGGGAAATTTAGTGGCTTATTGGCATTTCTTGGACATACGTTTAATTTCTAGGGCAAACTATGCATTTAAAAAGTTCTTACAATGGTGAGCGAAAGGTGTTGCAGTATTTGATGTATAGAGTGTGATCTAAAAAAAATAATAATAATCAAAAAATTAATTTGAATTTTGACATCTTGAACTCAAATTATGTTTTTCGCAATCACGTGTTTTTTTGCGTGTGTGCAGGCATGAGTGTGTGTGTGTGTGGGTATGTGTGAGTGTGTGTGTGTGTAAGTGTGTGCTTGTGTCTGTGTGCAGGCGTGTGTGTATGTGTGTGTAGGCGTGTCTTTGTGTCTGTGTGCAGGCATGAGTGTGTGGGTATGTGTGTATATATGTGTGTATGTGTGTGTGCGTATGAGTGTATATGTGTGTAGGTGTGTGTGTGTGTGTGTAGGTGAGCATGTATGCGTGTTTGTGTGTGTAGGATATGGACGCAACCAGGAGACGGATTTTGCTAGAGGAGCAGCATCGTGAGGCCGGTCTACGGTGGTGCTGGCAGAGGGAGGCGGTGGGAAAATAAAATCATAGCACGCCAAAAACAGTCAAGTGAGAAGAATAAGCAATCGTCATTACTCAAAAAAAAAAAAAAAAAAAAAAAAAAAATAAAATAAAATCTGTGACCTACTTCCCCCAATTAATTCTAATTTGAATTCCGAAACTTTGAATTCAAATTATGTTTTTCGCAATCACGAGTTGCGACAAGACCCTACTGATTAGAGTTATTGTTTCTAGAAACGGCTCACCCCCAAGCATGTCCCTCCTCCTGGGTGGTTACGTGTGTATAGTTGTGTGTGTAGGCTTACGCGTGTGAACGTAGGCGTGTCTATGTGTGTAAAGGCGTGCGCACGTAGGGGAGTGTATATGACCATGCGTGTGTAGGACATAGACGCCACCACCCAGCAAAAGTGAATTCCGGTGGACAGTGCTCAGGACCAGCCGCGCCGCCACCGGTGGACGGTGGTGCTGCAGCCCTGGTCCAAGCTGAAAAAGGAACCGTAACGTCAAGGACAGTCAAATGAAAGCAATAAGCAATCGTGATTGCTCAAAAAAAAAAAAAAAACGAACGTTTTAGTGATAGAATAAAATACGCTTGGTAGCGTGTTTCAAAGCTAGCATTTATTCAAATCAGGACCCATTTATCTGAAAATGAGTACAACGGTTTGAACGGTCAACCAGTTTATCCATGTACTTTTTAAATATGGTTTTGTTAAAGTTCTTAAGCATCTGCGTCACAACTGCTTGAATAGCAGGAACATAATCGTAAAAAGCTCCCTTCATTGCAGTTTTCAGCTTTGTCAGCAGTTAATTGTCGCATGGTAATTGATGAAGTAAATTCGGAGGGTTATGGAGTATATAAAGGGTGTTTTTTTAGAGGTATAGAACTTTAGGTTCAAATAAAACACCGTTAAATGATATAATCGCCATGACTTTGGCTTTATTCGAAAGATGATTCTTTGCCATTTTTATTTAAATGTGATTTCTGGTATATGGCTACTTCGACTAGTTCGGAGAATGTCTAATCGGGAAGTCCAATTTTCTATCACTTTTTGCAGCAATGGGGGCCGTATGTGAGTGATATGTGGCGAATGTTCTTGTCCAAGGTGACAATCGTCTGTGCTTATCGGTGTATACCTGAGACTTCACACAGCCCCACAAAAAATAGTCCAGCGTAGTTAAATCGCATGATCTCGCAGGCCAATTCACGGGTCCATTAAGCGAAATTATTCGTTCACCGAAAGTTTCTTTCAATAAATCAATTGTGACACGCGCTGTGTGGCATGTTGCACCGTCCTGTTGTCTATTCATGATGAAATGGCAAACCAAACCATACACAAAACAAGTGACAACTATCAAAATGGCCCACAGATCAAACAGTGTTCCCGACTTAAAGTTCTAGACCTCTAAAAACAAAACACCCTGTAAATCTATTTTCTGCTCCTGAAACTGCAAACTGCAATGAAAGGAGCTTTTTACTATTATTTCCAGCCATTCAAGCAGCCGTGACACATGTGCTAAAGAACATTCCCGAAACGGAATTTCAATACTGGATGTATAAATTGGTCGAATCATCGTAATCAGTTAAATGCATCTTATTCTGAATAAATATTAGCTTTAAAACACATTACCATTCGTATTTTATTCTATCAGTAAAAAGTTCAATTATATTTAGGAGACATTGCATGCAGATTTTGTGGCGTTCTCTCAACGTGAGTACATGTGTGTCAAGTGCAGAAAATAACGAAAAAGAAATCGAGATTTCAGACTTTCTCACCTTAAAATGCATTTGAGTTTTAGTTTTAGTTTGAGATTTGTGAAGTGGACGCGTTAAAAATGAGCAAACAAACTGAAAATAAAAATTCATTTTCTTAAATTTTTTGAAATGTAGCTTTCGTAGAGTTATTGTTGCGATTTTAAGATTTTTATTGGTTTGAATAAGACTTTCAAGGTTTGCTTTCACAGATTAATCTTTTAAGTGTTGAACATTGATTTAGGAGATAGAGCGTGTAGTTGGAAAATCTGATACAAAAGGCTCTAAAAAGTCTCAAAACCAACGCAGTGTGTCAAAAAGTATCAGGATAACAACAAAAATTGCTTTGTATTCCTTGGTAAAGAAATCAGAGTACGCTTCACTAAGACTGTTTGAGAGGGCTTTGCAACAGCTGGTTCCACAATTTCTTTAGCGCATTGTTCAATGATGCGAGTGAAAGAAATCGGCTCGTCATTCTTAAAATTTTACAGGACGCTCTTGTTTTTCCTTCAATAAACAAGCTATTTTTTTTTTGCGTCAACAAGTTACTCTGTGTCCACATAAGCTACGCATGGGTATCAAAAAAGTTTTTGAAAGAAAACACTAAAGATCTCGCAACAATGTGACTGTGTAAACTTGGGAGTTATCCACTTTTGCATGATTTTGCTAAGCAGAGAGCTGTATTGATGTTATTGTTTAACTTTGAATGTAAAGAATGTAATTTTGATAATGTGATGTTTACCATTAACAAATGAGAATGTGTTTAAAGTTTTGAAGAGGCATGGACTATTTTTACTTCCTTTTACAAAAAAGGAAGTATTGTATTCGCGAAAAAATTTTCACTCAAAAATCGGCCTTAATTTCCATTGTGATCACCTCCGAATGAATGCTGAGTTTTTTTTTTCCACCCGACCACACGTGGATAAGTGCCTAAGAACGTATAGACCCCCGAAATATCCATTTTGACAATCCTCGAGTTAATTACAACGAGTTTTCTCGTGACGTCTGTACGTACGTATGTATGTATGTATGTGCGTATATGCGTATGTGCGTATGTATGTCGCATAACTCAAGAACGGTATGTCCTAGAACGTTGAAATTTGGTGCGTACACTCCTAGTGGGGTCTAGTTGTGCACCTCTCCTTTTGGTTGCATTCGGGTGTTTTTAAGAGGGGTCTTTTGCTTTTTTTTGGGGGGGGGGGAAATCATTGTTAATTTCGATGTAAACTCAAGTGGTATTACAATTTGGCAGACACTTGGCGATATATCGCCAGTCTTTTGATCGCCAAGTTTTGTCGCCAACTTGGCGACAAATTTTGCGATTTTTTAATTTTTATTTTTATTTTTAAATCTGGTTTCAATTTGGCCACTGTTGATGATATTTAAAGAGTAAATTATTGCATCACATTAAAATTACCAATAATGGAAAACTGACTTTAAATTGGAGTAAAAGGAAGTCATGTGAGGCACACATCAACTCGCTTAATATTAGTTAAAAACAGCTTAATTACTATGCTGAAATTAACTTGAATAGCACATTGTGTCTCAATAATTCGATCTAAGTAAACACGCAAATTAACAACAAAGATTTCAGTAACATTCAGAGTCAGTACTATATTTTGCATTTGGTTGTTTTTAATGAGATATATCAAATGATGTTTGATTTCCGAATTCACTCACAGACTTACTGAACATAAAGTGTATTTATTTAAAAAACAAACCTATTATTATGACTTTTTGATCGGTGTCCAGTCAGCAACAATATGTTTTACAAATATAAGTTTACGGTTGCATTTCAAAACTTGATATGCATCACGTATAATAGCGGGATCAGCTACATCTTGACATTGTTGACCAATTAAATTAAGGAGTGACTAAAAGTACGAAAATTTGGAAAGCGCGCAGGCGTCGAAAAGTTGTGAAAGTCAGATTTTTTATTGACGTACTTACAGAAGGTGAAAACCATGGACTACTTAAGGAGTAGGAAGAAGGAGAGAAAGTCCTAAGGGTTGGCTAGTGTAAAAGAGGCAACGATTGTTCACTTTTTTTAGAGGGCGCTGTCGGCGAGCCGCTCCCGACAATCGCATCAAATCAATGCAAATGATGCTAAGTTTCTCATTTTTTTAGAGGCAGCTATTAAAGCAAAAAAAGAAAAAAAAAAAACTGCTGAAAATTGGTTGTAATAAGGGGCCAATATAGTAAACGATGTACGGCTTTCGTCCACAGGAAGTTAGCGCTGTATTTTAATGGAAAAATTAATTTAATTTTTCATCACCAACTTGCCGAATTCGTCTGCTATTAATATTGCGCTGTGCGATGTTTTATTTATTACGGGTTGGAATTTTTCTATTCCTGTAAATAATTGACGAAATGAGAATGTAGTGCAATTATTTATTTAAATACTTTTTTTTTAATTAGTTGTAAATTTGGTGACATGTTTCGAGAACTAATAAAAGCGAAATAATTTTTTGCTTTCACGACCTTTAACAAATAAAAATAAATGTTAATGTTCTATTTACTTAACTTCAAGCTGATATTGATTATAATAATTTTATTCATGTATTTACTCACTGCTTATACATAATTGTTATCATTATTTTTTATTATTATTACATTTTTTTCTACAACCAAATCGAAAAAAAAAAAATCGGGAAACCTTTCTAAATAGGAAAGATTTATCTCCTCCCTTTTACCTCCCTGGTTCTACTGCACTAGACAGTGGGGAAATATTCGGGGTTCAAAGGATAAGTCACTTTATTTTGAGAAAGTGTATAGCCATTTTGAATACTGTTGCTTTGTATATCGCCTACATACAACAGGTCCTCCGATCGAACATTTAGGATCCAGTTTAGTTTCGGAAGTATTTTTTTCACCGTAAGAATAGCTGAGAAAGCATTTTTTTTTTTTTTTTTTCAATTTAACGAAAAAAGAATGTTATGAAGTTTAGTAAAATACATACATTCCAATGTAAACTTTTAAGCCTTGAATTTATCTTAGGTTTAAATATTTTGATAGTTTCTAAGAAAGTAATAACACTTTAAAGTAGAACCAACAGGAGCAAACCAATACAATACTACAGAAAATGTACGATTAATTCATTTGAAATTTCTGTTGTAATTCATAATCAGTTAAAAGTGTCAATTTATAAGGAAAAAAAGCAGGATAACTGGGAAAATATTTCAATTATTTTTTTTTTATCTCATGCTCACTAACAGGCGATAAAATATACAATTTTAGTGAACAAAGAAAAAACAAAGCTAGTTTTAATGATTGTTCTTCAAGAAAACCTTCAGCGCTCGCGTTAAATTAGTCCTTTAAAGTTGAGATAGAGATAAATTAGTTTCCTGAAAAATTCTAAACTTTTTGATGCTGGAATTGACATGTAACTCTTTGCAGTTATTGAGTCTGTAACATGCTAACGTACATACGTTTGCTTGTGTCACGCGACTCTTTTATGAAAATAACGAGGAAATTAGATATGTTGACGTTTACCGGGTGTTATGTTAATAAATAAGCAATCGGATATCATTACCAAAAAAAAAAGGATGCTAGGCATCAATCTGAAATTCTTCTTTTCAGTTAAAAACAAAAGCATTTTTCTACGTTCGACGCAACTTCAAACTTTCTTTCGAAGACGACACAGTTCTTGAGAAAATTACAGGAGATTTATTTACAACTATGTCCAGGAAATGTAGTTACAACTGCTAAATCAAACATCAGCAACAAGCAAATATCAATTAACGCCGTATACTCAACGGGCACACATGTATTTACATCAAAATACGCAAAAACTCAGCGCAAGACTAATACACACTTTCAGCGGAACGCTGAAAACGAGACTGCACAGTTAGAAACAAACAAATTGACTCCTCCATTCACAAGACGCCCGGCGTTTTATACCGAGTGAAGAAATATCTAGAAAATCCCACAAAGTTCTACAAATTTCTCATATTTTCATTTGATTCCATTCACAAATCTTATCTTTCCGAAGTGGAGGGACCATATACTTCATTCGAATGTAAGGGGGTTGTATATTCATTACAAGAAACTATTTACAGGTTACGTTACTAAGACAATGTTAGATCAAAGATAATGGAATAAACGCAAATTTAGCCCGATTACAACAAATTAATCATAAAAATAATTACTATTTACACAATTTGAAACAGTATGAAAAAAAAATATGTGTTTCAACCACTTAATCTGTTTTGTACTGCGACCTTAGTATGGGTTGGTATGTGGTACAAAAAATAATTCCTCCTTCCTACTTTAGATGGATGGTGCTTATAATTATGACAGGAACAGGGGACCCTCGGGGTAATGGTGCTTATAATTCGCGTTCTGCTTCTAGGTACAGAAGACATCGGAATATGACAAGCTTTTCTACGAAGTTCAACGAAAATCAACTAAATATTTTCGCATTGAACATATGAATATACCTGTTCTTGTGGGGACATTTTTTGTGCGAATTTTTTGTGCGCATTTTTTTTTTTTTTTTTTTTTTTTTTTTTTTTGTGCGGTGTATGAAAATTTCAATCATATTGGGACACAATTGGTGAAATTGTTTCTAAAACAAGTGCGAGGTAGTATCTTCAAGTGACGACAGGGTCATTCCGATGGGAAATCACGGTGACCTCCCAAAAATTTCCTTATTCGGAAAATTTTGTCCGACTATTCGGCAAAATTATCATCACTTGGTTTATTTTGATTTCGTTTAAAAGATAAATTTTTGGGTTATTTTCTACACGAGACTTTTTTAATGCAATTCCTATCGACAGCGTTAAAAAATAAATAAAATAATATAAAATAAAAATGAATTTTGACATCTTGAATTCAAATTATGTTTTTCGCAATCACGAGTGCGTGTATGTAGTAGTGTGTGTTTGTGCGTGGGGGTTATGTGTGTTTGTGTGTAGGGGGTATGTGTATGTGTAGGGGGTATGTGTATGTGTGTGTAGGCATGTGTGTTTGTGTCTGTGTGCTGTCATAAGTGTGTGGTAATTGTGTGTATGAATGTGTGTGTGGGGGGGGTATGTGTATGTGTGTGTAGGCATATGTGTTTGTGTCTATGTGCAGGCATGAATGTGTGGGTAGTTGTGTGTATGATTTTGTGTGTGTGTATGTGTAGGTGTCTGTATGCATGCGTGTGTGTATGTGTATGTAGCTGTATGTGTGTGTAGGTGTATGTGTGTATGTGTTTGTGTGTGTAGTGTATGTGTTCGTGCGTGTGTGTAGTTGTGTGTGTATGCGCGTATGTGTAGGACAAGGAAGCAACCTGGAGACGGCTTTCGCTAGAGGAGCAGCATCGTGAGGAGCCGGTTGACGGTGGTGCTGCAGAGGGTGGAGGGAGGAAAATAAATTCAAAGGACGCCAAAAACAGTCAAATGAAAGCAATAAGCAATCGTGATTGCTCAAAAAAAAAAAAAAAAAAAACTGTTGCGATAACAACTTTTTATAGCTGCTAGCGAAGTTTCGAACAATTTATTCGAACAACGGTTCCTATCCACCGCATAAAAACAGGTTTGGATGTACTAAAAAACACAGAGAGTACGGGAAAGATATAATATCCTCAAAAATATATTTTATTTTCCAATGTAAATCATATGATGCAGAGATGAGAAACCAGGGATTTCTGTTTCTTGCCAGGGTGTACTACTTTTAGAGTCAGAGTCAGTCGGTATGAAACATTTTTTTATCTCCAATTAACGCATTATTAAATGAAATCATTTCATACATACTGATTTTCGTTTCATGTTTTCGTGGTTTAGTTTCTTTGTGTTAAAACAAATTGTCTTGTAATTTTCATTATCTCAAAAAGTATGTATGCAGCTGTTGGAGTATTTTACTAGGAAATTAAATATTCATTTATTAATAATTGCATATTTTTAAGTTATTAATTATTTAATGTAAAAATTCTCCCATCTCCTATTCGAAAAAAGAAAAATCTATGAATTTATTTATTTATAATTTTTTCTTTATTTTCGAAAATAAACATAACACTCTTATGCGATTAAACAGTTTTAGGTCGTTAATTGTAAAATACGTTTAGTGTATAAATTTGCATTAATTTGAAATTTATCTTTTTAACAGAATACATATCCAAAGCATTAATACTCCCAAAGTAAATCATGACAGTATTTCGTTTAATATTACGTATTAAAAGTTAATTAATTTTCTTTTCAACAATTTTTGGTTAAACATAAAAATTAAATCAACACTTTTTTATGAAAGTTTCCCTCAGGAAAAAAACCTATATTTTATGCATTAAAACTCGCAAGTTTAAAGAAAACGAAACTGCATACCATGTCAACTTAGGTAATTAATTAAAAATAGCAATGTTTTTATAAGTCGTTCATTGAAATATTTTGCATCAACAAGTGTCAAAAAAAAAAAAAAAAAAAAAAAAAAAAAAAAAAAAAAATAAAAAAAAAAAACAATTTTATAAAAGGAAATTCACGTGTAAACATTAATTGTGTTTCACGTTGAATATTAATAGAAAGGAAACTTTAATAAGTGATAAAAAAAAAATCAATTTCTTTCATATTATTGCTTCTAGTTTGTTGAGTGCATAAAATACATTCGTGTTTATGCTACGAACATATGCAAAAAACATAAAGTTTAGTTTTACTTTAATGATATTTCATACGAAATTTCAATAATGAAAAAATTGAAAAGTTCGAATATTATAAATTCAGTATTTTGATCGCTGTTTTTTCTAATAAGGTCAAATTACTAATTAGAAATACACATGTCGCGTAACCATAAGAAAAATAATACATTATTTTAAACACAAAAAATTCTTTGGAAAACTTGATTTAAAATATGGTTACACAATTTCCACTGACAAACTAATGAGTATGTGTCGTAAAGTCAGTAACAATTTTTAAATCTGGCTCAAATTCTGTCTATCGAGCAATCACGATTGCTTATTGTTCTCACTTGACTGTTTTGATGTGCTATCATTTTATGCTGCTCCTACAGCGAAAACGGCCTCCAGGTTGCATCCATACCCTACACACACGCGCATACATACACAACTACACACACACACACACACATACGCACATACACACATACAAACACATACACCTACACACACATACACAAACACATACACACACGCATACATACAGACACCTACACATGCACACAAACACACACACAAACACATACACACAACTACTCACACATTCATGCGTGCGCACAGACACAAACACATATGCCTACACACACATACACATACCCCACCCCCACGCACACAAACACTCATACACACAACTACCAACACTCATGCCTGCACACAGACACAAATACACATGCCTACACACATACACATACTCCCTACACACAAACACACATACCCCCCACACACACAAACACGCACGCCTACATACACACACACTCGTGATTGCGAGAAACATAATTTGAATTCAAGATGACAAAATTGAAATTATTTTTTTTAAAAATATTTTCATTTGACAAGAAGAAGAATGAGTAAAATGGGAACAAGAGACATAAAACAATTGAGAATTAAATTGCATGAAAGGAAAATAAAAGAATTAGTTAAATTAGTAGCAGAACGTACTTTCGCTGAGCTCAAAATTTTTCTATTACAAACGGAAAGAAGTAATACTGTTTGTTAAACATACAGTGTACTGAAGAAGAAAAATGGTAACTGGGAGATAAGCGAAACATCCACTCCATCATACGTTATCCTTCCTACGTTATTTACACGTGGTTCCCCCCCCCCCCCCAAAAAATCATTTGCTTGAAAAAAAGGTAATGAACACGTCAACTGAAAACTGACTGTACGATTCGTGGTCTTGCATTCGGGGCAAAAGTGATTATCACGGACCTGGTCTGGAAGTAGGGGAAGGTGGGGCAAAGTGAAATCGCGGATCAAAGTGAAATGGTTAAATATTTACTCCGCTTTTAGTGTCACTTACCTAGAAATATTTTAACTATGCAGTAACATATGTAGTCTAATCCAGTCAAGGAAAAAAATACCTCTGAAAATCAATGCATATGATAATGCAAGCAATTTTCAAAAAATGGATATTCAAATTGCAATGTTATCAAATGATAAAGCTCTTGGTATTAACATTTTGAACATTAATTGGGACCTTGTGATATTTGGTGCAGTATTTATTTAGGTATTATTTAACATTATTTGCTTTTTTTTAAATATTTTTACATTTTTTCACCATTAGTCAAGTGCATGCGTTGCAAAGTGGATGGGGCAAAGTGAAATAGTTCATTTCGTTTATTTACACCATCATTTACCAAATTCCTTACTTATTCATTTATCAACTAAATTATTTACGTTCCTTCATTTAATAATTCACTTTTTAATTCATTCTTTCACTTCTTTTCTTAATTATTCACTCATTTATTTTTCATCATGTATTAATTAGTAAATTAATAAATCTATTACTTTATTGTTACACTAATGGTACCCGCACGGCTTTGCCCGTAATAGAAAATTAAAAGGTCTTTTGGTTCGCCTGTATATTTATAAATAATGTATGGTTAATTTTCTCGCCAATTGGCTTGTGCCCATGTTACGGTTCCACGTTATGATAATTTCCTAATTTACTCGTCCATCTTATGATAATTTTGTTCTTAAAATTGGAATAGAAAAAGAACCACATCGAATTTTCGAAAAATCGCTTCGAAATCCACACCTCCATACTACAAATTAACTTTGAGCCAAATTTCATGAAAATCGGCCCAACGGTCTAGGCGCTATGCGCGTCACAGAGATCCTGACAGACAGACAGAGATCCGGACAGAGAGAGATCCTGCCAGACAGAGAGATTTTCAGCTTTATTATTAGTATAATTATCTTTATTTTATTTTATTATTATTTTATTTCTTCATTATCTTGTTCAAAAGTATTTTTCACAATCGAATAATAAATATTTCATTCGAAAAATATTTCATTTTTTCACTTTGCCCCATAAAAAAAAGTTAAATTTTTCCACTTTTTGCTTTGAAGGCTCAATTTTACTGCCAAAAATAAAAAGTAATATTTCAGTGTAAGTTTTGTTATAAAATATAATGTTTCTTCTAAAAAAAACTAATTTTCAAAATAAATTTCCAATTTGTTCATTTTGAAAACGCTCAATCATTTTAACCATTTTACTTTGCCCCACATTCCCCTACATTGATCTATTGGGAGGTGAGAGTTTGGTCATAGCAGCCACATCAGAACCCAGAATCTTTCGTTCTGCACGCAAGAGTTACATGTGTTAAAGTCAATGGTTCTGGCAGGTCACCCGCCTAAACTCCCTTTCCAGAACCTCTGAAAGTTTTTTTCTGTCATAGTCACCAGGATGTTAGCGACTCTACATGCCGTCAGCTAATGTTGTAAAAACTAGAAAATCGCCCGTCAAGGTATGATGGATGAAAATTGCTTCTACATTTGAACGAAGCAATCATCTGTTAGATGATATTTTGATAGTTGTCATTTTAACTCTAACTCTAGTGGATTCATCGAAACTCCAGTAGATAGCGTTGACCACTTCTTCGTCTCTTTTTTCACCTGAAATGACAGAGTCTTACCAGGAAACAGTGAAGTTACCGGATCCAGTTCAGCCTCGTCACAATAAAGCCTTTCCCTGCATGTCAAACATTGATGATTTGAGGATGCATTTACTATTTTGAAGACATTTGTTTGTGCTGATTGAAAGTATCGGATATGTATCAAAATATCCGATGTGTATCAAAATATCCGATATATATCAAAATATCGGATATTTTCGATATTTCGAAAATATCATGATATTTTCGAACCTTGCTAAATAGTTTCTTTTAGAATAAATTTTCTTTTTCAATGCGAGACTTCTAGTTTAACTTAAGATAATTTACCGAATCGTGGGGTGGCTTAAAGCAATCTTGTTTACGTTTTGGGTTTAAATAACGTAAATCGCAGGTTAGGAAGTTAACAATATTTTCTCACTGCCACCAGAAGCTAGCTTGAATTGGAAAACATTAGGACTTCACAAAGAACCTGTTTGTCAAATTATTATTTTAAGTGTGATGGATAAAGGAGCTTTTATTGGCCACTCTACCTTGCCATTTTTTACGGTACAGATTTTTACCAGATCATGCTCCAGGCAACCTAGAAGTTTTGCGAATTTTACATTCCAAAGTTGGTTTTTCTCACACGGCGCCGCTTTTCCGCTCTTCCCCTATTGCTGTTGTACGCTATAAAGCCCCTCATGTTGGGGTGGTGGGGCCTCAAATATTCATTGCAATGAGCTTCCAAACCGTTAAATCTACAACTGATGCAGAAGTGGCATTTTTCTGTACAGGTAGCAACACATTTACCGACTCAGTTACTGGAGCTTATTAACTAAGTATACGCATAACAGGAAATCGGTAAGTTCATGCTTTTTCACAACCAATATACACAATTTATTGTACTATAGTGCTAGCCAAATTATTAGTTTTTTTCTCACTATTTGTACTAAAATACTATTCATTTTACTGTTAAAGTGCAGTACATACTGTACACTGATTATTACGTTATTTTAGCATAATTTAATGTTTGCAGGTGTCAGCACTGTCTGCTTTGTTTATGTTAGAGATGGTGTTAACCTTGTGAAAAGTATGCCAAAAAACTTAAAATGCTCATCAAGAACAAGGGAATGCATACTAAATATTAGATAATTATTTCACTCTTCGTTAATGTGTCTATAGTTATGTAATCAATAAAGAATTTGCTTTTAAAACAGCTTTAGTCTAATAATTTGGCCAGCACTGTAAGAGAGGAAATAACACCCGGTGTCGGAACGCCCAACGCGAAGCTCACAAACAGGTCGCAGAGCAAGCGTTTTTACCACTCGGCTTAATAAGGGTTTACCAGCTCTGCGCCGATGATGGTTTTTTACGCATATGCTTTAAATTCTACACAAACCATAGTGCAAGGTTCCTGCAACAGTTTGATTTTTTAAAACAGTGATGCTACACACTTCAGATTTCGCGTAACGTTACACCCATTAATACTGGTAAACTTACACAATTTTTTTTTACAGTGCTTCGCTGTTTAATTGCAAAAACCAAAAGGATTTTTAATGGTTTAAGGAAGAAAATGATTGTAGTACTGTAAAGTGGGGCTACTTGAACCCATGAGAAAAAAAAAAGTGTTTAAGATCCGTCCTGGTCCTACATAATTCAATGTACAGTGCTGGCCAAATTATTAGACTAAGACTGTTTTAAAAGCAAATTCTTTATTGATTACATAACTATAGACACAATACCGAACAGAGAAATAATTATCTAATGTTTAGTATGCATTCCCTTGTTCTTGATGAGCATTTTAAGTCTTTTTGGCATACCCTTCACAAGGTTTACACCATTTCTTAACTTTTTAAACAAGGAGGTAAAAAATTGTTTATACTCACTATTATATATACTCACTTACACATACTCACTAATTACCTAAAACTAACTTTAAATATAACAGAACACACTAATAAAAAGAACGAGTGAAGTGTTTAAGCTGATTGAGGTTATGTTCCTGGTAGGTAGATAAACAAAGAACATAAACAAAGCGGACAGTGCTAACACTTGCTAGCATTAAGTTCCGCTAAAATAACGTAATAATCAGTGTACAGTATGTACTGTTCTTTAACAGTAAAATAAATAGTATTTTAGTACAAATAGTGTACCAAGAACCAAAAAAAAAATAAATTTAGTCTAATAATTTGGCCAGCACTGTATAGATTTAAAAAACTTTCTCCGTGACAGGTAGCAGTACTATGTAGCGGCTGGAGCATGAAACAACGTTTCAGCTATTCCCGCCTTTTTCTGATTGAGTTTATGATTGCAAGTTGTCTAAACAGTTGTTTTTGGTGTCTGCAAACTTTCACATGTAAGTTCATGGAAACATCTGATATCATCAAGGTCAAGATAGTTTTAGGTTTGCATTCTATTTCTTAATAAAATAACAGTGTTTTAAGGTTATAGCTATATAATTAACAGAGTAACTAATATAAGTTAGTAAAAGTGCACTGGTTACCTTAAAATGGGGCTACTTGAACCCAGCGTTCAAACAGCCCCAAACCACATTTCATCACTAAATTATGTTAAATGAGGCTTGTAATCTTTTAAAACAAAGAGGTTAATTACTATTTATACCCGTTTTTTGCACATCTCGGGAAAAGAAGGGCTCGAAAGTAAAAGAGAACCCCTTGAAGTAGGAAATAATGCGGATTATTAAGAGGAAAAATTACAATTGTGTCCAGATTCAACTAATTCCAGAGAAATGTCTCAGAGAGTGACATCAGCCCATTTTGACTTAAGTATATCAACTCTAAAAAGGAAATTAAAAGATCGTTCACAAAGCAAGTCTGGGCATCCTGTAGTATTTAGTAGCTATGAAAAGAGGTATTAAATAATATCAGAGAAAAAACCCCACCCAAGCTATTAAATTGAGGGGTTTTCGTTCTTTCTAATGTTTAGATAATGATCATTTCAATTGGTTTTAGCTGTAGTTAGACTCTATGTTTTTATTTTTGAAATTATGCTTGCCTAAAAACATGTTTTTATGTATACGTTGATTTTATATTAATTTATACAAATAATTGGCAATTTATATATAAATAGTTTGCTCACTAGAATGTACGTTTTGAGTTTATTTTTCAAAATCATTGGTCCTTCTTGATACCACGACCTGTTTTACTGCTTTTTCTAATGGAGTTGCTGAGTGGGACCAAGTAGCCCCAGCGCGGGGCTACTTGAACCTAATTTTTAAAAATAGGAAAAAAAAAACCCTAAAGAGTTAAAATTGTTGTTTAAACAAGGCTTTAAGTGATAGCAGAACGTCTGAAAAGTGGTAAAAGATGGTTATCAGTTCACATTATGGGTTTAACAAAGCATTCAGTGTAAAACTCGCAAAAAGTATGAAATTTAGGGTCCATTACGGTACCATTTAAGTTGTTGTTAACAAAATCTAAAAGCAATTCCTATAAAATCTTCAAATTAAGTAATCTTTCCTATAAAAATAAATAAAACTTTAAACAAGAGGATAGGTGCTCTTATTTCGCCTACGACAAGTTTTGTGAATACTTGAACTTGTAAAATGTAGAGAATTTCAGAGGAGATAAAAATTGTATTCGGCGAAAGAGAGAATAACGTTTTTCTCTATCTCTCTCATCTTTAAGAACAATTGTAGTAGTGCCGGCGAAAACTTTAAAGATCATAAATGGCTAAAATCTCATAAAAGATTTTCTTTTGTTCTGTGAAGCATAAGTAATTAAAGTTATGAAAGACATTTTTTGTTGCAAAGTTCGAAAAAAAACCCAGCAAAAAAACTTTTAATTAGGTTTTTGTCTTCTATATAATTATGAGGAATTCTTTAACTGAACACTCAGAAGAAAACTTGGTCTGAATGCAATTGTTTTCTGCCATTTTCGCTGCAAATGCAAATTATTCTTACAATAATTCGTGTTATATAAAGTACTCGTATTATACGGAAATAAAAGTTTTAAGACTGGTCTTAGTTGACTATACATAACAGATACTATCTACTAAACATTCATATGCAGACTGTACCTCTATTGTTGAAATTTAAAAAACTATAATGTGTTCAGAACTATCTGAGTTTATTTTCTCACACACATACATACATTTTTAAGTCATATTTTCTCTCGTTTATGTGCTTTACATGCTTTTTTTTTTTTTCATTTCTTTCAAAAAATATTAAATATAGTAATAATAATATAATAATAATAATCCAAGGGAAAAGTTTTAAAATTATACAAACGTTTAGACAGCTTTTTTCAACGTGTTTAGTTTTGTTTTGTGCTAGATTTCATGTTCAAGCTATAAATGTTTTAGTCTATTTCAAAGAAAATATCGTATTATTGGGGCAAATTTAATTTTCAGCCTAAATGAAATTCATGGGGAAATGCTGACGATACATGTTTCATTATAGCTTTTTTTTATATAGCGATAGACATGGCGTCTGAATATTTCGAATTATTTTCCGCTTTTCTTGCACTTTCTTCTTAGCAACTCATAGTATAAAACTAGTCTTGTTACGTAGGGATTAAAAAGAAACCAATAATAAGACCATTAGTATAGCATCAGAAATAGGATGCTCACAATAAACGAGATTTCAATCGTGAGCCAAATTTCGTTTCTAACGACGATTCTTTTCTCACTGAATCAGAATCTCCTGCTCAGATGTAACAAAATGTCCATCAATTTGAAAAAAAAAAAAAGAAGAAAAAAAAAAAAAAAAAACGTTTACGCAAAAGATTTCTACAAACCAGTTTCGTCAAATACGATGAACATTTCGTGAGATTTGAGTATGTGTTTCTGAGCGCTAAAAAATACTATTCGCATTAAAGCAGACAATTGTGTTGAATCAAAAATACTCATGTGGAATTGTATGGCTATGAAAATCAAACAATTCTTCTGATTGGACCATTATGAGCCGACAATATCATTGATGATGGTATTAAAAAAACAAATCTAGCATTTTGTACTTCCTTTTACAAAAAAGGAAGTATTGCATTCGCGAAAAAAATTTCACTCAAAAATCAACCTTAATTTCCATTTTACTCACCCCCGAATGAATGTTGAGTTATTTTTTCGACTCGACCACACGTGGATAAGGGCCTAAGAACGTATAGACCCGCGAAATATCCATTTTCACGATTCCCGAATTAATTACAACGAGTTTTCTCGTGACGTCTGTATGTACGTATGTATGTGCGTATGTGCGTATGTGTGTATGTGTGTATGTGTGTATGTATCTCGCATAACTCAAGAACGGTATCTCCTAGAAAGTTGAAATTTGGTACGTAGACTCCTAGTGGGGTCTAGTTGTGCACCTTCCCTTTTGGTTGCATTCGGGTGTTTTTAAAGGGGTCTTTTGCCCCTTTTTGGGGGGAAATCATTGTTAATTTCGATGTAAACTCGAGTGGTGTTATAATTTGGCGGACACTTGGCGATGTATCGCAAGTGTTTTTTTCGCCAAGTTTTGGCGGCAAAGTTGGCGATTTTTTTAAAAAATCTGATTTCAATTTGGCCACTGTTAGTGAAATTTAGAAAGTAAACTATTGAATCACATTAAAATTGCCAGTAATGGTGAAATGACATTAAATTGGAGTAAAAGGAAGTCATGTGATGCACACATCAGTTTGTTTCCCTTTCCAATGGGGCTGTGTAAGAAGCCAGACCTTTACCGGACCTAGTGCGCTCCCCGACAAGGCATCAGTAGTTTGGATACAAGTAGTGACACAAGTAGTTTTTGACTCCAGTTTCCTCCAGATGGAGGCACCTGGGCTCTCTTTAATGCGAAACTGCACTGGAAATTTAATTTTGCCGAGGGAATTCAAATAAATCTTTAATTGAAATATAGATTTACTAATTTTGGTTGAAAGAAGATGCATCCATAAACTAGTTGCTCTTGGTTAATATTCTTTTACTTTGTGTGCAATACATGCTGTATTCTCAATGTTGACACAAAGTACAACTCCATCACACGTATGCAAAACTCCTGATGGCATTCATTTGAATTGATTTCAGTATTTAGGTTAAGTCGAAAACTTCACTCTCCGAACCCAAAGTTTTTTAAAACCGCAAGGAGAATAATTTCTGTACACAGAGCGCAAGAACGTTTTCTTTTCCATGAAGCGTTTTTTTTTCCCCGTCTCGAAAATCTAGAAAAAAAAAGTATGTATGATTTTGCTTCGAATTTCGTAAACGTCTGTGCTAACAGATTTTAATGTTAGTCGTTTCGATGTTAAAACGCTTTGAACTCTCCTCGATAATTAATTTTTAGAGTTCGATGTAGATTTGACAAGTTTAAATAAAAAATATTTTATCATATTAAAGTTCCAAATTATTTTACATCAAAAATCTTTCGTATAAAACCGTCCATCTGTGAAGAAAGTTCTGGGAAAATTATTCAAGTCAAAAATTAAAACAATGGCTGAAATGCCTTTTTGACAAAGTCTAAGCTGTCTTGTTAAGCTGTCCTCCAATAAAAAAATAATAATGCTAATAATACGGTCGAAATATAAGTCTCAAAAAATTTTCCTTCCTCCTAATTTTACATTTTCTTATTTTTTAATGAACGTATTACTGCAGATTTAGCCTAAATCTCTATTTATTGTAATCATTTTTTCACTAAAGTTCTTTACTGGAAAGCGTAAAACAATACATAAAAAATATCAAATGTTTTCCGAATGTTTGACTTATAATAAGTGTTTAAGCATTTATCTAAAAGAACTGCTTGATAACAAAAAATCATATATTTTTACGATATGTAACCTTTATAAACCAAGAAAAAAAAAAAAAAAAAAAAAAAAAAAAACAATTGTCTATTAGAGTGAAACATAGTACATTTTGTTTTGGTCCCATGATATTTTCCAAATTGAAATAGAAAAGTTATGTTAAAAATTCTGTTTTTTTTATATACACCAAATTATTAATACATATATTAAGTGAACTAAAAACATCAAAATGCTGTTTTCAATCTGATGAAAAAGGTAAAACACTAAAACGTTTCTCTACATAATCCGATTAACAAAGTTAGTTCTGAGTCTTTTGCAAAATTCAGATTGTGCTATATTATTCAAAAATGGACTCATATAAATTTGTTCGTTTTTATCTGTTCCCAGAAATATTTTTGCTCCTGAAGCAGAAATGTTTTATTTAAAGAAATGATCTCTTTCTAAGAATTCTTTTAAAGTTATAAATGGAATTTAAAAAAAAAAAAGATTTTTCTATGTTTCAAAAAAATAGTTTGAATCTTTTGACTATTTGCTACATTACGTAGCGATTTTTTTTTCTATTTCATGTTCTGAGAAATGAATCTCGCTTGGCAAACTCTTTCGCTTTAAATATATACTTCTACATCTTCCCTGTTTTCTTATTGAAAATTAAAATTCTGTTTCTGATGAAACGTAAATCTCTACTTTTATCGTAAAGTCAGATTATTTATTGTAAAAACACAACAATTAATGATATTTTAAAATGTTTTCTCAGCCAAAAACGGGCAAAAAACATCACCATTCCACGAAAACCTTCTTATTCTTAGTATTTTCTTAACGTGATCATTGAAAACAAAGAGTTCCGTCAAGAACTAAACGAGTCTATCTGCACGCATACCAACATTAAATTTCAAGCGTCACATCGTAATTCTTTTAATTAGATAAAATTACAAATTTTGTCAACATACCATTTTAACATTTTTAGCTTATTTCTAAAAATAAAATGACTCTCTCATGAGGACATGAAACTTTTATTTGAGTCAATTTTTAAACTTGCTAGGTGTTATTTTTTAGAACATTTCAACAGCTAATGGACCTTTCTGTTACGACTACTTCAAATTTAAATATTTTTTTCCAATATTTAGCCATATAGAAGAAAAAAATCTCTCTATTTACTATTTTTTTAAATCTCAATAGCTAAAAAATAAATAAGCCATATAGAGGAAGGGGTTCCGTAAAAAAACTTCAGTCCGGGTAAAATATATATATATTTTTTCTCCGTTGCATTTTATCTATTTTGAACAAACCAAAACTCAAACTCTCCTAATCAGTGAACTAAGCTTCAGAAAAAGGCAAAAGTAATTATTGGGACACATACCCCCCCCCCTTCAAATAGAAGCATTAAGATAGCATGGTACCGGAAATCCTTTAATTATATAAATGCATTGGAGATAGCGTTTTCTGTACTTATATCTTAACTTTTCTAACCTGCGCGAGTCAAAATAAATAAATAAATAAAATGATGAAAAGTTTTTTTTTGTTTTTTTTAATTTAAAATTTCTTTTCACCAAAATTTTGATTTGGCTTAGGAAGGAAGAAAATATGCTAAATTTGCATAAACAAATGCGTAAATTTGACATTAATGAAATGTACTAACGCGGGAAAAAAATAATTTTAACTAACTTAAACTCTTACGACGCAGTATTTTCCCTTAGGTTAAACTTAACATTGCTCTCGCCTCCAATTCAAAATTAATTAATTTTTTACACAGCATCACATTTTCTTATTGTTAAAAGTAATTAAACTAGTGCTTCTGATTATAAATTTGATTCATTTAAAAATGAAGTTAAGTTAGAAATAAATTATTCATGAATGGAGCCGAATCCTTGCTCTGAATTTTTAAGCAAAACAGATTCAGGGAATGAATACGAAAAAAAAAGAAAGAGAAAGTCTAGTAACGTTATATTGACTAATTTTTATGTATTACAAACTGAAATTAAGTACTATATTTTGACAGAGATATTTTTGATCTCGTTATTAAAAACCATGGGTGATATTATTTAAAAACCGTTTCTAAACCACTTGTTTTTGGCACTGCCGTTTTTGTTTAGTTCATTTAAGTATAACTGTTTATTGCAGCCTTTGGATGTAACTTAAAATTTGCGAAGAACGTCATAGAATTTTCATCCAAAATATTTCTGTTTATTTTTTAACTGTAATGCACTTGGAATGTGCTTGGTTGTTTTCTTTATTTATTTTAGAAAAACGCGCATGATGACTTATGAACTTTTAAGTTTATGAACTTGCCCTCGTGTCCCCGTCATCGAAATGGTTCCCGTTATTGTGGATGGATGTAGACGGTGAAATTAAGTGATCAATTTTTAAAAGTCGTTAAATTTGGAACTGCTTTGCATCCTTTTTGCATAATAGAAATAAATTCGTTTTCAAAAGAAAAAAAAATCGAGTCTAAAAAAATCGTAGCGTACTAATACCACTGAGGAAGAGATTTAGCTGATATTTGAAACTTAAAGATGGTTATCCTGAACTATGGCTAGTTTAGTTCTGAGCGAAACGTCTTGGTCTTAATTAAAAATATTGTTTATTGTCTGTTAATCATCAGAAATTTTTTATCAAGAATACTCAACATTCTTGGGAGTTGTTTTAATTTTATCACATCTTTATATATATATATACTATATATAAAAAAAAGTTTATTTTTTTAAGTCAATGCTTTTTTTTAAATCTCATTTGCGTATGTTTCGATTTTTTTTATTACCACACCTTTACTTTTAAAGTTTTTAAAAATAATCAAATGTGAGTATCTTGAATTAAAAGCTTTTCACAGCAGTACTTTTTTTTCTGGTATGAGCGATGAGTTAATTTCTACTGCGAATATTCTTATTTATTAATGATCATTAATAAATAAGATTGTTTTTTGTGTCATTTATTGTGAAAGTGGTACATCTCTTCGTAAATAATTTTACAATGCCTTATTATATAAAGCCCTTTGTAAATTTTTCATTGGAAGAAAAGAAAAAAAACAAGTTTTCAGCTACTACTCTAGTCATTAGATATTTCTCTTTAGAACAATGTTTTGCTTTGTTTTTATACTAAACTAGCTGCGTTGCCCGGCTTTGCCCGGTCTATTTTAAAACCAAAAATTGTGTCAAGTGACGTATATTTATCAATCAGGCATAAATAAAAGAAAAAAAACCATCATGCAAAATTTCCCCTCCAAACAATGACGACAGATATTAAAATACTTTGAAGAAATTAAAATAAAATGAGAAAGATGGATTTAAAAAGCGTAACCATGGAAACACAAAATAAAATAAATTTAAGAATTGAAAATGAGAAAGATGGAAATGAACACTGGATTCAAAAAGCGTTACCATGGAAACGCAAAATAAAATGGTTAAAAACTTGAATAGAAAACAGATTTTTGAACTTCATTTAATTCGCTTGTAACTTTTTTTCTAATGGAGATAGAGGGTTCAACTTTCGACCACGGGTCGAGTTAGATCTGGAGTAAAAAGGCAGCTCTTTTGAATGGTGTCAAAAAGAAAACTGTGGGACAATTCCTTCGTTTTTTATTGATAGATTTAATGAAGAAAGTAGTGCCTAAATTTCTTCTAAGCCTAAGCAAATTTGAGCTAAAAAAGCAAATAACTCCCGCCGTAAGTAAGTTAGAGCATTGAAACAAATTGCGTAGAACGCGAGAAATTCTACCCTTTCCAACGATATGTAATATTAATATGTGCAAGTAATTTTTCACTCCTATATTCGAGAATTTACTTGAAAATTGGGCCTAAATTGGAATAAAAAGAGAACTATTCATCGATTTTTTTTCGAACTGGCCTGCAAACTTTCTCAGAGCTTAAAGGAACAAACTGAAAATTTCAGCGCAATCGGCCGGGTAGTTCTCGAGTTTTGCGAGTTCAAACACACAGACTCTTTTTGAAGACTTCTTTTATACTATGTAGAGAAGATATAATTAAATGTGATACCAGTTAGAAAACAAATACGCATTGAATGAACAATAATCATGATCATTCAGCCGTGGGAATGTAAAGGGCAGAAATGTTTTTCAGCGATATTTGAGGGAACGCATTTTGAATGCAATTATTAACAACTGGAAAATGTTGGAATTAGGCGCTTTTTTCACGATTTTTTTTCTAGCAGATTTAAAAGAGGTTTCTCTACAAAGGTAACGTACAATTAATGACAAAAATGCACAAAATTGAAAAATGAAGAATTTGCAGTTGCTGCACTTTATCCGCCGCGGCAGTTTAATTCAATAACTTTAGTTGATATTTGATTGCGATGAAATTACACAGTTCTTGAACACAACTTTCCTTTATTAAATCATTTCGAAATTTATCAATCATATTATATTCGTCAAATAATCAAATAATAGCTTCTTCATTACCTGTTACAGCAGGAATTGCTGTTAACGCTTTTGCTGAACAACAATGCTAACATACGTAAATGACAAAAAAAAAAAAAAAAAAAAAAAAAAAAAAAAAAAATGAAAATAAAAAATAAATAATTAAATAAATAAAATAAAATTAAAAACCAAATAAATAAAAATAAAATAAAATAAATAAATAAATACAAGGGGAGGGAGAAAAACCTGCAGTTACTGCCTTTTACGTGGCCACAACAGTATTAAATTTTAAGCGTAAAAAATACATGATAACGTCTGAAAACGTGAATAAAATTGCGGCTCTACTTTTTTGTAATTGCTATGAAGAAAATCACGGTTGAATTTTACATTTTGCATAGCATTTTTACGCGTTTCAATGTGCTATGCGCTATAAATTTTGAAAATACATATGGTTTTATATTATTGAAAAAGTAATCTACTTGCGTATATTTTTCAAAATTTAAAGGAAACTCACGAATGCATAACATTTATTTAGTATTGCTTCGGTAAAAATTTTGATCGGAAGTTCTTACTTTAACAATTGAAATGCAGATCCGTTTATTTTATTTTATTTTTTTCAATTTTGGAATCTTGTATTTCGAAATTTAGGTTCAAGATCTGGAAACGTATAATGCGATTATTGCCCACTCCAGATTCAGAAATGCTCTGGTATTCTTATGCAAATCGTGTTGAACCGCTTAAATGCCGTTTCTCTGGAAATCTGTATTATCGTCCAGGGAATCGCCTGCATAACAAAAGAACAGTTTTCGAAAAGATTCTTTTTGCAAACAATCGAATGGTTTTATAAAATATTTCTTTGGAAACGGAACAATGTATTATTCATCTAAAGAGTTTTGAAAGTCGGAATTGGAACTTGACTTGATCACTTCGCAATTTGAGTTTATTAGCTACCAAGCTAATTAAAAATTCGGTGCACATTTGGGATTTTTTCCCAAAGAATTAAGTGGTCGAAAGTTCTTTCGGAGATTCTTCGAGAAAAATTAAGGAGTTTAATTCATGCATTTATTTCTTTTGAAAGCGCCATATTGTGTTGAGTTTCGGAAAGTTTTGGTTGAAATAATAAGTAGTATTTAGTTGGTCATAGAGGAGGGTTTTGGTTTTAAACTTGCGAAAAACTGCAAATAGTAATTTCAAATGCTTATCCTTATGGCAGCAATGATAAACGTTTAAATATGACCTTTATTGCTATTATTTGACTAAAATAACTAATAGAATGGAATAGAAACTAACAATAAAGGATAGAGCTCTCCCCGTAATGAAAAATAAATACGAAGTGATAAATAAATATTACCTTTATGCATTGAAAATCTTTATTTAAAGCAAGCATATACAAAAACTAAGCACAATTATTGCATTCTATTAAAAAACACAATTCATCAAATATGAACACATTGTTGTTATTTGACTAAAACAACTACTATAATGGAATAGAACTAACAATAAAGGGACAGAGCATTCTCTGTAATGAAAAACGGTTACGGTTTAAATATATATAGTATTGTAGCGTAATCAACATTCAAAAACATAAATTTTGCTTTAAAACATTTAGCGATGTGATCATTAGCAATAAAGAACAAATACGCGGTGGAACAGCATATCTCAGAGTAACTCCAGAAGAAAAAGGTAATGCACAGAAAATTCCTCCATAAAATTCTTATGGTACTCTAAAGTAAGTTGGTTTTTCTCGCTTATTCAAGCCATAAAAACCCTATTTTAAATATGTTTTCGCATGAAATAACTTGATATAGCTTTGGTTCAAAATGAAAGAGACATTAAACTTTCTTCTTTTTCCAGAGCGAGCAATAAAGTATTTTAGCATGCTTTTATGTGTGGCAAATTAGAGACATATTCGTTTATGGATGTTAAAATTTAATATAGTTTTATACTGGAATACAAAAATGTATTTACAGAGTTTAATGAAGTTAACATTTTATTTGTTAGAAAACTACAGTCCTTCCCTTTTTCGCGTTTCTTGTACTATGTTCAAAGAATTTTTTTCTTCCGTTTTAACCTTCACCCCAACAAGAGGGTTTTTAAAGCTTAACTCAAGAGTCTATGCATATGTTTGCATGGTTCAATTGAAAACATGCAAATTATTCTGCCTTCTCTACCAATAATAAAGCTGAAAGTCTCTCTGTCTGGATGTCCGGAGGATGTTTGGATGTCTAAATCTCTGACGCGTATAGCGCCAAGACCGTTCGGCTGAGTTTCATGAAATTTGGCACAATGTTAGTTTATAGCATGGGGATGTGCACCTCGAAGCGATTTTTCGAAAATTCAATGTGGTTTTTTTTCCATTCCAATTTTAAGAATAAAATTATCATAAGATGGACGAGTAAATTACGAAATTATCATAACGTGAAACCTTAACATGGGCACACGCCAATTGTCGAGATACGAAATAATCATAACGTGGAACCGTAATATGGGTACAAGCGAATTGGCGAGAAAATTCACCATACATTATTTGTTAATATACAGGCGAACCAAAAGACCTTTTAATTTTTCTATTACGGGCAAAGCCGTGCGGGTACCACTAGTATGTATTAAAAACGTCAAAAAGATTTATTAAATATATATATTTTTAATATTGCATTCATTTCAACGGTTTTTACATGAAGCAAAGAAAACAACGCAAAAAATAATGTGCAAGTTTCAATATTTGAAGCTGCTTCTAAGTTATGGCTTTCATGAAATTATTCTTATAAATGTATTTGTAGGTGCCTTTAAGGTTTTTTAATGCCTAAAAAATTACGATGATGAAATGCAGGAATGATTACTCATATTTAGAAAACGATTTGGAATCATATTCTAGCAGACAAGGAATTTTATATACCGATATCCTGAGCAGGAAAATATATATTTTAGCTGTTAAAAAATAGTGACTTTCAATTATTTTTAACACCTGAAGGACAAAAACTTGGTTAGAACTTCAGCAACTTTTGTAAAAGAAAGTTGGTTAATTTTTTAGTCTATAAAGTTCGGTTAAATACTAAAGATGTTTTTTCTTCTTTCCTTTCCTTTTCATGTAAAAGTGCGTAATAAAGCATTTATTTAACTTTATTTAAGCACTTTATTTCCGTTTCTCATAGAAATACCTTGACATTTATACCAACTATTGATACAATGTTCTTATAAAGAAGATACTTTTCAGCTACTAATAAGTTTATTGAAGTATTTAAATTCACAATCAACACATTGGGGATATACTCGCATAATGAGTGCAAAATGCAAAACTACGAGCTACAAAAATAAATAAATAAATAAAATAAATAAATAAATAACTAAATAAATAAATAAAATTAAATAAATAAATAAATAAAATTAATTAAATAAATAAATAAATAAATAAATAAATAAATAAAATAAATAAATAATTAAAAAACATTGCAAACTGCACTGAATTGCTTTCTTAAGTTCTTCAATAAATTCTGGAGATTATTTGCGCGCTTGGCAAATAGATTCCATAATCATCGCACTGGAAAACTAGCATTGTTAACTTTGAACTATTATTTCTCAAATTATTGGTTTTTGACAGTAGTGGAAAATCTAAGATGGCCGAAATTTGTAAAAATACTATTTCACAAGGGTCCATACCTCGTCCACAGTGAACAAAATTCCTTATAAACTGATATTTGAGAGTTTTACTGCCATGAGGTTAAAATACGTTGCCATTGTACAACTTATATCAGGAAATACACAGGCAGCTCAGTCATTTCCAGCCGAGAACTGCAGTTTCGTGCTTATTAGCACTCATCAGCCCTGCATAGGAAAGAGACTGAGTTGCAGATGGAAAACCTCTTTAGAAAGCCAAGAGTGCCAAACAAACTGAGCCCTGGCTAATGGCGGTAATTTACTGAATAAACTTATATCTGGTTCTGCGCAAATAATAACCTCATTGCAGAAGATAAGGGAGAGGCTTCAAAAATGCACAGGACAAGACGAAAGGTGTTTAAAAAATGTATTTTTAACTCGAACTTATTCAGGGTATTAACCAAAACCTTATTGCGGAAAAGAGTAAGTGATTATTTCAATAAGGTTTTGTTATGACTTTCTTATTCACGTATGAAATTTTGAAATGTGGGAGTTATTTTTACCGCACCCTGTATATTCACATAATTCCATTTTATTGATACTGCTAGATATATTTTTTGCCAAATTCACAATAGTGAGTAACATTATAAACCTATTTCCGAAAAAAAAAAAAAAGAATTTTGACCTCTTGAATTCAAATTATGTTTTTTCGCAATCACGAGTGTGTGTGTGTGTGTGTGTAGACATGTGTGTTTATGTGTGTGTAGGGGGTATGGGTATGTGTGTGTGTGTAGGCATATATGTTTGTGTCTGTGTGCAGGCATGAGTGTGTGGGTAGTTGTGTGTAGGTGTTTGTGTATGTGTAGGTGTCTTTATGTATGTGTAGGTGTGTGTATGTATGCGTGTGTGTATGGGTTTGAGTGTGTGTATGTGTTTGTGTATGTGTGTAGGCGTATGTGTGTGTATATATATGTTTTTGTGTGTGTGTACGTGCGTGTATGTATGCGTGTAAGCGTAGGATATTGTCGCAACCTCGAGACGGCTTTCGCTAGAGGAGCAGCATCGTGAGGAGCCGGTCGACGGTGATGCTGCAGAGGGTGCTGGCGGGAAAATAAAATGATAGCACATCAAAACAGTCAAATGAAAGCAATAAGCAATCGTGTTTTCTCAAAAAAAAAAAAAAAAACAGCATCATATTTATCAAGGGAAAAAATGTATGTTGAAATACACCAGAGAAAAAAAACAACGTTTTCGGTAAAGTACAAGGGGGAAAAAAAGCTTCGAGCTCAAAAATAACTAGCAGTATTCTCTACGGGAATCTTCTAAAATTCTTAGTAAGCCGTAAAAATAACACTAGAGCAAAAATTTGAAGCAACACTTTTATTTTATGGGTTAATGAGCAGTTAGTACTTTTCCTTAATGAGTCTGATTTGCATTTAAATTGTTTCGCTAGTTCTCTTTCTATAAGAATTATTCTTGCCTCAAGTGTTATTTTAAAGCACAGTTAAAAAACTGAAGATTCATTAAAGAAAATAAGTTACTTAATGTAATTCAAAAATTTTGGTACAACTCTCTTAAAAAATTACAAAAATAAAAAATAAAAGGAAAAAGAAGAAAACCGCCGTTTGCACAAGAAGGTTTTGCTTACACACGTAAGTTAGTAATTGAAAGTCTAATTGCAAAACTGGTCAAAATGTGATACTGAGTTAAGATATGAAAAGTCTGAAGCAATAAATAAAATAGTAAAAAATACGAAATCTAGCTTTTTATACGGTCCCGTAGTCCAGTACACTGTATTTAGGGAAATGATCTTCATTAAAAAATAATACCACATAAAAAATTGAAACAATTGCGATTAAAATTAAAAAAAAAATATTAAGTTGAATTTTGTCATCTTGAATTCAAATTATGTTTTTCGCAATCACGAGTGTGTGTGTATATGTAAGCGTGTGTGTGTGTAGGCATGTGTGTTTGTGTCTGTGTGCAGGCATGAGTATGTGGGTAATTGTGTGTATGTGTGTAGGTGTGTGTGGGGGGGTATGTGTGTGTAGGCATAGCGTTTGTGTCTGTGTGCAGGCATGAGTGTGTGGGTAGTTGTGTGTATGTGAGAGTGTAGGTGTGTGTTTGTGTGTGTATGTGTTTATGTATGTGTGTAGGTGTATGTATGTGTGTGTAGGTGCGTGTATGTATGCGTGTAAGTGTAGGATATTGATGAAACCTGGAGACGGTTTCCGCTAGAGGTGCAGCATCGTGAGGACCCAGTCGACGGTGATGCTGCGGAGGGTGCTGGTGGGAAAAATCAAAGGAACGCCAAAAACAGTCAAATGAAAGCAATAAGCAATCGTGATTGCACAAAAAAAATCGTTTTCTAAATAAGTATATTCATCTCTGAAGATGCAAGTGAAACACATTGTCCTTTCGAAGGAGTCACAAGTTGCCGAAGAAAAAAAAATTCTAATTTTCATCGCTATTGAGAAATATATGCAAAATGTTTTCTATGATGGGTAAAAACACACTACAAAAGCTCTTATGATTGGAAAAGTTCCACGCTGTGGTCACATATAAATTTTAAACTATTTTTAGTCGCTATATAGGTCTCCCTGAAGGGGTAATTGACAACGAGTGTAAAATGGTATACGTCACAAAACACTGCTTTTCGTATCTCGATGAATATTGAACATACTAAACTGCTTGTGTTTGAATAGTGTTTTCATGCTTGTGATTTCCCTTCTTTACTAATAATAAAGCTGAAAGTCTCTCTGTCCGGAGGATGTCTGGATGTCTGGATGTCTGTCAGATGTCTGTGACGCGCATAGCGCCTAGACCGTTCGGCCGATTTTCATGAAATTTGGCACAAAGTTAGTATGTAGCATGGGGTGTGCACCTCGAAGCGATTTTTCGAAAATTCGATGTGGTTTTTTTTCTATTCCAATTTTAAGAAAAAAAATATCATAAGATGGACGGGTAAATTACGAAATTATCATAACGTGGAACCGTAACATGGGCACAAGCCAATTGGCGAGATACGAAATTATCATAACGTGGAACCGTAACATGGGTACAAGCCAACTGGCGAGAAAATTCACCATACATTATTTGTAAATAAACAGGCGAACCAAAAAACCTTTTGATTTTTTTTATTACGGGCAAAGCCGTGCGGGTATCATTAGTAAAGAAATAAAGTGGACCTAGGGACCATATGAATAGTTAGCTTTAGTATGTTCCCATTTTTTTTCTTCAATTGAAACTTTTCATGTATCAACTCTGCATCTAATTTTGACCATTTTTGGAAGTGGAAGTGGGCATCTAAAACTAAAGGCTACGAAAACAGTGGCCTTGCAGGTTGAATAGGGATACGCTGTATAAAGAAAAGGTCAAATTTCAAGCATACATATAAACAGATAAACAGAGATTTAACAATGATGAGTCTATTGCTATTACTCACGCAAAATTAAAGCTTTGCTAAAAGTAGCAAAGTTTTTATTTAATTTTCATTAATTCAGATTATAATCTTATTTCTTTAATGCTAAAAAAAACGTGTAAATTTTATGACAAAAGTGAGTCTTTAGTCGTGTGTGTCACTGTTAATATGATCATAGTTGTTTTTTAATAGTTTTTCATGCACATTTTAAAAAAATAACAATAATGATTTGTCAATATGAGACTTAATTCGTTCAGTTAATGATATTATCCAATGCTTTCATTTATTTATGTTTAATTTATGTTTAAAGAAAAGACATTTTCTGAAGTTAAGTTCTTTAATAAATTATGTCAAAACTATCTGGAGAATAGTTTAAGCTAATAACAACCCGAAAAAATCACGAAAGTCGTATTGAATTAGAGTTTTTTTTTTCAGTTTTGCTTGAGGTTACTTTAAAGTATAAAACAAAACAATAATCAATTTTGAAGCTCAGAAGAACTAAATAATAAAGTAATTCGATTTCAGAAACTCAAAGAAAATTCATCTGAACAATGGCTTTAATAAAAGATACGGTAAAGACAAAACTTTCATCTGTTCCAATGCTGGGAACACAAAAATTGTTTTAAGAAAGATTAGAAATGAAAAAGAAACGGATGGATTATTTTTGCACTACTTTTTATAGAAGTCAAAGAAGTTGATCGGTAAGACAGCTCTAATTTTGTTTTATGCACAAATAAATGCATAAAAGTTGCAATTTAAAACTTTAATCCTGCAAGCAAGATTTATGTTTACTATCAAATTTATATTTAGTTATTGATTGTTAAACTAATTGATTTTAACTTTTTTCTTGGTTATAGTGAAGTATTTCAAAGAAGCTCGGTGTATTTTCAACAAGTTTTAACGTCGAAAAAAAAAAAAAAAGTTTTTCCCGAGGGATAAAAAAAATGCACTAGTGCAGTCAGAACTTCACTTCATGGGGGGGGGAGGGGTTCCCAACAGCTGAAGTATCTGCAGCCAACTCTCGATAACTCGAAGTCCTACGGGACCGGTTAAGACGTTAGAGTTATTGGTAGTTCGAGCTATGGGAAGTTTCCACAACAGTCTCAAGAGTTTGATTCCCAATAAAAACTTCGAGATAAAAGAATATTCGAGTTGTAAACTTCGAGTTATCGAGGTTTTTCTGCAGAAATTAGCTCATTAGGATTGGCAATGTATGTTAGAACCAAGGCTTCCGTTAATTTTAGGTCCCAAACTCCTACTTTGCCGCGCCACTACATGAGAGCAATATTGACTTTACAAGTTTTGCAATGGCAACAATAAAAGATTATCGCAATAAAAGCTGTTGTTGTTGTCGTGTGCTGCTTCACTTTTCCAACTGTACTGTAATTTGGTGTGAAGTCCGACTTCTACAGTACACATATGCCATAAGGACCCGTTTATAGGGTAGGCAACCAATCACAGCACAACAACACATTCTCAGAAAGAAAGGACAAGGCCAGGAGAGAGAAAGTACGTTCATGCCCGAGCCGGGATTTGACCCCGGACCTTCCTGTCGCAGTCAGACATCTCTGACCACTAGGCAAGGCAGGCGACAATAAAAAGCTGTAAATCTAACCATTAAAAAAAATGTTTCACTTAAAATTTAAGTGAATAATAAGGTAAAATTTATGAACCTTAACAAACTAAATATCATTTAAACATTGAAAAATAGTTTAAATTATTAGCATGCATATACATTTCATGGTAGGGGGTGCAGTGTACGTGACGTCAGCAATTCTGGTTTTCACTTTTACGTTATCGTCCCAATAAAACCATTGCACGTGGTTTATTAAAAATTACTCTAATGGGTACTCTTCAAAAGCATTTGCAATGACTGAATGATAATCAAATTAAATACAAGGAATTAAATTACCTTCCAATAAAAAAAATTGAACTAACGATTTTTATGAGATAAGTAAAATTAAATCTCTTTGAAATACTCGCCAAGTGCTGTTCTTCAATTGGCAATGAAAACTACGCAGCATCAGTTATCTTATATAATTAAAAACTGAGCATATGTATCTATGTATGTACCTATGTATCTATGCCCAAGTTTCTTCTCCCAAACGACAGTAAACTGACCATCGAACCAGGTATCGATGGATTCGTAATCTTCCTGTCTTTATGTTTGGCTATTTGACATAATCCTCCGATAATAATTAGCGGAGAGATCAATTAAAAACTATATATTAATTATGACACTTAGATTTCGACATGAATCCCTATTTTTCGTAGGCTTTCCTCCATTCAAATTTCTATTCAGTGCTTCACCTCAACTTTCCGCAACAATATTTTTATTCGGAACTCTAGCGCTCGAATACGCTACCTTGCGGTGATTTACAAAACTGCCGATGAAACTAAAACATTGCCACGTTGCGTTCCACGTGTGTCTGTTGACGTAAACACAGGCAGTTTGTTCTGAGTATTTATTAACGCAATCGATGAGTCTTAGTTTGCTTTCAGCTACAGAAATTAATTCGTCCTTTAGTAGTACTCTCGAGCTTCTCAAAATAATGTTAGTTTTCCTTATTTCCTTCTAAAATATGAGTTGATTGAAAATGGTGAAAGCGAAAACTGGATTAACAAACTTGGATAACGTTATACAAGGTAAAAATTTTTATTGTTTTGTATGAATTTGTAAGAATATGAGTTTTTTTCAATCTTAAATTAATTTAACTAACCAACTTTTACAGCAGGATTTAGTTGGAATGGACGGTATGCAAAATATTTTCTTGAATATATTATCGTAGAACAAAATGAAAAATGTTTCACCGAGAAAGAATTTACTTTATTCCTTTTATTCTCAGCTGAAAGGTTTCGCCAAATTTGTTTAGGGTTATAGTTTTAGTATTGTGCGAGCAAAGTAGCCTTGGCGAGATTTCGCGTTTTTAGTTAAACCATTTTTAATTTTTATCATGAGTGGAATAAAATGGTAGTAAGATTACAGAATTCGATAAGTAAAAAGAAATAATAGTCAATCAACTAAAAAGAAAACTATCACCATATATCCGTAAGAATTCTGTAGATGATTTGCATAACTTGACATAATTAAATCGTAACTCAGAAATTAGAAAAATCGAAACAGAAAAATTTTAAATTAACCGATTCGGGAATTCGAGAGAAATAAATCAGCAACAAATGCAAAACAATAAGCGCTAGCCAAGCAAGGCAAAGAAGTATCATCTTCTTTCGATAATAATTTGTAATGTCATATTGAATTTTCTAGCATTAATTGTTGTTCTTGTCAGGCCACAATTATTATTTAGTTTTATCAAGAATTGATAAATATCGAATTCAACATCGTGGAAATAGCTGCTTAGAACTACGAACTACGTAGTTTGCATTAATCTTTGACGTTTAGTAATGCTTCTTGAATTCTCATTTCTTTCTACGTGGGCCAGAATATCCACAAGACTTTGAAAATTAATTCAAAAAGAATAAAGCGAAAAATAATCATACATACGAACAAAAATCACAACACTTTTAGCATTTTCTTCGTTACCACATGCGTTTGTTTTAGTTTTTAAGTCGGCCATTAGACAGTGACTGCAGTGCCCCCTATAGTTCGTTGGAGTTGCGAATTAAAATTTATAGCGTGAAGAAAATCATTGAGACGAAAGATCTGTTGCCATTTTTTATCTAGAATATGAGCAAATAAAATTTTGGGTTTAGTTTTAAAGGCTTCTCCTGTAATCGGGGGGAATGCAAATGTTTACTTTTTGGTTATTTTTCCGAAATCTGCCGATTTTTTCTTTTCTTTTTGTTCAAGCCTGATTGTTGAACACGCGTCACTTGACATAAATAATTTTCGAGGTGGACCGTGCAAAGCCGGGCGACGTAGCTAGTTTTCAACTCAATTGTTGAAAATAAACTTTCGGACACAGCATAAGCTTTGTGTTGTGACAACACCGCGTCCAGCTACTGAGATAATAAGATGTGTTTGCATCTTGTTAAGTCAAAAATGAAGTGACAACTTGTAGGAGCGGTAGCAGTTCGAGTTATAAATCTCGTTTTTTTTTCTATTTATTTATTTTTTTAAATATAAATAAAATCAAAAACTGTTATTACAGAAATTTGATAGCTTGATTCATTTTTCCCTCCTTTCGCGGCATTTGTTGTTACTGAATCTTTCTAAAATAAATTTACCAGTTACTTATAAACGCTAAAGGAAAGACATAAAAATATAAAATTAATGTTTCGCATATTTTTTAGTAACACATTTATTAAACAAACTTGTCTTAGGAGTAAACCTAATAATTTAAAAATGTTCTTAAATTTTCACTTTCTAACCAATGAAATATTAAAGAAAGCACAATTCAAACGAGACAGAAAAAAAAAGAAAGAAAGACATGACACGCACAGTAAGCAAAAGTAAAAAAAAGCCCCGCATAGAATCTATTTGGAGATTTTTAAATATGAAAAGGAATCATCAGACACATTTATTTAAATTCAAACATTGTAGATTTCTTTCCGAAAAGAACGTAAATGGAATGAAAAATACAATCAGAGATGGAGATGAATGACATGATATATTTCCTTTCAAATCTCTTATTTCCAATTTTACATTTTATTTTCCATCTATTCTTCTCTCGAACTATCTCTGCCAACTTATTGATGCTTAACAGAAAAAAAGAGACATATAAAAAATAAAATAATAGAATAAAAAAAAAACAGTGAACAGGAAGGGTGAAACAAATATTTCATTTCATTTATTTTTTAACTTGATTTCCAGACTGTTGATTCAAATGTTTTTGCCCTTCTACTTTTAATACATTCCGGTATTAAAAATTATAAATAATTCAATATTTTTGCGTGTGAACACTACTTTCTCCCTAAAAACCTAAAGACAAATTTTGTCAACTTACCTTTTAAAAAAACATTTTTTTTTTCAAATTTTATCAGTAGTTTTTTTCTTTTTTTCCCTCAGGTGTTAGATTTGCGCATTAGAGCGTCTTTCTTTTTAACAAAACTTTTATCAGAATGGGATGGTTTCCTTCATTCAAAAGTACTACTTTTAGTCATTGAAATGGATAGAATGAGCAAAAAAAAAACATGGACCCGAAAAATACTTTAATTTTCCCAACAGTTTTTTAAAATTATTTTTTTTTAAATGTCCGATTTTTCAAACAAGGCGTGGTCTTTATGATGTCACAAATGATGCAGTTTGGCGCATCTTTCTACTACGTTTACACGTTATGATAATCAAGCAGCGAATTAAAATTGCGCTCTGCGCTTGATATCAACCATATCGTTGCCAATACACGTGAGTACAGATGCGAATTAAATATTTTGGACCATGAATGGCAACACGGAACGGCATTTCATCATTTGTGATGTCATCAGCAGAAGCGTTAAACGATAAAAGAGCACAAATTTAAGTAATTTTTGAAAAATATTAAACTTAAAGAAATTATTTAAAAAATGGTCAGATTTTATGTTTTTAAGCATGCTCTTCCGAAAAAATACTTTTAAAATTTTGTAAACGATCCCATTATATCAGTTTACATTTTTATAATTAAATGTTTATCTAATATTTGACGACGCACTAATGAATATTTCAAGCTAACGTTTACGCATGATAGAAATTAGAAGTTTTGAATGTTTACGCTGTGAATGTTTACGCTTGATGTATTAGTGATTGGTATTTCATCACTTGTGATGTCATGTGCAGAAGCGCAAAAAATAAAAGCGCACTGATTAAAATTTTTTTTTAAAGTTATTAAACTTTGTCTAATTATTCACAAAATGGTCAGATCCTATGTTTTTAAGCATGCTCTTTCAGAAAAAAAAACACTTTTAAAATTTCGGAAACGACTCTATTATCGTTAGGGGGTAGACAGCAAGAGTAAACATTCATTTCGCCAGTGGAGATGCGCCAAAGTACGTCACTTATGACGTCATAAAGATCACACCTTCTCTTTAAAATCTGGCATTTAAAAAAATAAATAACTAATTTAGCGTTGGAAAATGAAAGTTTTTTTTTCATTGCTCCATGTTTTTTTTAAAACTTATTCTATAAATTTTAGTGACTAAAAGTAGTGCTTTTTGACTGAAAGAAACCCCTAACATTATTTACGTATCAGAAAATATTTGTTTTTTCTTAGAAACTTTAGCATACAGCTTTCATTCCGCTAAGAATAATTTCACATTAAAACTAAGGCTTTCGTACAATGCTTGACGGTATATATTCCAACTTTAATAGAGACGGTTTCTTTATCCTTTGACAGAAATAAACCCGGTTTTAATAAAATTTTCTGAAGAAAATTGCAGCAGCTGGAATCTTTCATGAGCTTCACAAAGACTTTGTAAAAAGCTTCTTTTGCAGCAATTCAAAAAC
This sequence comes from Uloborus diversus, assembly GCF_026930045.1. Lineage (NCBI taxonomy): Eukaryota > Metazoa > Arthropoda > Arachnida > Araneae > Uloboridae > Uloborus > Uloborus diversus. Next base: position 3,420,849 of record NC_072735.1, read on the forward strand.
GGTCACTCTTGTTCGAATGGTTCTTTTATGTACATACTTAAAATAGTTTTATGTATGGAACGATAAAAAGTTACCTTCATTGTTTCATTGGCACAAACCGGAGAAAAAGCAACAGGTGTTCTTCTTCAATGGTTAGAGAGAGTTTGCTAAATTAATCCAAATGAACTTCTTTACTAATAATAAAGCTGAAAGTCTGTCCGGAGGATGTCTGGATCTCTGTGACGAGCATAGCGCCTAGACCGTTCGGCCGATTTTCATGAAGTTTGGCACAAAGTTAGTTTGTAGCATGGGGGTGTGCACATCGAAGCGATTCTTCGAAAATTCGATGTGGTTCTTTTTCTATTCCAATTTTAAGAACAAAAATATCATAAGATGGACGAGTAAATTACGAAATTATCATAACGTGGAACCGTAACATGGGCACAAGCCAATTGGCGAGGTGCGAAATTATCATAACGTGGAACTGTAACATGGGTACAAGCCAATTGGCGAGAAAATTCACCACACATTATTTGTAAATAAATATACAGGCGAACCAAAAGAACTTTTAATTTTTCTATTACGGGCAAAGCCGTGCGGGTACCACTAGTTTAAAATAAAAAAAGCATATATTGTAATTTTGTTTTAAAAAGTATATTGAAAACTTTCTTACCTAATACAAAATTTTTATGAATCCCCCCCCCCCTTCCTCGCCGAATAACAAGATCTACCTATTCAAAATGATGTTAACGTTTAAAACTGTTTAAGAAAATGAAACAACATAAGGTAAACACACCAGTACTAACCAGTACTTCAGTAGTGCCAGTACTTCAAGGTTTAAAACACGCTACTAGTAGCCACAGTGAAGTGTATTTTAAACTGCGGGTCTAAAATATTAATTACCTATCTTGAAACTGAATAAGCGTATTATAGGCCAACTCTTCCTTAATCGTCCCATTTTCTAAAAATGCCAGAATTTTAATTTGTTCAATTTTTTATCCATTTTTTCGCAAACGTCAAATTTGATCCAGTAGTGGCCACTCCAAAATCTGAAAATTTATGTAGTCGCCATCTGGCATACTTCCATCCGAAGAATTTACTTTACTTACTTTAAATTTAAATAACTGATGAATGGAATTGATTCAATATGATAGTTACATTAAGTATCAACAAAAAATTACACTACTATTGTTAATTTCTTTCTTCAAAGTATGTAAGTAAACTTGAAGAGGCCACTACTGAAGCATTAATACGCAGGTAATTTTTTTTATTTTTCGTATTTTTTCATATCAAACTGAAGAAATAAACTATTTATTTAATATGTTAGTTTTTGTCAAAAAAAAAAAAAAAAGACATTCTGGACTTAATCGGCTTAAATTGCAAAGTAGAGTAACTCAATGTATTTGTTCTCAAATTGCTTTATTAAATAGCACAGAATTCTGATTTCAGCTACTTTTAAAATTGTTTCGAATATGCCCAGCAGACAATTAAACCGTTTTAGATTTTAAATTACCCTTGACTTTTGCATCATAAATGCGAAGATTAAAACTGAAGGTTTTGCTGTGTTTTAGGTGGAAGTAATATGAATTATACATTTCATTTTCTCAATATTTGCTTCATATAAAAGGGAAATTGTACTTTTTCTTAAAAGTCTGAAATGAAATCTAATATTCTCTTTTGCACGAGTTAGAAAAAAAAACAAATTATTTCTTCATAGTTAATTCACGAACTGAAAATCTTAATTAAAGTTTCTAAGAAAATATATTTGTTTTATTTCTCTTTTAACTGCAGAAAGGTACACATTTCTCAAATAAAACACTCGTTCTCGATTTTCTCATATCAAAGACATTTTGGTTGGTATAACATAAAGTACGTTCTCTTTGTGAATAGTTAAAAATAATAAGGAAAAATATGAAATATCTGAAGACTTTAAAAATTATTTAATTTTATGTGTAAACTATAAAAGCATTTCTTCCAAGTTTTATACCTTTACGTTCAGTAAAACTCTAATTTTTTTGCACAAAGCAACACAATGGTTTCGTATAAATCATTGTTTTAAACATGATTTTGTGAAAAGCGCAGTGTAAATTTGGTATAAGTAATGCACAGCGCAAAACTTGAATTTTGTCCAATCACCATTTTGCTACTAAAATCAGAAGAAAAAAAAATCACCTCGTGATAAAAAAATATTTTGGAATATTTTTACTTATCGATATAAATACAACACAGAATCTTTGCTAATGCTATAAATGCGAAAGCGAGTTTTTATATTTGCCTGCAACGTTTTCGCGTCTAAAGTACTCAGCGGATCATCATGAAATATTGTATACACGTCAGGATGCATAATAGAACATAGAGTACCTTTTATCAAGGAAAAAAGTTTTCTAAGATTTTTATTCCTCTTTTAAAGAAACTCACACGTTTGCTAGTATCTCATCGAAAAAAGACAAATTTTTTCGGTTTTTGCAACATGTTAAAGCTTTTAAAAGGCTTTCCGGGGTCCACTCCCGGATTTCCGAGCTGCCCGACCCTCGTCCGTCCACTGCTTCCAAACAACCATGATTGTGCTGTTGTTACGCTGCACACGAGCGGCTACTGCACTATAAGACAATCCAGCTTCACGAAGGTCGACGATTCTGCTCCGTTCAAACTCCGAGATTGTCTCAAATTTTGCTTTCTTTCTTCAAAGAGGCATAGTAAAGATTCAGTTAACGTTTACTCTAGCATATAACCACTGAAAATCATACACGCCTCGTTAAATCCGTCTATTTATATTCGGTTCGATCCGCCGTTCAGAGGATACTGTTCAGAATACGCATGCGCTACCGGTCTACAATTCTAATCACTTGCATATCATGCCCTACTTTACATTTCCTGCAATTTTCCGCTCACTCGCGTAAGTCCTTCGTGGTGTTGCAATTTTCACAAATAGGAGTGTAGATTGTGAAAAGTCGAGCGACAAAGTTAATTCGACATTGGAAATTGATGATATGATTATATTTCAATAAAAATTTATCTTGAGCAAATATTTTACAGGTATCAGACGTTTCAAATAAAATATGCAATAGTATTTTCATTATGCATAAATAAATACAATGTTCAGTGTTTTAGGATTCATTTACCAATGCTAAATGCATGAAATTATGAAATTATGTTTTTCGTAAGGAAAGAAGAATGTTTATATATATACATATATATATATATATATATATATATATATATATATATATATATATATATATATATATATATATATATATATATATATATATATATATATATATATATATATATATATATAAATAATAATGATTCATACGAAGTTGCTTAGTACAAGTTTTGTAACGAATAATATGCATTTTGCTTTAAAACACTCTAATGTTTATTTTTAGTGCTTCATGGTCATCAATCAATCAACTAGAACGTTAAAAATCGTAATGGAAGAAAAAAATCATGATGTGGGTACATTCTGTCCTAATGGTCGGATTGTCATCAAATTTGGTATTTATACCAATCTAAGGACTTATTATTTCGATTCTATGTAAATAAATGGGGAAATATATTTAGAGTTTCGAAGTTCAGGTTTATTTAAATAGGAATGCGGTATTTTTTAGTTCAGTAATTCAAAACAAGATGCCAATACCGATTTTGATCTTCTTACTTATTCCTTCAGTGTGCTTAGTGGTTGAGTTAATTAGAAATATTTCCTTTTTCTCTTTCATTTTTCTTTTTCTTCTTTTTTCTCCTTTCTTTTTTTCTTCTTTTTTCTCTTTTCTTTTTCTCTTCTTTTTTCTCTTCTCTTTTTGTTCTTTTTTCTTCTTTCATTTAATCCCCCTCTCCATGATTGCCCAAAATTATACAAGTTATTAGCAAAAATTTCTAAAACAAGCACGATATAATGATTAATAGAACTGCGATTGGTGTTCTTATAATCATTGAAAGTATCCCAAAGAAGGATTTAATGAATAAAGATAGAACTAAGGATATGACGATAGTATAAGCACTTACCTGGCTAGCATGGAACTTTTTCAATCGTGTTCATATTTAAACCCTTTCTAAATCGCTTTCTCTTTCCGGAAACTTTCCCTAAAACTAAAAGCACAGTGTGCAAAAAAAAAAAAAAAAAAAAATAATTTTGTCATTTTGAATTCAAATTATGTTTTTCGCAATCACGAGTGCGTGTGTATATGCAGGCGTGTGTGTTTGTGTGGGGGGTATGTGTGGGGGGTATGTGTGTTTGTGTGTATGGGGGTATGTGTGCAGGCATGACTGTGTGGGTAGTTGTGTGTATGTGTTTGTGTATGTGTGTGAAGTGTATGTATGTGTAGGTGTATATATGTATATGTGTGTAGGTGCGTGTATGTATGCGTGTAAGTGTAGGACATTGACGAAACCTGGAGACGGTTTTCGCTAGAAGTGCAGCATCGTGAGGAGCCGGTTGACGTTGATGCTGCGGAGGGTGCTGGTGGAAAAATAAAATCATAGGAACGACAAAAACAGTCAAGTGAAAGCAATAAGCAACGTGATTGCTCAAAAAATGTGTTCTTTTCAATCTAAAATATGGAAGTCGGAACTATCAAAAGTTATGATTTCCCTTCAAATAAAAAAGGCAAAAACCATATTTTTTATGAAAACAGTCGTTTTAAACGGAGGTAGCATTTGGGGTAAAGTAGCCATAATTCGTCCCCTTTAGTATAATCTAGTTGGACACTAGGTTTCGCCACCGGTAATATTTTTTTTCTGGATGGGGTTAAAATACTATTTATTCGTGAAAGTGTCATAAGTCTAGTCTGCTGCGTTGACCTTTAGGAACACTTATTCTAATTTTTGAACCCTTGAGTTATCGCAATACTACTTGTAAATGATCTTTCTGACTTATTGGAATGTGTTTATTTAGTTGTATTTGACTCATTTGTTTAGGATAAGCTGCGAACTACATTATCTGAGCTTTTTGCTACGTTAGGTTCACTTCATGTAGAACTTATAACCACCATATTGGCAAATGTGATATTCCTATTTTCGTTCCCTGTCAAAACTGAAGTGACAGACGTTGATGCAAAGTATCCTATGCGACAAATAAGTTTTTATGAAGACAAACATGGAGAAATATAGGCACGCTGCTTCAATGTACTTCGTGGCAATCACAATATTCACTACGGGTGAAAAAAATAATATCATTGACGCTTTTTTTTTTGGAGGCCTGAAAATCAATATTACATTTTAGTTAACTAAATATATATTCTTTAAATTAACAATTTGTGATGTTTTACTTTAATACAATTACACTGAAAAACAAATGTTAACGAATTTTCTGTTCCTCAATGTACTTTGGGTGTTTCTTGTAGATTTCAAGGTTCAGAAAAAGAATATGTTTGCAAAAATTTCCTATCACCCTCCAAATTTAAGAAATTTCATTTATGCATTTTGGATTATAAAGGCTATCTTATAGTAATTATAAGTTTACTACATTTTTCCTTCAGATTCATTTGATCTACAGAGCGCGGAGAAAGTTCCCACAATTTTATTAGATATTTCAATAGACTGTAACTAACACATGAATCAACAAATCAACAAGTTAAATCAATAAAAATTTGATATTGAAACAATAATAACATTAAACAAAAAAAATTATAACAATAGTTCAAAATTGGCTCCTTGGGCTTGAATACATTTACGGAGCCTCAGTCTGAAATTGCCGATGATGCTCGCGCACGCATTCACCGTTATCTCATTCCAGGCATTTTGCAGTGGTTGGACCTTTGGACGACCACCCCGTGGACGGTGGGCAGTCCCTCCAGTCTCCTTGTAGCGTTTCACAGCGTCATAGACTGTTTTACTCTTGAGTCCAGTCGTTCGAATAAAATCGGCTGTTTTCATTCCCTTTTTGTGTAATTCAACGACAGTAACACGCCCATTTTCAAGATTCATAGCTCACTAACCCAATGAACTAACAAAGAACAACTGAATAAACCTCAAATACCTTTAATGCCAATAAACAATATGTGCCAAATAAATCTCCAACATACGATTTTAACGCCAAAAAAAAGTTTTAAACAAAATTGTGGGAACTTTCTCCGCACCCTGTATAGATCTATTTTTTTTTACTCATTACAGCAATATAGTATGGAGCAAGAGAGTTAATCCATATAAACGAGGGTATACTGAGCAGTTTTGAAATCAGCTCGTCTATTTTACCCTTACACATCTCAAAAATTGAAGTCACCAAAAGTTTTGTTAAAAAGTGTTCGATTGGCATTTTTATAAATAAATATTTACTTAAAATGAACTTACGTTAATGAAACTCAACTTGTAATTAACTTCAACTTTACTTGACGCTCAACTTCATAAATAAATCAAGAAAAAATATTTCCGAAAAAAAATATTAGGGTTGTTTCTCAAGGAAAACAGTTTATTTTATGAAACTTAGAACAGTCTAAATTTTCTGTGACTAATGAAATTGATCGAACAGTAATTGTCAGCAATAGCAAAAAAATTAATAGTGCAACCCTACGATACTTATCTAAGACTTTCCGATTTTTCTAGAGCTTTATACTTGCTCTCATTTTTTCCCTTGGATGCGTCAAAAAATATTTCCCAAGATAACAACGGCAATACCATCAACGCGTTTTCAGAAGAAATTTATTTTCTTTTGATACTCTTTTCAGATAGTTCAGTAAAAAGAGCTTTGCTTTATCTCTTTTGGGGTTTTTTTTAATCCTTTTTATTATCTAGTAAATTTCCTTTTTCTTTTGTAAGTTAGCAAATGGTGAGACTTTGCTAAAATTCTCTGAGAAGTGTTTTTTTTAATGTCTTAGCCATTTTTTTTTCTGTAATCCTTTTCTCAACGTTACAAAGACAATATGAAAGGAAACGCGGGTAAATTACACTAAATGGACACATCGTTTGTGGAAATAATATTTGAGTCGCAATTTATTTGATAGAAATCTCCAACCTCTACTCATCTGAATCAAAATATGTGTAAATCGATAAAAGTAGTAGTGAGATTTAATAAACAGTTTATTTTATGCATAACTAGTGGTACCCGCACGTCTTTGCCCGTAATAGAAAAATTAAAAGGTCTTTTGGTTCGCCTGTATATTTACAAATAATGTATGGTGAATTTTCTCGCCAGTTGGCTTGTACCCATGTTACGGTTCCACGTTATGATAATTTCGTATCTCGCCAATTGGCTTGTGCCCATGTTACGGTTCCACGTTATGATAATTTTGTAAATAATGCATGTTGAATTTTCTCGCCAATTGGCTTGTACCCATGTTGCGGTTCCACGTTATGATAATTTCGTATCTCGCCAATTGGCTTTTGTGCCCATGGTACGGTTCCACGTTATGATAATGTCGTATCTCGCCAATCGGCTTGTGCCCGTGTTACGGTTCCACGTTATGATAATTTCGTAAATAATGTATGGTGAATTTTCTCGATAATTGGCTTGTACCCATGTTACGGTTCCACGTTACGATAATTCCGTATCTCGCCAATTGGTTTGTGCCCATGTTACGGTTCCACGTTTTATAATTTCCACGGTGATAATTTCCTAATTTACTCGTCCATTTTATGATATTTTTGTTCTTAAAATTGGAATAGAAAAAGAACCACATCGAATTTTCGAAAAATCGCTTCGAGGTGCACACCCCTATGCTACAAACTAATTTTGTGCCAAATTTCATGAAAATCAGCCGAACGGTCTAGGCGCTATGCGCGTCACAGAGATCCAGACATCCAGACATCCTACATACATACTACAGACATCCAGACATCCTCCAGACAGAGAGACTTTCAGCTTTATTATTAGTAAAGATTTTCAACTCGCGTTACTGCCAAAATCCTATTCTAAACAACATCATTGCGTTAGACTGTTGTTTTCATATCCACAGTAAACAAGCACTAAAGAAAGATTGGTGCCATTGTCTCAAGAGGTTAGACTTATTTACTTATTTGCATGTAAAGCAACACAAAAAGATTTACTGATTTTTACTTTTAGAGAGGAAATATCAGATAGGGCACTGGTGAGAATCGAACCCTCGACATACGGCACATGAAGCGAAGCATCCACCAGAGAGCGACGGTGGCTACTAGTGCTACATTCTTCCCTAGATGTTGCTACTCGATGAGGAAACTACTTCACGCGGCATCCTTCATAGACTTTGTAAACACTTTTCACACCAATTGCGATATCAAGAAAAAAAAAACTTTATCATAATTTTAAAACATAAATCAATAACTATTAAAAAATTTTTTCAACTGTGTGCTATTAAGTGACAACCTAATTAATGGGAAGGACGTGTCGTCATTATCACGTGTCATATAGCACGAAGCTATATACATGGATACCTTTACTCGAAGCAGTAGCGTACCTAGGGGGTCTGGCGCCCCTGGCAAACTTAAGAAATTGCGCCCAACCCCCACAGCATCGTTCCGATGGGAAGTTACCGGAGGTCCCTGTGACCTCCAAAAAACAATAAACCTTAATAACCTTATATAACCTTAGTAACCTTAATATTCTCATTTTCTTAAAATTGTTTTCAATGATGCCCAATTTTCCTTCGCAGTAGATGTTATGCATGTATATGTGTGTATACTCGAAATTTATTATTCGTTAAACTTGGGATTTCATTCGGCACATTCAGATTTCTCCCCTTCCCAAATATTTTAATTCTCCACCCACCATTTCATATAAATTCGATAAAAGCGATCATATTTTCAATTCGTTAATAAATATAAATAATGTGCCTTCTTGAACCAAAGGAGAACAATAAATAATTCAGTTCCTCTTATAGCAATGTATTTATCATTATTTTTTTAAACAGCTTCACCTATTAATAAAAATTGTTTCAAACCACTAGTAACATTAACAACAAACATAATTTACACACTTACTAAAAGAAAGAAAGAAACCTTAATTTTTTTTTAAATTAAAAATCAAAGCATTTTAAAAATTATATTACAATAAGAAAAGCAAACAAAATACAAAAAACATTGCTAATCGGAAATCGACTAAAAAACGCGACTGTTTAGATACAGGCAAAATAAAAGAACTATCAATACGCTAATTAATTCCTCCCAATATTTTGTTCAAATAAGACTATTATTATTTATTACAATGATAATAAATATTCCGCCTAAGAAAAGCTTTTCACTTCAAATCATACCCGACAAAATGTCGCCCCCTCCCCGAAAAAAAAAGAGGAATCATCCAGCATACAACACAACGCTCTCCACCACCGCTCTCTGGTGTGCAAATTGTGTGTATAAGTCTTTAGTTCACGCAATGAATAGGAATAGAATTTCACACCACGGGTAAAACTCCCCCCCCCCCTTTTTTTTGAGAGTTAAGGATTGTTTTATTTTTTCCTCTAGTCCCTTTCCTTACAAGGCTTTTTTTCATTTTTATTTGTAAAAGCATTAATTTGTTTATATGATAACTTTTTTTATTTTTTTTAATCAGTCAAAATGCCGCCCCCTATCTGCTACACCCCTGGCGTGAGCCACTCCTGCCAACCCCTTGTAACGCTACTGATTCGAAGCACCATTAAAAGTCAACATCGTGATTTGCCATGAAAATCGAGTAAAGAGCCATTTTGGAGCATCAGATAGCAAAAAAGGGAGGTGGAAATCAGATCGGTACTATACAGATCCTACATACAAAATATCAATCTTTTGGAAGAGTTTCAGAGTACGAGCCAAGTTTTGTTTCAGTTTTCTTGAACTTGAGTTTATTGGATTAAACCACTGATGTCAGCCTGCTTGGCTCGGGTTTGTACCAAACTTTCTACAGTTTATTGAACATTACATTGTTTAATGGAGTTGTGTTCTTCTGTCAAAAGTACCACCTTACTCACTAAAAAAAAAGAAACGAAAAATTAATTTGAATTTTGACATCTTGAATTCAAATTATGTTTTTCGCAAGCACGAGTGTGTGTATGTAGGCGTGTGTGTTTGTGCGTGGGGGGTATGTATGTTTGTGTGTAGGGGGTACGTGTATGTGTGTAGGCATGTGTGTTTGTGTCTGTGTGCAGGCAAGAATGTGTGGGTAGTTGTGTGTATGTGTGTGTATGTATGCATGTGTGTATGTGTGTGTAGGTGTATGTATGTGTATGTGTGTAGGTGTATGTATGTGTGTGTAGTTGTGAATGTATGCGCGTGTGTGTAGGACATGGATGCAACGTGGAGACGGCTTTCGCTATAGGAGCAGCATCGTCAGGACATTGTCGACGGTGGGAAAATAAAACGATAGGACGCCAAAAACAGTCAAATGAAAGCAATAAGCAATCGTGATTGCTCAAAAAAAAAAAAAAAAAAAAAAACCCTTGGAGACAGAAATTATTTTTATTTTCCGAATAGTTATTATTTATTTATTCATTAATTTTTTTATGTTCGATTTTGGAAGTAAGGCCAGGTTTATGACGTCACAAGTGATGAATTTTGACGCACTACTACATATTGCCGCGCTGAAAGTTTGCGCATTGTTGAAAAAAGGTTGCAATCAACAGCAATATTACTAGCAATCATGATGATAATTTTGAATGAAGGCTTTTATGAAGAAAACATGAAATTCATTAGTATTATTGCGCTATAATAATTTTTATCTTTATCCAATGCAAAAATATACCTCTCTGCTCTATGGCATCATTGAATGGCATTTCATCACTTGTGATGTCATGAGCAGAAGCGTAAAAAAAGAAATTGAATCTGCGCACCGATTAAAATATTTTTTTTAGAAAATACTAGACTTAGTCAAATTATTCAGTAAATTACCGCCCAATAGCCAGGGCTAAAGCAGAAATACATGAAATACACTGGCAGCTCAGTCATTTCCAGCCGAGGACTGCAGTTTCGTGCTTATTAGCACTCATCAGCCCGGCATAAAGACCTCCTTAAGAGGTTTTCCATCTCCAGCTCAGTCACTTTCCTATGCCGGGCTGATGAGTGCTAATAAGCACGAAACTGCAGTCCTCGGCTGGAAATGACTGAGCTGACGATGTATTTTGTGTATTTCTGCTTTAGCCCTGGCTATTGGGCGGTAATTTACTAATTTACCATGACTTGCCTTCAATATTCGAGTTGAACCGAACCATTGTTTCGGTCACTCGTCTGGTCTGCGCTAATTCTATATTAGCTACCAGTTTGTTTGGCACTCTTGGCTTCCTTAAGAGGTTTTCCATCTCCAGCTCAGTCACTTTCCTATGCCGGGCTGATGAGTGCTAATAAGCACGAAACTGCAGTCCTCGGCTGGAAATGACTGAGCTGCCAGTGTATTTCATGTACTTAGTCAAATTATTTAAAAAAATGGTTAAAACCGGTGTATTTAAGAATGCTTATTCAAAAAACAAAACATTTAAGTAAATACATTTGTTGATGATGAAACACAGCAGAATCTAAACATGCCTCTTAGAATATAGCCTTGCAAGAACTTGAAGCCTTTATAATGTTTTTGTACACAAAAGAGAGCATTAGTTGCTAGTATCTGAAATGCAAATGAAACAGTTCTGGTTATTTTAAGGGTTTTCAAACTTTCATCCTCCAAAAAAAAAAATCTGCATAGTTCCCTACATAATGTTTTATATGTATAAAAAATTGTTAAAAATAAGCATATTTAGAATAAATGCAGATTATTTAAAGGATGATGCTGATGATGCTGGAGGGCGATTCTTGAAAAAATGCCCCCTTTCTTTTTATTGGATAAATATGGGATTTACTGTTATGCTTTGATAGTAGTACATTAAAGCATGCATTATTCTACAACAACATTATTTTTTTAAGGTTTTGGTTGGTTGGAAACAATGAAAAACTTAGCGCTATGTACGGGACATGTTTTCGAGAATCGCCCTGAAGCATTTAAGAAAAATTTGAAAACCACTTAAAATAACCAGGACTGTTTCATTTCCATTTCAGAATCTAGCAATTAATGCTCTCTTTTGTGTACAAAAGCATTGTAAATGATTCAAGTTCTTGCAACGCTATATTCTAAGAGGCATTATTTTTATGTTCTGCTCTGTTTCAGTATCAGCAAATGTTTTTGCATTTCTTTTCTTTTTGAGCAATCACGATTGCTTATTGTTCTCATTTGACTGTTTTTGGCGTTCCTTTGATTTTTCCCACCGCCACCCTCCGCCCCATCACGGACGACGGGCTCCTCACGATGCTGCACCTCTAGCGAAAGCCGTCTCCAGGTTGCATCCACGTCCTACACACACGCGCATACATACACAACTACACACACAAGCACACACAAACACATACACACATACACCTACACACACCTACACACATACACACATACAAACACATACACACACGCATACATACAGACACCCACACATACACACACAAAAACATACACACACATACACACAACTACCCACACATTCATGCCTACACACACATACACAGACCCCCCCACAAACACAAACACACATGCTTACACACACATACACATAACCCGTACACACACACATACCCCCCACACAAAAAACACACACGCCTACATACACACACTCGTGATTGCGAAAAACATAATTTGAATTCAAGATGTCAAAATTCAAATTAATTATTTTTTTTTCTCAGGAGGTTCAAAATGACAACAGCCTACACGTTTTAGGTAAAAACCTTTAGTTTGCGTTATTTTTAAAAAAAATATTCTTGAAAGCTTTATATTATGAAACTGCATGATTATTTAGTAAACGTCAAGGAGGGTTAAAGCTTTTTATGAAAACACAGATGAGCAGTTAGCAAAAAAAGATTGCTTGTGGTCAAAATGACCCCTCTCGTAATTCTAGTGTTTAAATTTCGGAAAGAACCCAATTGACGCCAATGATTCTTTTTTATTTTTTAATGCGTTTTTCCGTTTTTTCTCTTTCTTTGGTGTTTCTTCCATCATTTTTTTTGAACAATCACGATTGCTTATTGCTTTCATTTGACTGTTTTGAGGTCCTATCATTTTATTCTCCCGCCAGCACCCTCTGCAGCACCACCCTCGGCCGGCTCCTCACGATGCTGCTATTCTAGCGAAAACCGTTTCCAGGTTGCGCCCATATCCTACACTTACACGCATACATAAACGCGCCTACACACATACACATATACATATATACATCTTCACACACCTACAAACACATACACATACATACACCTACACATATACACAAACACATACACACACAAACACACACACACCTACACACTCACATACACACAACTACCCACACACTCATGCCTGCACACAGACACAAAAACACATGCCTACACACACATACACATACCTACACACGTATACATACTCCCTACACACAAACGCACACACCCCCCACACACACGCCTACATACACACACACACTCGTGATTGCGAAAAATATAATTTTAATTCAAGATGGCAAAATTCAAATAATTTTTTTTTTTTTTTTTTGAGTTCTTCTGTAACATTGCATTTTTTTAAAAAAAATATTCTTTTACCCTTACTGCACTTTATTCGTCCATACGTATTCGAAACAAATGCTGAACAATGCATACATATCCACACTTTTGAATTATGAGGCCATTCGCGATACTTTTAAAACAATAGACCAAATATTTTTACTCTGAAGTTCTGCATTTCTTTCAACTTCTGTAGCAGCTGCTTTAGAGGAACATGCATTTTTCACTGAGACAACAATTCAATGCAATCTCTTCCCTCTCATCCCGTTGTTTTGATCTTTCTTGCATAGCTCCAGTGTTATCGGGAAAATGGCGCGAAGATTGCGGAATCTTGTGGTCGATCGAGAGATTGTTTTATTCGCGGCATCATTCAATAAAGCGCTTAAAGAAATTGCGTGACCAGCTGTTGCCATTTTTAACTTCGAAGTTTTAGTAAAACAAATCAAAGCGTCTGTAAAAAATAAGGTACACTACTTCTGATTAAAATATTCTTCAGTTTTGCAAAATATTTTGCACTGCATGTCTGTAATATTAAAAAAAAAAAAAAGCATCAATAGATATTCTTTCTGAAATCGAAGAAAATGCAGATATCCTCACATATATAATATTCAATAATCGAATAAAGTTCCTTGTGTCATCAACATCGCTCCACGGCATGGTAATTTAAAAATGTATTTTGGTAATGTTTGACATACAGGGAAATGCTTCATTGTGACAAGACTGAACTGGATCTGGTAACTTAACTGTTTTATTGTTACACTGTCATTTCAGGGGAATGAAGAAACGAGAAAGTGGTCAACTATCTACTGGAGTTTAAAGTTAATCCACTGGGAGTCAGTGTTGCCAGATTGGGGGAAATTTCCCCATTTTGGGGAAATCTGGTGCTCTCTGGGGAAATTTTGGGGAAATGGGTTTTAAAGGGGAATTCTTTGGGGAAAAATTTTTTCTTGGGGAAAAACAGGGGAAAAAACCCCTCAAGGAAAAAAGATTTTTTTTCGTATTTAGATTGCGTCAAGAAGTAGTAGTTACATTGTTTGTATCAAACAGCGTTGGTTTAGCTTTGCTAAACTTTATGGAATTCGCATTTCGCATTATGTGGAATATTATGCTACAGAATTCGCATTAATGTTCTGCGTAAGTAACTACTTGATACGTGAAACGGGTAAAAATAAGTGTGATGAAGAATATTCTTGAATAAATATATACAAAAATCATAGTTTAAATGTACATACAGAAGCAGAGTAGTAAATGAAAGTAGAAAAAAAAAACATTCAACTATTTCTTAGCTCTCGGTCAGGCGCTTGTATTTATGACTAGTGTCATCCGCATGACTTTGCCCGTAGTAGAAAATTAAAAGGTGTTTTGGTTCCCCTGCATATTTACAAAAAATGCATGATGAATTTCCCGCCAATTGGCTTGCCCACGTTACGGTTCCACATTATGATAGCTTGATAATTTACTCGTCCATCTTATGATAATTTTGCTCGGGAAAATGCTCTTAAAATTAGAAAAGAAAAAGAACAAAATCGAATTTTCGAAAAATCGTTTAAAGGTGAACACCCCCATGCTACAAGCAGCAGCAGCTACATGCAACAGAGAGATATCCAGACAAAGAGACTTTCAACTTTATTATTAGTACAGGTAAAGAAAGATATAGAAGACAAAAAAAAAAAAAAAAAAAAAGCGAAAATGGGAAGAAAAAAAAGGTGGGGAATTTTATAAGAAAATTTGGCTATTTGGGGAGAAAGAAAAATTTCAAGAGACAAAAATTTTTGAGGAAGTCGATTCATTTTCTGAAAATATTGGTGGAAAAATAATTTTTGAATTTGGGGAATTTTGGTAGAAAACATCGCTTTTTGGGGAAAAATTGGAAGGGAATTGGGGAAATCTGGATTTGACCATGTGGCAACACTAATTGCGACAATCAAAATATCACCAAACAGGCAATTGCTTCGTTCAAATGTAGAAGCAATTTTCTCCCGTCATACGTTGACGGGCGATTTTCTAATTGGTAATAATAAGCAATTCGTGATTGCGCAGAAAAAGTGATGTCAAGGCTTAATTGCTTTGTGAATATATCTTCATCTAAATGTTACTGACACGTACGAAGTAACGAATAAAATAAATAAATATCATAAATGAATGGCTGTAAACTTGAAAGTAATGTTAACTCAATAAGTTGAGATACTAGTTAACGACAAGTCAACCACTAATTACTTACTAAGTTGCAGCTTGATCTACTTAACTAGTGTCAACCCTGACCTAAGCACGAAATATTACTTCTGATACTGATATCAGAAACTTTTAAAACCTACTTAAGCATATGCCTTTAGATTTTTATCTTCAAATAAAAACGTTTCGAAAATTCCTTTTTGGAAATGATGAAAAGTTTAAGAACGAAATTTCTATTATTTTTAATATTTGAAAATGTTCACGAAAAGAGCTCATTTCATTTCATACTTATTGAAAATCCGTTGATATTAAAAACTCGAGGAGGGATGTTTAATGCGCAAATTCATATTTTAATGTCTTTGAAGGAAAAAAAGAGACGTCTAGATTTGTATTTAGAACTTTAATTAAGTTTTTTCTGCTCACAAATTAGCTACAAAGATTTTTTTGAAAACCAAGCCGAAAAAGAAAATTGAACGTTAAATGTCAGGTTTTGAAAAAATATACAAGAATGAAAATTCAATTACATTTTAATATGGAGTAAAATATTAAGAAAATAAAGTATAAAATTCATATTGCTGGAATAGAAATTCCTTAAGTGCTTCTTTTTAAATCTGGGGAACTGAAAGATATGTATAATTTCAATTTTAACTTCGCTTTCCTATCAAATTGAAGCAATTTCAAAAAAGTGAAGTGATGTTAAAATCGCATCACAAATACGCCTTTTGAGAAATAATGAGTTAAAAAGCAACATTAAGTTAACTTTGGGATACGACTTCGGCTGAAACTGAAAATCTTTCGGTGAAACTGCCTTTTGTTAATTTTCCCTTAAAATGCCAGGTAATAATTTCGATGAAAGTGCTCATTTATAATTCTAGAACATAGCTAATAGTAAACATGCATTGAAATGCTTATTAATATTGATATTTTACTATTTACTTGGTATATAGTAAAATATAAAATATATAGTAAATACAGGGTGTTTCAAAATTAATAGCGGGGTTTTAACATGTTATAATATTTATTACACCAAACTTACAGCCACAAGTGATATATCAAACGAAAGAGAAACTCAAACAGTTTTACATAATAGCCTACAAGTGTTCAAGGGGAGCACCATTCGTCACTCGGCACACGTCGAGGCGATACGCGAGTTCTTCCAAAACTTTGATGAGTGTCTCATTAGTAATTGCTGCAACGCAGCTGTTTCAATCCTGTTCCTTAATTCGGGAAGGTCGGCTGGCAGTGGAGGCACACACACACGGTCCTTAATAAACCCCCAAAGATAGAAATCACACGGCGTTAGGTCGGGTGACCGTGGAGGCCATGAGAAACAAGCCCTGTCATTAGGCCCCTTACGGCCAATCCAGCGGTCGGGTACAGTTAGGTTAAGCCAATCGCGTACCTCATTATGCCAGTGAGGCGGCGCACCATCTTGCTGAAAGATGAAGTTTTCT
Organism: Uloborus diversus; assembly: GCF_026930045.1. NCBI lineage: Eukaryota > Metazoa > Arthropoda > Arachnida > Araneae > Uloboridae > Uloborus > Uloborus diversus. The sequence goes on from NC_072735.1 coordinate 3,437,882, forward strand.
GGTTCATCTTGCGTCAGTTGAGGGAAGAGCCATTGCTGTAAAGTATCCAGATAAGAACGCGAATTGCAACAGAAACAGTCCACGCGCACTGATGCCAACAAACAAAACTGTTTGAGTTTCTCTTTCATTTCATAGATCACTTGTGGCTGTAGGTTTGGTGTAATAAATATTATAACATGTTAAAACCCCGCTATTTATTTTGAAACACCCTGTATGTTCGACACATATCGATTTTATGATTTATTAACATTCGTAGTTACTTGTAAAACGCAAAAAATGTTACACAAAGTCCCTTGGCAATTGCTGGTCCCTGTAAAAATTACTTTTCTTTTACCTATTGTAACGGATCCGGTGCGGCTTTCAACTTTCTTGAAAGGACGAGACAGTTCTTGATTAAAAATACAGGAAATTTATTTACACTATGTACAGTAAAGATCGTCAACAACTGCTATATTAATCATCAGCAATTAAGCAAATATCACACAACACCGTAAAATCAACGGTTACACACATATTTACTTCCAAATACGAAAAACAACAGCTCAAAAGGCTTCACAAAACAGAGCAATAAATGCTCTCCAGCGTTCCGCTGAACCATTCACAAGCAAAAACTAACTCAAAACTGAACTCACTTTTTATCACGCGGGACGCTTTTATAAACATCGAAAAGTCTCCACAACATTCGAAATGCGTAGACCGTTATCTTATTTCATTCACAAATTTTATCAATGAAAAAAGAAATAGGGAGATCGTATACTTCAGCCGAATGTATAGGGGTTGTATATTCATTACAAGAAGCTATTTACAGGTTACGTTACAACAATAATTACTATTTACAGAATTTGTAACACTATATTAATGCAGTGGTACTTAACTTGCGGTTCGTGGGTCACATGTGCCAGCGAATCTTATCCATGTGGCTCCTGGTTGTGTTTGATGCTGCAAATTTAAAATGTATTTTTGATCCTTCCACAACAAACCATAACCTTCATTTTGTTTTATAAATAAATGTTGCAAATTTAGAGCCAGATACTAGTCAGAGTTCTGTTTCTATAAAACGCATGAAAGCTTCGTATCAATAAAACGAGTATACAGGGTGAGTTCGATTGAATCTGCCATACGAAAGGGGGTGATAGATGAGCCCAAGCGGAGCATAGAACTACCCATTATCGTGTCCAATCCTTAACCGTAACCGAGTTATGGTAAATTTAAGGAAAATAAGTAAAAAAACAAAATTCTGTGAAAACGACCGATTTCTGAAATTCCTGTAAGACCTATAAGGAAAATAAATACATATTTGGAAAGAGCAGACTAAATCCTACAAAATGATACCTTTCGCATTAAGATAGTCGCATTTTATCGAGAGCTACAAGCTTTGAAACATTGGACACACTCAGAATTAAAATGGTGCCAACATTTTTAAGCGACATTTCCAAAAACAACCGTAAGAGCTACAATCAGGCAAATCTACCAAAAAACTGGCCCATTCCATTAGCTTTCAGATGATACAACAACGAATCATATTGGGCTTCAAGTTCAGCTGAAATTCAGGCTTTTGTTTGAAACAGTGTAAAAATCTGCATTCGTTAAAAAAGGAAAACCAGCGAAGAGTCACACTTTTCTGTTTTGAATTTTCTGTTTCACGATATAACTGGAAAGTAGCTACATATCATGTTACTTGAGGAATATGGTGCTAAATGTGCTTTAAAAACAGTCTACAATACTATGCACCGCCTTGGTTTTAGCTGGATTACTTCTCGTTCAATGCATCCAAAGTCAAATCAAGAGACTCAGAATAGATATAAAAAAACTTCCCAGAGATGTTAAGAGAATTATTACCAAAAAATATCGATAGATATAAAGTTGATATATGGTCTCAGGATGAAGCTCGGATTGGGCAACAAGGTAGCTTAACTCGTATATGGGCTAAGCGTGGCACTAGACCGCGTAAAGTTCGGCAACAGCAATTCATTTCAACATATATTTATGGAGCTGCCTGCCATGATACAGGAGAAGCTTTTGCATTAATTTTACCATATGCAAACACACAGGCAATGAATAAATTCTTAGAAGAGCTTTCTCGCAGTATTCAAGGCAACCGACATATAGCTTTACTAACGGATAATGCAGGTTGGCACACAGCCAAAACACTAACTGTGCCAAGCAAATATCACTTTGATACCGCTTCCGCCCTATGCACCGCTGCTTGGCGGGAACCAATGAAATGCTGTCCTACTTTTGACGGCCGTCAGATATCAAGGTTCTTCTAATCGAAACCGGTATCGTCCAAGACGGCTTGCTGTCATGGCAACCAGCTAAGAAAACCTGTTTCGGGAGGAAAGAAACGTGATGGACGGAACGGACGGCCGATATGTGAACAGGGAATTTTAAGCCGGCCGTTAAAAAGTTGATTTAACTAAGTTGTCTCATAAAAGGCAGGCCTTATGATCTCATTGATCTTTTTTCAATTTTAATTTTTAAATTTATTTTATCATGTCGTTTGGATTTTGCAAGTCAAACTAGTTCGTTAATAATTCTGAGAAATGAATTACGTATGTCGATAAGTCATATTGTCCATTCATATTATCACAAATGCGTATCACGCTGGACTTGTTTTATAGCTTACGTCCGCTCCTGTGTTAATAAATTAATAAGTAAATAAATATTGTTACGGCACATCCCTATAACTTGATTGCATTGTGTAGAAACAAAGTTCATGTTCTTCATACAGTCCATGCAATAAAAAAAGGGTTCAACTTATTTGGATTTTTTGCGGATGTTTTGTTCGACACTTAATTGTCGATTAAAATGAATCGCCCTTTTTAAGATTACTCAATAATAAATACAGGATAAATTCATAATTTCATTAGACGGTTATTATCGAAACCAAATGTATCTATCAATGGAGTTTCCTAGTTTATCGCTTACTTCCTCCAACACAACAACTTCATTGACAAATCGGATTATCCGCTGCTTCCCGACAAAAGCGATACCATTTTGGGGGAAAAAATCCAATATCCTCATCAACATTGGTCGGGCGTATAGCTGCATTTGGCATGAGGTTATCCCTAAAAACTCGATATATTGGACATGATAATCGCATTAAATATCCCCGAGAAAGCGTAGAAAAAGAAAATAAACTTCACAACTACTTCTAAGAGGCATGGTTCGAATATCTAAGCGTTCGGTGGTATTCCTTAAGCATCTGAGCGAAAAGGATACTTTTTTAACAATTAGTAGGCGCATTAATGATGATTAGTTTAGGATTTGTGAAGAAAAGTCATAAAACAAATAGATTGGTCGAAATGAAATAAAAGTCTAATTAACGGTAAAATACTTCAATATTTTGGCGATCTGCTACAAGCCTAATATGCTTCTCAGTAAAGTACAGTCGACGCTCTTTACAACGACTTCCCATTAGTGCGAACCTTCCGTTACAACGACCGATGCATGAAGTCCAGTTTGCTCTTCCATAGATGTAATGTTATTTTAACCTCCATTAGAACGTCCAAACTGAACCGCTTAATTCAATGTAGCGTCCAATATTAGATTTCTTTGTGATTCTCAAGACTATCAACTGAAAAGCTGATAATAAACAATTATGTATTTCTAAAGATTAAATAATTACGTTTCACTGAGTTAATTTGTTGAAAGGTTCCAAAAAGAACCTTTGAAGACAAATAAGAAGAGTTGATGAGAATTACACACAAACAATAAACAGTATTAAGAAAAAAATTTCCTTTTTTTTTTTTTGAAAAAGTCGAAAAACGAAAATCAGCTACAATATCTTAATAAGAGGATTAACTATGTTTTTCAAAACAAGCCCCCAACGAAGCAAAACCAAACCATGGTCTCTAATTTAAAAAGTAACAAATTTCAATTATTTTCAGAATAAAATTCGCTAAATCTATTCGCCCAAATGTAAGAAAGTATTCAAATACAAATTTTAATTTTTTTTTTTAAGTTCATTCATTTATTATTTTGTTAGTTTCTTGCTTCTATTTTAAAAAGAAGCATAGATGGTAAAAGTTACTCTAGTTTTTCTAAAAATATGGCTAAACAATCTTTCTTTATCTTGGGCATTTACGTCATAGTGACCTCTCGTTATAGCGACCGATTCTGTTTGGTCGACAAGGGTTGTTATAACGAGCGTCGACTACAAACAAATCAATAAAGATATTCACCCTTGAGGTTCAATTTATAAACTGAACTCTGATCCGCCCTCCTCATAAAATAACAACATAAATAATTATGCATTGAGAGTAATTTAACGCCAAAGCTGCACTAGGAAGCTACGACTTTAACTAAAAGTCTGCATTACAATTGTGTAGTATTTGTTTTTTTTTAATGAGAAATGACTTTCTAAAACTTTCAATAAATAATAATATTTTAATTTAATATGAGAATGAACTAGCTGATGTCAAACTCCCTCTTTTAGACCTAACTCGCTGTAAATGTTGAGAATCGCTGCCGTAAGGATTATTTGAACAAGTACAGTGAAAGTAATCAGATTAATTTACATAAATAAATCATTATTTAAACAGCTTTACAGATTTAGGATAATTAAAGCATTTTAGAATATTTACAATTAGAAACATCGTACTGTGTAGAACGGTATACTACACCTGCGATTAAGATTATTTTCATAGACTTGTTTATTATTGTTACTCTTTAAAAAAGTTTTAATAAGAAGCAGGGATATGTCTTTTCATTAAAACATTGTTTCAAAGGTGCGATTGTATTTCTAAAAACTTTGATAATGCGCTGTACACTTATGCTTTTTAATATATATATATGCGCCAAAGGTAGCCATAGTTAAGCTTTAATGTTTTTCATAATTTCCTGGTTTGGTGTATTTATCTGAATTTTTTATGTTGGTTTTCACACTTACCTGTAACACTCCTAAAGAGTCTTCTAATTTACAATAATTACTTTTTTAAATTTATGTTAAGTCTTAATTTTAAATTTAGTTATAAAAGTTTTTCTATGTAACCATGATTTTTTTTATGTACCATCAAACCTTGTTTCTTGCTAGCTGAATTTCATTCCCTTCAAATGTAACTATCTTGCTAAAATCCCGTATTACATTAAACCGGATTTTTTTCAACCAACCATTCAATGACTGTTTTTTTTTTTTTTGGCGACTCCGGTTTAAAGACTTTGTTACGTACAATAAAATAAAACATTACCTTTTAGTTTAATATGTATCACAGCTTATTTTGATCCATATTTTACCTAATCACTCTACATATTGAAATACAATAAATTTAGCAACATCAAACTGTTCGGGTGAGAAAAATACTAAAATGATCACTATATAGAATAATAACTAATGTACTAGAATAGGTTTCAAATGAAAATATTTACTTGATTAATCCTCAAAAGATGACTTTACGCTTTTAAACTGTTAAATAATTTCATAAACTCACTAAAACGTAAGAATGCATTAAAATTTAATTTATTAAAATCGTTTCTTCACTTGATTTTCCGATTTACAAGATACCTTTTATTGTAGTTTTCTATTACTATTTGGGGTTTTTAACGTACGTTGAATTGGTTTGGGTTCTTTGATTATGCGTAAAATTTTAATGCTAGCTTTTTGTTTTAAACTGAAGATAGGTCTAATAATTCTTAAATAAAGTATGAGAGAAATGGCATTGATATTTAAAGGTCGTTTTTTTTCGCTATTACTGAGTTAAAAAGCTGAAAGGTTACATGCTAACATATACTTCAACATTTATTGGTTGGCGAACTTT